>NC_140965.1:121377640-121522640 GCF_056783735.1 Eptatretus burgeri | reverse complement strand
TACATGGCAAGTTTCATGAAGATCTGATGAAAACTCTGGGTTGTGAAACAAAAAAATGTCAAAAAATAGGAATGACGTCATAAAAATTTATATGACGTCATAGTGATGTATCATATGTGCAGTAATTCATCTCTGCTAATACCCCATTCGATTCCCGCAAACAGAATTCAAAAAGCTTGCCTAGTTTCGGAGATAATTTTTTGGGCGATTTCCATTGGCGGAGATATTTTGACCTCATAACTATTTTCTCGGAGGAATTTTCAAAATCGGAGATGGTTACTGTCTGCGCAGGGTATTTTTACATACATACGCCAAGTTTCAGAAAGTTTTGATGAAAACTGTAGGCTGTGAAACAAAAAAGTCCACAAGAACAACAACGTGAGTTGGACTTGGAGTTCTCCACGAGGATCTAAAAATATATCAAGGCACAGAACACAAAATGTCGATCTCTGCTCTCAGTCTATCACAGCTAGATCATGGCAAGCACCTGTTCGGAGGACCTTATTGTTTTTACACATGTATCGATGTGGAAGTGAGGGGTGGATTATATTTAAAGGAGATCGCACAAAAAGGTGAAACAAAACGATGTCCTGTAAAAATAAAAATGAAAATTTTCAGGGAATGAGACACCTCCCGAGGCCCCAACCACACGGTCCAACAAAGGCAGAAACGTACGTCTAATCTATGTTCCACTGAAAGCACGGGAACTTTTACCGAAAAGAACAACGAACCAGCTTGGAGAACGCTTACCAAGTGGCTTAAGCACTTAAGCAAGCACTCAAATGAAATGGTTGATTAGAAATAGCTCGTTTGGCACACGATTAGCAATCACCGAACCGTCACATTAAACATACACCTCTCAGAGACGCCCAAAATATCAAATATGTCCGAATTGGACAAATGAACACTTTTCGAGGAGTCAGAACTGCTTGTATGTTTGATTCTGGAGCTTAAATTTTGTAATTCTTCTTAGTTTAAGAGATTCTCGTGGTGATCACATGTGTGGAAATGAAATAAAGCAACGAATGCTGATGTCTCCGGGCGTTTACAAGCATTGCAAGGTATCCAGCGATTCATAGCTATGATGAACAGGTATTCGATAATATGAGTGAGGAAAGTGAAAAAAAAAACTTTATCGTAAAGAAATCGTTGCGGCCTGTTCCAAGTTGAGGTATGGTTGAGCATGCCAAAAATATGGCGGCTTCAGACTCCAAAAAGGTTACTTAGGATACGCCTCAAGACCCCATGGAGAGTGGTGACCGAAGATGCGCCTGAGAAAGTATAAAATTAAATAATTCCGTTAATGATCTTCAAAAATGGTGTTCTAATGAACCCAAACATACAATTTTCACTCCAGCACTTCCGTGGAGTTTTCTTAGTATGAATGCAAAGTTTCAGACTGCTCGGTTTCATGGTTTTGGAGTTGTGGAGTGCACACACACACACACACACACACACACACACACACACACACACACACACACACACACACACACACACACACACACACACACACACACACACACACACACTTATTTGTACAGATAGAGTCAAATAGTTTTTTTTAAAATGGAAGTTTGTGTGTGTAAGTGTTTCATTTACACTGTGAACGTTTTTGTCATTTAATTAAGAATTTTTTTTTTCACTGAGTTTCTTTGATTTCCGATGACATCCATTGCCAATAGTTGAGAATGTAAAATATATTTCTGTCACAAGGGTTCATTGCTTGGCAATTTTTATGGTTGAGTTACAGTGAGAAAGTACTTTGGACCGTCTGGGCTGCGGCCTGTAGCACATAATACCTTTGGGGCAATCAATTGGATTTCTGTGACCGTGGAGAGACCCCGGTCGTAGCATTGCTGGTTGAGCTCGTACTCTTGACAGAGCTTCCAGCACTCAGGACAAGTTGTGAATTATTCAGTGGAAGCTATAATACTCAATTGTAGGTGTGGAAACTTCTACTGAGAAGCCATATGGGAATCGAACCCACACAGGTGAGGGCAATGGAGCGGTGCTTTACTCACTCAACTGGCAAGCTATTCATACATTCTAATGTGAGGGGGGTGGGGGTGCCATTTCGTATGATCAAACTTATTGACCACCAGAAGATGGGGCTGCAGCACAAAAAGTGGGAGATGAGCTGCGACTTTCAAACAACAGGAGGGCATCTGTTTATTTTCCCAACAAAGTTGCGAAAAGAACGCCAGAAACTCACGACACAAAGTGGTATCAGACTTGGTCACTGCTCCTGGGAGTTTTCAATACAAAGATTAAATTAAAGCTCACCTTTTTTTTTATCAACACCGACACTTAATCATTCCATGTCAACAAGTTGGTATTCATTTTTGCCATGGCATTATTTTGCTTTTCCAGTTCAGAATCCCATGGCTCGTTTAAAATGCTCACAACTCCATTTTCCGTTGCAAGTTTACTGCTTTACAAATGTCTCTACACATTTAGGGAGAGAGCACTCAGAGGTTCTTAAAAATTTTCAAGGGAACTCACGAATTAACTCGTTATATTTATACCCCTGCTACCAACGGTGGACGGAGGTTTTGTTTTCACCCCTGTCTGTCTGTCTGTCTGTCTGTCTGTCTGTGAGCAGGATATCTCAAAAAGTTATGGATGAATTTGGACGAAATTTGTTGGACAGGTTGGATGTACGACAAGGACGATGTACGAATGTACGACTTTCCAAGCTGGAAAATACCTCCCTGGCTGACAAGGAAGGCATCTGCTGGTTATTAATATTGCATTTACTCAACAATTCTGCGAGTAAATGTTCACACAACTGGACAACTTTTGTTGAAGCTCAATTAACAAATTCCAGTATCTCCTGAAAAAAACACAAAATCAGCACCACCTTTGCAATCGGATCATGGGGGGGGGGGGGCGGGGGAAAGATTGCTCAAGTGAGTGACAGGAGAGCCTGATAACAATCTGGAACAAAAATAAATGAGGATAGCCACGTTTGGTTGTTCATGGAACACCTTACCCCACACAGTCTTGAGAAAAAAGGATGTGGGCAGAGTCTGCGAGCTGCAAATTTGATTGGTTGATTTGATGATCGAAAATGCTGAAATATTTTGTTAAATTCTTGCTGAACGGAAGGGTTTTAAAAAGTGCCAAAAAGGCGATTTGTGTTCTGTTGTGTTCACACGTATAATTGTATGAAAATAAAATAAATATTGCTTTCTTCTCACAAAACAAAAAACACAATTCTGATGAAACTTGACTATAACCTTCATCACCCATGATGTACTTGGTTACTGCTCCTAACAGCTTGGTTCATGACATTAGAAAAATCGGGGTTGAAGAGGGGTTAAGGGGGGTTGCTCCCAAAAATATGTATTTGCTTTCTTCTGTGAAACTACACACATGATTTTGATGAAACGGGACCACAACCTTTATTACCTGTAATGTGCCAAAGCTTGTTCACACCATTAATAAATTTGTGGTATAAAGGGGTCTACATGGGGGTTACCACCCAAAATATGTATTTGCTTTCTTCGTAGAAACTACACACGCAATTTCGATGAAACTTCACCACAACCTTCATCACCCATGATGTACCAAAGATTCTTCACACCATAACAAAATCCGCATCTAAGGGGGACTGCGGTGGACCGGGGGATTCGGGTGGGAGGGGGAGGGTGGGTTGCTCCCCAAAAGAGGTATTTTCTTTCTTCTCAGAAACTACACACACAATTCCGATGAAAGTTGACCACCACCTTCATCACCCATGATGTACTAAAGTTTGTTCACGACATTAAAAAAAACTGGGGTCTTCAGGGTTCTACGGGGGGGGGATTGCCACCCAAAATATATATTTGCTTTCTCCTCCGAAACTACACACTATTTCCATGAAACTTGACCACAGCCTTTATCACCCATGATGAAACAAAGTTTGTTCACACCATGAAAATAATTGTGGTATAAGGGGTCTACAGGGGGGATTACCCCCCCCTCCAAAAAAAGGTATTTGCTGGTTATCTTATTCAGCTGCGACCAGGTGAGTGCCCAAATATATTGCTCGTATGTTTTTTTTCTAGGGCACTGCACCTGAAATTTCCATCCCAAGTGAGGATACATTTTATCACCCCCCCGCCCCCTCGTCCCCGTCAATTGTATTAACGGTGATTGATTTTGTGAAATTTCAACATCTGACATTTTAAAATGATAAATGTATATTTTTGAGCATGAACTGATTTTAAAATGCTTGTTCTAACCACACAAACAGTACAAGATCAGCAAGACATTGTGGTAAACATGATTTATCAAATGTAAAGGAGTTTGGTTTCACTGGATCCGGATCATGCTGTGAGGGTGTATAAAGTGGATCGGATGGGATTCCACTTATCCGTTATTATCATCTCACAAAACTGTATGGGATGAAGCACAGCAAATTATTGAATGAAAATCAACTCCGTCATCGTCATTACGTTGCTGTATTTCGATCCGACATTTATATATACTAGTGCATGCCAGTACGTGCGTGGCCGTACGTGGAAAAAAAAAGAATTGTGACATCAATTGTGATGTCATATCACCATGTCCTGTCATTGGTTTGGTAAATAAATGGCCATAACTTGGGAACCACTTGTCCGATTAATATCAAACCTTGAAAAGGCACATCCATAGGGCCCCATCAATATACCTGGCAAGTTTCAATTAGATCGGACCAGTGGTTGTCGAGAAGCAGCCGTCACAGACAGACAGACAGACAGACAGACAGACAGACAGACACACAGATTGCTGGAATTACAGATAGATTCGATCCGACATTTATATATACTAGTGCGTGCCCATACGTGCATGCCTGTACGTGTGTGCCCGTATGTGCGTGCCCGTACCTGCGTGGCCGTACATGCAAAAAAAAAAATGTTCAAACCGCGTGCCAGAAACAACAACCACACAGGCCGTTCCTTTGCTCTCGCATGCCCGTACGTGCGTGGCTATACGTGCGTGGCCATACGTGCAAAAAAAAAAGAAAAAAAAAAGAATTGTGATGACAATCGTGATGTCATAGCACCGTGTCCTGTCATTGGTTTGGTAAATAAATGGCCATAACTTGGGAACCACTTGTCTGATTAATATCAAACCTTGAAATGGCACATACTCAGGTCCCCAGCAATATACCTGGCAAGTTTCAATTGGATCGGACCAGTTGTTGTCGAGAAACAGCAGTCGCCGACATACAGACACAGACACAGAGATTGCTGGAATTATAGATAGAAGAAGATATTATATATAAATATTGGGTCGCCGAAATAGGTGACCCTTATTGTCAGTAATTCTGTGTGATTGTTTGGATGTTTGTTTGTTTGTCATCAGCATAATTGGTAGTAAACGTGGGCGGATTTTGACCAAACTCGGGTGGAAGGTACATCTCATGACCTCGTGCTTTGGAAATTGTGATGGTTGCTAGTGACGCTTTGGTTCCCCAGCAACAACCGAAAAACCTTCAAAATCGGTACCGTTCACGTGAAATCAATTCTGAAAGCCATTATCCCACGTAGGGTTATGAAATTTGGCATGAATGATCTACAGGTGATGCTCTATCAAATATATTGCGGGTTTTGTGATATATGGAATACTTTACCCACAGCACCCCCTACAATTTGGCTATGCGAAAATTGGCGAAAATTGAAGGCCCCCTTGCGACCAGGTGAGTGCATCGATATGAATGAAACTTTGCAGATTCATGGTACTCAATGAGTACTACAACTTTGCATCAGGAAATATTGACCGATTTCGCTAAGGTCAGGGGTCAAAGGTCAATTAGTGCAAAAATCGATAATATGCGAGAGCTGGAGGTGCCTTCGCGCCAAATGCTACTCCTCCTAGGGTTATGGTCAGATGGTCATGAAAATTCACACTAATCGTCTGGAATACATTTTGCACAAACGTTCGAGCTGGATTTTGGATTTATATCTTTGTTCACCCACAGGATCCCCTCGAACTTTGGGGATTTCCGATTTCAAACCGCATTTTCGGTACTTTTCCTTCAAATGGATACCGAGTAGTTATCAGTCGATGGAACTGGATGAGATTTGATATGCATAATCTGAAGGTGATTCCCTATCCGCTATATGACATCCATTTTGCTCGACATCTTATAGTTTCCATGCTCCGCGACCCATCGCCGCCTACCGGCTTGTATCCGTTATTATCCTGTCAAACTTTGATTTAAATGGTAATAATTTTTGAATCTGTACATGTAGAGCTTAAATAGTTTGAAGATTAAATTTTCATTAATTTTTTTTCCAGTGTGAGAAATGTAATTGTGATATTTACACTTGCCAGAGGAGAGGGGATTACATGTGCATCCATTTGTCTGTTTGTTTGTTCGCATATAACTTTAGTATTTTTCTCTGCAATAGCTTGTTGGATTGACACAAAATTTTACTATAAGAGCAACCACTCACACGTGGAATGTTTTTTTTAATTGTGATGTCATAGGTCATGTGGTGTGGCAGCCCTGTTGGAAAAAAAGAAAAAAACTTTGGCCCTCTGTATCTCCAAAACGGCACCAAGGAAAAAACTGAAACTTGGCACGTGTGAAGTACTCCCCATTGGAAAGAAGCTGATTTCTTGATAATGTCATAAGTGAATTTGTTATGATGTTATAATTGCATATGTCGAACACTTTATCCAATCAGTATGAAAATATTTGTGGGTCATCTCGGGCTAAATTGTAATTGGGGGGAAAAAATAGATAAATTGATGACTTCATCGGTCACATGGTTCGGCAGCAATATTGTTTTTCACATAAAAATCTTCAAAAATAATCTTCTCTGAAATGGATGAACAGATCGAGGAGAATCTTTACAGGTATGATCGAATATCCATGAGGAACAAAAAGTTATCCATCTATGACATCAAGGTCACATGGTTTATGAGCCATATTGGATTTACCCTCAAACGTTAAAAAAAAATCACTTTCTCTGGAACGGCTTGACAGATTGATGGGAAACTTCACCCACATGTTCCTCAATCCTTAAGAACACTAGGGTGTTCACAAATAAGTAATAGGTTACATGGGCCGGAAGCCATTTTGGTTTGAACGAAATTCTTAAAAAAAAAAAACTTTCTCTTGAGAACCGCTTCATCAATCAATGTGAAAAGTCACAGTTATGACCGAGTACAGATTCCTCCTGATGACTTCATCCTTACTTTCTGTTTGCTCTGGTTTTGTCTGATGACTCCAATGCAGGACAGTACCTATTTGGTCTTCCATTTGATTTGAATTGCATATATTTTAATCCCATTCTGAATTCAATTTAATAATAATAAACGTCATGGGACAGGGTCAACTGTCCAATCAAAGCAGAGTTGCATCAAAGCGGGATGTCTTGGTACTCGGTCATTACTGCCAGCAGTTATAAAGTGGCAGTTCTAGTTATGTCTATTATTAGTTGCATAACACACCAGTACACAAACATCACACAAAATACACCACACAAAACTACACAAACACCACACACAGGAAGTCCTGGTGAGGGTCTGCAATATCTGCTCTTTTTCTTGTTTTAATTGTAATGTATCACTTTTTCACCTTTATGTCACTCTTGTTATGTAAAGCTTGTCAGTTGTAAAAGTCAGAAAAAAACAACAAAACAAAAAACCCCAAGATATCTGTAAATTTTTTTACCCCCCACAGGAAATTTTCCAAATCCCACCCTGGAAGTGGAGATTCTTTCTTCCGACTCATTCCTAAGCACTTTCTGACAAATAAAATAAATGCACAGATGGATGCTCTCAGCCGTTTTGCACATGGACATTAACAGATTGAAACATGGTCCAGAAATTAGCAACAGTATCTTAAAGCATACAAACATTAAAAAAAATAATTATTATCATCAGATATTGTAATTAATTCCTTGGTTTTCTAGCTTAGGATAATATTTAGGCTGGATACCAGCTGGACAATACATAATACAGTCAATTGGTGTAAAGATGAGCATTCCATTTCCTGTCTTTTGAGAAACCAAAATCGGACTTAATGAGCAGATTTTATAAAACAATTCCTGGAAATTGAGGACTAATGACTGGTGAAGTCAGTTATATTGTTGTTATTGTATTTTTTTAAGAAACGGAAATCCACACTTCAATTTATTATCATGACCATACAAGGGTAAACCATAGCCTGGGGCAGTGTGTTGACTGCTGGTGCTTTAGATCAATTTACATTGCAGTTCATTTTATGTTCAACACTTTGCTTGTATGTGTTTGAGTTGCAGGAATATAACTTTCTGCATCTCAACATGTGTGCTACACCCAGGAAAACATCAAACTTTATCTTTACTGCCCTTCTTGCCCTGCGGGTTGCTCCAATAACGATTGCTATGGTGGTGGCGCTCATGGTCAAAATTCCAAAACTTCAGTTTATCAAGCTAAATAAGTAGAGAGCTTCTCAGTTTCCTTCAGTGGTAACACAACATCGGATATAAAGTTGAATTTATACTGTTTGTCGTTAACCATGAAATCTGGCTAATTCACAATCAGATCTTTGTCTGTATAAATCAGCATAGCCCACAGGACAGTGACTTACTGGCTGTCTGTGACTGCCTGAAGTTTGTGGTGAATACAATTTGACAGGAACTACAATACTGGTGTGTTTACGGATGTACCAGTGTGTGGATCTCGACCCTTATGGGCAGTTTAATAAGTCTGTAGGTGCCAAGACAGGACAGGCAGTGATTGAGATATTCATCGTGTTGGTGGCACATTCTACAGCTACTGTCAGTGAGTGGCATAGCTGTCAACCCAAACCTGCTTGAAGCAGTGAGAATATTTAATTAATATTTATATAATTTAATAGCAATATATTAAATTTATATTTAATCACCAACTGCTTCTTAAGACAATGAAATGGAACATAAATATTTAATTACAGTGAAATATATTAATGTTTTGCAGTGAATTAACCCTTTTTTTAATATCAGAGATGAAGAAAACTATCTTAGTTGGCATAGATAATGAATGGATGCCTTTTGTTACATTTAAAGTAATTCTAAAACTGTTCATTGGTCTTGTAACTTGCAAACAGTTGAACAATTCAAACTTATATCGACAGACAAAACAAATTTAGTCTAATAATTATATAATGTACAGTTTGTACACGTATATGATACCTTCCTTTTCACCGATAGTGTTTTGATTTGCAAATGATGCAAGTCGGAATCTTGATGAAGACTTGATCTTTTCAAAGTCCTCGTATGCATTTGTTTTGATGTGTCTTTCAGTATCACGCAGTCATGGTGTTTGCAGCTGATTGATCCATTGCAAAACTGTGCATTGGACGTGTAATACTTATTTGTCAAATCAAACACGAAACGCGGATATTTCTTGGTCCATTCTGGATTGAACTTCGTGTCGCACCATGATACTTGGTAATCTTTGGTTGTTTTGATGTTGAAGGACTATCACATTCAGAGCTGCTTTCGCCCATGCTTGCTCGAGAGAACGACAACGGAATGGGCACGCTGGATTATATGGACACAGTGACAGCGTTTTTCAATGGTTGGAAACTCAGCTTTTTTGACTCAGGAGCTGTCTAATAACTTTGTTTAAAAAGAAACATCGTTTCAGAAAAAAATTTAAAGAGTGAGATTTCAGTCGTTGGGCACGAGAGTGTGACCTGAGTTGAACAAGCATGAGTCTCATGCAAAATGTGTGAGAGTTGACAGGTAAGTAGTGATGATCCTTAAAATGCTCTTCTGGTAGTAATTAATTATTGGAGCTTCATCATGAGCTGGGATTACAAGGTAGGCCCTCATTGAGGTTTGCACTTTGAAACAAAAACAGCACATCATTTCAATAAAGGAAAGTTGAACTTTTGAGAAAGCTGCCTGTGGAGGAGGTTTTTAATCCCAGGATTATTTTCATCTGTCGATCTGTTGCTTTCACTTTGTCTGTGTATTCACTTTTTCAAACGTTGTTTTGTTATCTTTGTTTATTCATTGAGAGTCCTTTGCTGTTATTGTGGTGGAGTGTTTCGCCTTTTGATTTTGTGCTGTAGTGATTGACACACACTTGCCAGAATATGTGAGGGAGCTGTCCAGTCGCAAAACTGCACCCTTGTAGGCAATTTCCTCATTGGATCATATCTCTTCTTCCTTCTGCTTTTGTAAAGTAGATGGAACTGGCTTATGGATGATAGTTTCCTGATCCGACCGCAAAGCAAAGCCAGCCGCAGAAGGGACATCCTCCATCGATCCAAGTCTTTCCCGAGAAAATCAAATTTACTCACAGTCTACAAGGCCTTTCTCCATAGCTCGATGGAATACTGTGCTCCCTCCCCTATGGGCTGGCACCCCAGAATCACATGTCTCTCCTGCATTCCGTGGAATGTAAAGCTCTCAAAATAATTGGAATTTCCTGCGATCAGGCAGAATATGCAGGTCGGTGGTCAGAACATCCCTGGCAGGTCAGTGGTCAGAACATTCCTGGCGGTTCAGTGGTCAGAACATCCCTGGCAGGTCGGTGGTCAGAACATCCCTGGTGGGTCGGTGGTCTCTGCTTTCAACTGTTCATTTTCTGATATTGCTCGTTCTGCCCTCTGTCCTTCAAACCAGCATAATCTACTCCAGGATGCAGGCATTGTTCCAGTAACATCCTTATATATATATACACTTATAAAATCCATACTGGCTGGACCCCTTAACTCACATATTTCTCCCATCTACGGGACCACCTTCTAGAAGCCATTCATTTCCACTCTGCCCTCCAGGGCTTCAAGCAACCAGTGCATCACATCTCTCACCATCCCCAATAATGATGCATGGTTTTTATTACCCCCATTAACCTTCACTAATCCAATCATCTTACTTGCTCATTTCAGTGTTTCTTCCCCTGCTGTCTCTCTTTTCCTGATTGGTCATTTGTTTGGTGTTTGGTTCACAGTCAGTTCTACATTACTCATCCATGAGCATTGCTCCTGTAAAAGGAGAAACAAGTGCATGATTTATTTGCTCCTCATTCTTCGTGTAGAGCCTCACATCATCCATATAAACGACATGTATGACACATTGATTTAGTCAGAACTTACCTTTGGTATAATCCAAACAGTGGTTCTGTTTCCAGTGCTTAATGAGACATGTGCTAAACAGAATCGTGATGGGGACCACAAATCTGCATTGATTGATGCCACTTGTTTTTTGATGCCTTTCAAAACCACTGGGGAAGACTTGCAAGTCAAACTCCATGGTTCGTTCTCCCAGTCATCATGTTAGTCTTCGCAAATCCTTCACATTTGGGTGTAGCTTGTAAATTTACATCACTCTAAAGTTCAAGCTGTGAGAGAATCTGTTGAAGGCCTTCTTGTAATCTATCCATGCTATGATGAGATCGGTACATCTTCGACTGCAGAAGATAGGAGGAAGAGAGAGGAGGTAAAGGACAAGGTGTTGGCTTACTTCCACATTGTCTTCAATCTCATTACTCCCTCCAGATCTTCAAGAAAGCTGTTCACCACCATCTCTGATCATCCCCAATCCCAAACCATTATCTTTTATACTGTTGTTAACCCCTCCCCCACCTCATTCCCCAATCCCTCCCCCTTCCAAATTTCCAGTTTGTCCTTCCTGAGGGTTTCCTTCTGTATTCATTTTGTCCACTCCATGTGTCCTTTCCTGTCCCTCATTCCTCCAGACACCAATTGTTTGTACAAGTCTGCCTCTATTTTGTCCTTCAACTCTGCTATTGCCCCCTTCCCCCAACCTCTCTCGACTGTTCCTCTTGTTCTGTTGCATTCTGATTAAATTCAATGCTCTAGCTAGCTCTTCCACGAGCCTTGACTTTTTTTTAAACTTCAATACTTTGGTAATTGGTGGACTGGATAAGCCATTGGAGATCACCATTTACAGAAAACCAACCAACAATTGGATATTGCATTTTACATCCTGCAATCCACTGGCTCAAAAAGAATCTGTGGCATGCAGCCTTATCCAATCCAGAGGGCATGGAGATTTACAACCTGTCAAAATGAGCCACTGAACAAGATTCAACATTTAAGGAGGGCACTGTATGCTAATAGATACCCAGAAGCAATGGTCCCATATGTAAGGTTTCAATTTAACCAAATGAAGAACATGCCGTGATTCCACAAAAGGCCAGTTTCTGCTTACTACCAATCTGTTTGTGTCTATCCGAGTGAACAGAAAGGATCTTCTTGGCTCGCAATGTGCAAATTGCATTCCAGGAAACATAATGCTGCAAAGGCTTGCTAAAATAAATCAAGAATGACATGCCATTTTTAGAGCACAGAGGAAGTGAATTCTGTGTGGTGAATGCATGAAGTCGGTAGGGATACAGGTGAAACACCACGGTTACGGTTGAGGGAACACATGGATGCCCTGTGCGATGGAGATCTGCGTATTGTGGGATTATGAAATATTCTGTCGAGACAGACCACAGGCCATGCTCATAACTGGGAGGGAGTGTGTATCCTGGAAAATACATCAAACTGAAAATGACATGTTTTTTTTCTTTTCAGGATTGGTATCCAAGGCAGTGGAACACTGGCCTTGTAGGAGCCATGATTTCCACCCACCCTCTGTTTAAGTCATCCGACCAATCCTCAAATCTGCCGTTAACATTAACATTGACGTGAAAATCCAAGTCATCATTTCAGCCTGTCCTTAACAGAAAGTGGCCAAATGCCATGTAAAGATATCCATTACACATAAATGTACCTTTAAAACTCTGTTCTGCATGATGCTAACACATACATCAATGACACAAACTGCAATAAATTGTGGAGCGGGAGATGGACATCCTACTATATTAAACAAGTAAAAAAAGACGTAAAATGTCATGGTCCCCGTTGTTTTAGTAATTTTGCTCTGCAGAGTTAAAGGGCTAGCCCATATTTATGTACAACTAAAATGGTCACCAGTCTACCAGTCAGCCATCGTTGATCAGATCACAAAATACAGTGAGGTGCTTATGTATGCCATTGTGAACTGTGCTTGGGCAAAGTTTGAACAAAATTGGACAATGCTTGTCTGAGAAATGGTTGGGTACACATTTCAGAAAAAAAATATCTGCCAGTCGACCCTCTTTGACCTTATCACGAAAAGAAATGACATGCAAATGTAAGCCATCATTCCTTATCTGTGTGCCAAGTTTTAACAACATCGGTAAATGCTGTTCGAGAAATGGTTGAGGACATGTTCAACATTGGGGGTTTTTTTTACAACTAAAATGGCCGCCAGTCGGCCATCTTGTATGTAATCGTGAAAAAAAGAGGAAGTCCATATGTAAGACATCATTCGTTATCTGTGTGCCATGTTTGAACTAGATCTGTAAATGCACATATGAGAAATGGCTGAGGACGTGTTCGACACCGGGTGTTTCTGTAACTAAAATGGCTACCAGTCGGCTATCTTTAATCGCATGAGAAAACAAAACAATGTGCATATGTATGCCATCATTTGATGTCTTTGTACCAAGTACGAATAAAATTGGACAATACATGTCCGAGATATGGTTTCAGATGCATGCACACATGCTCGCACAGATGAACACTTTGGGGGGGGGGGGGCTTGGGAGGTTACAATTTTTACCTGTACACGTGCCACAGTACTAGTGGTTTACTGACCACTGTTGCAAATGGAGGGGATTATTAGCCACGGTAAAAAAAGTATTTGCCCCACCTCCCCCACTATCCCGTACTTCACCCCCACCCGAGGATGCTGCTGAAGGGAGTGAGTGTCTGTAGTGTACAAAATGTGCACAACTGAAGAGCAGGGACAAGATTCACTCACATTATCATTACATGACACTGTCTGTGAAGTACACAAAGAGGTGAGGAACATGATGGATGCAATTGTCCAACACTAAAAGGATGAAAATTGACACTATGATCAAATAAGGAAATACGCAAAGGGAAATAAATGCATGGAGACAAAGAAAAAAAATGAGAAAACAAGTAGAGACAGGAGGAGAAAGAGGGGAAAAATCAGATTGTATCAACCACTCACATGGATGGATGAATTGGTCAATCAATGAAGATGGAATCT
The DNA here is from genome assembly GCF_056783735.1 of Eptatretus burgeri. Lineage (NCBI taxonomy): Eukaryota > Metazoa > Chordata > Myxini > Myxiniformes > Myxinidae > Eptatretus > Eptatretus burgeri. The sequence goes on along the minus strand of NC_140965.1, from coordinate 121,508,613 downwards.
CCACATTGGTGTTACTTTGATGATGAACTGAAAAAAACATGCAGGACAAGACGCAATGTTCTCCTGAAAGTATACGATTTAAACACGAATCACCACCAACCAATGACCCACAAAGGCAAGGCATAGCTCCCTCCACAGAGAATATTGGGGAATTCACTGCATGTATTGCTTGATGGTGAATTTTGTCATTCAGGGATAAAGTAAATTGATGATATTCACATGGAGAAATGATCAGTTTCTGAAAAGTGAGTTGTTTTTCTTTAGGACATCATATTTGACATGCATTAGGTATAAGGTGGTAAACAAATCATGCAGGTATGCCTCATGAACATCGAGTTAATATGGAAGTAGACCGTTACTCACCTCTGAGTTTTCCCATCTGGGTTTAATCCTCGATACAGCTCTGAAATCGTTTCTCTGGTGTTTCATCGGCAAGCTGTTGCATCAATATGTTTGCCATCCGGTGAATCTGGGGTGGAAACTTTTGGCATGGGTTCCTGCTGGTGGACGCTTCAGATCCCACAGTGTCTTTTGCAAATATGCTTCCCAATGTAATCCTTGACACAAGACTACTTTTCCATCATGGAGGTTAGGTAGGGAGATATAGATATACGTACAGATAGCGATATCGAAACAGTAACAAGGAAAGTAAACTTAAAGAAGGAAGGAAGGTATACTCACAAAGTGAGAAGACTTGAGCAAGTGATAAGGAAGGTAGACATGGATGACATGGAAACCAGAAGGCAAGGAAAACGTGCAGGCACATCTACTGAATGCCATCTCTTGGAGAAAAAAAAAAAACAACAAAAACATTTGCATAACTTGAAATAAATATATTTTCAATTTCCAAAATGAACAAGTTAATCTTGGGAGGGAAGGTTGGCAGTCGTGCAGATGAGAAATTATTTGCATGCATAGCTAATGACCTCTTGTCCTTGGAACCTTTATCTCGGAAGCAGTTGTAGTTGCGGGTCCTTGTTGTAGTTGTGGCAGTTGGAGTTGTGGGTCCTTGTTACTCTTGCCCAATAATCTGCGTAACGATGCATTGTTCATATTTACCTTGAGTCTCATGGACAGAGGCTTAAAGTTCTGCCAAACAAGAAGACAAAATAGGTTTGATGGGGAAAAAAAGAGGGTGGGGGGAGGTGGAAGAAGGTAGGAAATGAATCATTCAACCTGAATGTGGAATTCAAAGCTTTGTCAAAGCAGCAGGTCACATGACGTTCACTAATGTATCGAAGTTTTCAATGTGAATGCACCTCGACAAGCTGTACTCTAAAACAACTAAGTCTTTGTAAAGGAGAGTGTCCTGTTGTGCTGAGAATACCAGATTTTTGGGGGTTGTTCGCTTATGGTTCACAACTTGCGTCGACACAAAACATCACCCGACATGCTTTTTTCCAGCGAGTCACAAATCACGCTGAAAAACAATTGGCCGAGCACATGAAATCACGACCACTGAAGGTAATTTATGGAAATATTAGACTTTTCATCCCACGTGTTGTCCATCGAGTGGGGAGTGTGGTGGGGGGAATTTGAAAAGCATTATTTCATGTGATTGTGCATCCAGAAAGTGTGAAATAAATAATTAATTATGATTATCCTCCAAATGCATTTATGTCACGTGACAGAGTGAAATAATATTCAATTATGTTTAAGGAACTTTCATTTTTCACTCCATTACGTGTCAGAGAGATGTATGCAGTATGATGTATATTTATATATATTTATATATATATATATTTATATATTTATGATGTATATATTTATAATGGGTCGCTCAGTCTGACTTCCAAAATTACCGTTTCTTCGTGTAGTTGCATCCAGTGTACGTGAAATGAAAAATAGTTTCCATTCAACATTTAATCACCGTCATTTTTTTGTTTTCGCCTAATTAGTTGACATTTTAGCAACTACCACCAATACTGCATTAGCATAACAGCAAATTATTGAATAAAAAAAAAATATTTAACGAGCACTTTATGAATCATGTCTCCCATACATAAACATGTTGCAATATAAATACTGTTCTTTCCTGAATGACGAATGTGTAGGAGCAATCGTCTTTCTCTTCGGTTCGCGTAAACGTCCACAATGTCCTCTGGAATCAGCTTCGCAGTTAAATCGCCCTCTTTGTGAAGAAGAGCCAGTGAAGAAAATCTTTCCTTCCTCATGGGTTAGCGCAACCAGTTTCTCATCCGTCTCGTTGCAGAAAAGCTTCGTTCCGAAGTGGACGTCCTGAATGTGAGGGCTAACTGAATGAGCTTGTAATAGTTTGTGTACATTCTCTGAGACAATTATTTTTGAAGTCTCCCAAGGGTACCAAGCGATTCTGTACTGGTAAAAAGGTCCATTTCTGCAGCTGCAAGCTGAGGATTTATTTTGAGCGGGACTGCATATTTCTACAAGAGTGGATAGAGATGAATGCCATTTTTGGGACATCTTAACGAGTCACTTGCTTCAGCAACTTCCATTGATTCTTTTGAAAATAGTCTCTCCAACTCTGCAGTTTCAGGATCCAAAACAGGAATGTACAACTGCTGATGCCTCATCTTTTTGAGATTGGGTTATAGTCACGGGTTATATTCATGTGCATTTGTTGCCTCTTTGTCATGCTCTATTTGACCCAAAGTCGTTGGGACAAAGAAATCTGAAGAGCTGCCAAGAGTTTCACTGCTCTCTTTCCTTTTGGCAATTGATGTGTGTCTTTGTCTGACACTGCAATGTCATGGTCTTTGCAGAAATTCTGTAATTTCTTTCCACACATCATTCCGGCTTTCTTCACTTCTGAGTTTTTCAAAGTACACTTTCAGGTTATCGATGATAGAGGGACCATTTGCAACTGTGGTGTCAATGCTTTGAAGACCTTTGGGAGAAACGTGAATAACTTTCAAAATGTCGTTAAAGATAATCAAGGAGGCATTGAAAGAAACTCCAGTCAAAACATGAAAAATGTCGTTTGCTTCCACTGACCACTTTTTGCCTTGTTCCCTCAGATCTCTGAGAAGTGAGACACCGCATGATGGCAGTGTAATGTGTTTTTATCGCAAACACACTTATCCACTTACATGCCCAACGTGTATCACTGGGCTGCACAATCTCTTTTTGCTTTCGACCAAAAGCTGTCTGCATGTCGATAAACATTTGAAGATTGGTTGCCTCCACAAGCACTGCATACAATTTCTCAACAACATTTAGAAAGCCCATAGCACTACGACTCACTTTACAGCACTCCACCAGGACGAGGTTGAGTTTGAGTTTGTGTGCCATGCAATGTACGTACATTGCAAACCGATGGTCATCTTTCATTCGCTGCTGAACCCCAGTTACGTGTCCTGACATAATGGCACCACCATCATAAGATTGGCCAACTATCAGCAAAATCTGCAATCCATTCGTCTCAAAAGCTTTCCTTATGGCAGTGTAAATGCCTTCTCCATTTCGGGAAGAGGAGCAATTGACAAAGCACAGGAACCTTTCTCTGATCTCGAGGTTTTCTGCATATCTGATACAAACCGAAAACTGCTCTATCTTAAACGATCTGGCCTCATCTGCTATTATGGCGACAAACCCGGTGTTTTTCACTGCCTGGACAATTTCCTTGAGAACCAAATTTGCACAGATCTGTCGCATTTCATTTTGAAATTCAGGACTTGTGCAATTAAAATAACTAGCCTGCATTTTATTAAAAGTTTTGTCATACTTTGAAAAGTATGACATCTATCATCAACTCATCCTGGGAATTCTTTCAAAGAAACTTGCTCTCCCTCATGCACAGATTTATCCCCTCTCGTGTTTAGTTGTCTTACCCTTCCTCCCGCCCTTGGTTTACTGAAGCTTGTGGCGAGGCAGTTGTCCTGAAATAACTTGCCTTTGCCTCATGGAAAGCAAACCCAACTGAGGGCAATCTCAGTTCTTTCCACAAAGCTCGGAACAAGTGTGTATCTACCCTCAGGAGAGCCAGAAAACAACATCTTTCTCATCTCAAGTCTGAACTCTCAAACCTCTCTCCCTCCTCAAAATCCTGGTGGCGTTTAATCAAATCTGTTACTGGTGTATGTTCCCCCTCCATCCCCTCCCTTACCTCAAATGGCCGCACTGCTGATACCGCACGTGATAAAGCTGAATGTCTAAACTCGGTGTTTGCAGCTAAATATTGTGTCCTAAACCCATCACTATCTCTACCCACTTTACCCAGTCGCACCCAACTGTCCCTGGACTCTGTATCCTTTTCTCCTAACAAGGTGGAGAGCTTGCTTTCAAACCTCGAGTCAGATTCTGCAACCGGTCCAGACGGCATCAGCCCACGTGTCCTCAAAGCCTGCTCTTCTGCTCTTGCTCACCCTCTCTCTGTTCTATTCACCCTCTCATTTACCCAAGGTCATCTGCCATCTGCTTGGAAATCTGCTAACATCACTGCCCTGCATAAAAAAGGTGCAAAAACAGATCCCTGTAACTACAGACCAATCAGCCTTCTCCCAATAATCAGCAAGGTTATGGAATCCATCATCGCTTCAGACATGAAATTCTTCCTCTTCTCCAATGGCTTGATTTCCAATCATCAATTTGGTTTCAGACCAGGTCACTCTACCCTGGATATGCTGCTTCTGCTCTCCCATCAATGGATGGAGGTCCTCAATGCCAGACAGGAAATCCGAGCCGTATCCCTGGACATATCACGTGCTTTTGACACAGTCTGGCACCCTGCCCTACTCACCAAACTCTCTTCCTATGGAATCCAAGGCCATCTCCACCCATGGCTCGCAGACTTCCTCTCCTGTCGCAGTCAACGTGTGGTCCTAAATGGAGTTCTTTCATCCCCTCTTCCTGTGCAGGCTGGAGTTCCTCAAGGTAGCGTTCTGGGCCCTGTTCTTTTTCTGGTTTTCATCAATGATCTCTCGGACTCTCTGGAAAATCCTCTATTTCTCTTTGCCGACGACTCCACCCTCTGCCGTACCATCTGTCATCCCTCAGACCGGCAAGCAGCAGCTTCTTCGCTCACGGCAGATCTGGATAAAATCACAAACTGGTCCAACACGTGGAACATGTCTTTCAATCCAGACAAATCTCACACTCTCACTATGTCTCTTCGAAAGGACCGTTTACAAACCCCCCCCATCCACTTTCTCAACAATCCTCTGGAAGAAGTCTTTTCTTTCAAGCTTCTAGATCTCACTATCTGCCATGACCTTTCCTGGGAAAGTCACATTTCCAACCTCGCCTCAAAAGCCAGTCACCGACAGGGAATCCTCTGTCGTGCTAAGTCCTTCCTCGGCCCTCTTGAGCTCCTGACCACTTACAAAGCTTTTGTCCATAGCCTGATGGAGTACTGCTCTCCCCTCTGGGCTGGTGCGACTGCCTCCCACCTTTCTCGGCTTCACGCTGTCGAAACCAGGGCATTTAAGATCATCGGCATCTCCCGCAATGAAGCTGAGTCTTTGGGCCTCTCACTCAATCACCGCAGGTTGGTCGGTGGTCTTTCTGTCTTCTACCGGCTCCTCTCCAGCCTTGCCCACCCCTGCTCTCTCTGCGATTTGTCCCCACCACATTTCCACAGGGCGGTCAAGGTCCGCCAACAACCCCCTTCTGGTAAAACTACCAAAATCACGAATCACTGCTCATCTTCACTCTTTCATTCCTCTTTTTTCCCGCCTTTGGAATAAACTTCCTCACTCTATTCTTTCCCATTCTTCCCTCCAGGCTTTCAAAACAGCTGTTCACCACCACCTCTTATCTTCCCCCATCCAAATCCTCGATCTTTTCTACCCCCGATAATCCACCCAAGCCCACTTCCTTCATTTCTCCTGCTTTCCTTCCTGAAAGTCCCTGAAATGTCCATTTTCTCTTCGCCATGTTCCCCATCCCATCCCCATCCCTCTCCCTTCCACAGTTCACCTAATGTGTCTGTTCCCCACTGTTTTGTCCCTTCCACTCCTGCCCCTCTTGTCTCATGCCTCCTTGCTGTGAGTTGTATGTTAGCTCTCATACGAGCCTTGACCAAGGTATACAAAAAAAAAATAAAAAATCACAAAATTCAAGGAAATTCCCTTTCAATTTCGATTACTTTCCCTCATTGTGCCGACGAAACGGTAAACCAAGCTTTGAAAGTAACTTGACGATGTCACACACCTTCACAAGGTAATCCCCGTTTCTCTCAACAGTGCTTTTAATGACTTTTCCGCAAGCTTCACTGCTCCCGATCCTGTGTCTTCGCTATGTTTGAAGCATCGCCATTTTTCCATACATTTCAAACGAACCTGGGAGAGAGCATGTTTAGTCAATTTTTCCGACATTTTCTTCCAATCCTGCACACCTTTTTTGATGAATGAATGCTCAGCATGACTTTTTCTGAGTACAAGTGATGGCAGGGAAAGCAGAACATAGCATCTTGTTGAACAGAATATTCAACCCAAGGGGATTCGTTGTAAGAGAAAATTGAAAAAGAACAGCTGTTTTTTTTTTCCAAATATTCTCCTTGGAAAATCAGTCAGATGTGGCTGATTAGGCCCAGTGTTTGTTTTTCTCTGAGATCTCTAACATTTACGTTTCTCACATCATCTTCGAAAGAAGACGTGCTGAGAGAATCTGTACTAAGTGCTTCCAAAGGTTCGAGCTCGTCTTGCTGCACGTGAATCGATCCGGCGTCGAGAGACGAGCTAAGCGGCAGTGCCTAGGCCCGAGCTAGGCCCGAGCTAGGCCCGACCTATCTTATCAGTTATCATCTCCTGTTGTGAATCATTCACCGGCGGTTCAACAGTCGCTTTCACAAAAAAAACCTCCTCATGTCCATTTTTGCTTTTCTTTAGATGAGGTCCATCAAATCGTTCTACTCCAAGTTAAAACTTCAATTACAAGGTCCACACACTGAAGGGGAAATGTGAAAAACCCAGGAAATACAAAATGTGTTTTCCCGGTTGGGGAAACGGATGAAAATGGCTGAAATGGCGGATGTGACGATGGACAGGCGGATATGTGGAAATTGCACAATGAGTTTGTGATTTAAATATCATTTTCATTATCTTCCATTCACAATCTCTTTGATTCACGTTTAAATGTCCATTTGTTTGTACAGTCAGTATTAAATGCAGCGAGCAAGTGAGATGTATCAGTAGTTTATGGTAATGCAGAGCATACATGGGTGAACCCGGGCATGGTTAAGCAAAGTGAGAGGACGCCCCCCCACCCCCATGTTCGGATGCTGTGCTGTGCTGTGCTGTGCCCGTTTCCGAATAAAACCTGTTGTTCCCACTTCAGAGCCTTCGTCCCTGTCTTTCGAGTACATTACATTGGCGACAAGGATGTCTTCATGCATCGGCATATTGCATGAAAACGCAGTGGGGGGTTATTGGGAAGACTCTACCGATGGTCTGAAGCTGTACTTCATGGCAAACAAAATGGACACCGATGAGGACGCTGAAAGCTGGCGAGCTGTATTACTGACCGTATGCGGCGCCCCGACGTACAGCCTCATCAAAGATCTTCTTGCCCCAGTCAAACCTTCTGACAAGTCGTATGAAGAGTTCATCAATCTCGTGAAAAGACATGATCACCCTAAACTGGGTAAGATTGTCTCGAGATATAGATTTTATACTCACTATCGTCAAGATGGTCAGTCAGCATCTGAGTTTGTGGCTGATTTACGCAGACTTACCGAACATTCTGAGTTTACAGATAAACTCGAAGAGACGTTTCGTGATTTCTTTATAATAGGCATCAATGACGACTCAATTCTGCGGAAACTCCTTCCTGAATCCGACCCAAATTTGGCTAAAGTCATGAAAATAGCCACAGAGTGTATGCCAACTGCCGAGAGCCTGCGTGTGATCTCTTACAACTCAAAAGTAATCCAGCGGGACCCATCGGTTAACAAGGTAACCTTTGACTACAAGCAAAATTGTTTGAGCAAGCCACCATATTCACCTCCACCACCTGACATTTCTGAATCTATCCAGAAGGTTGGGGTAACTTGTTGACTTTGTGGTGATAATCATCAAGTTTTCCAATGTTGGTGCAGGAATTATACCTGTGACAACTGTGTTAAGCGGTGACACTTGAAGTGTCGTTGTTCTCGATCCAAGTCGAAGAACTCATCTCCTGCTTATCACATCAGCTGTAGTTGGTGCTGGCGGTACTGTGATTTCTTTGATATGTGACAATTGCAATACCAACCGCAGTGTTGTTTCAAAACTTGGAGGACCAGGAAGTTTGCTGTCAATTCAAGAGCAATCTATGTTCTTAGTGCACAACTACGTGCACATCTTCAAAAATGTTCGCAACAACTGGATTGCTGTTGATGGCAAGACACTCTCATTTGTCGTAGATGGTAATGAGTACAAAGCTTACTGGAGTGATATTCAGAAGGTTTAAGAGATCGACCGGGCTACTCCTATTCGCTTAACCAAGCTAATGCACACCGCTGTTTTCCCCAAGCCCCTTCAATGCCAGAGCGTACCATTGGTATGCCAAGTGTTCAATGACAAGACTGTCGCTGCTTTAAAGACCTTCAAGGATTCACTGGGCATCAGTGAAGGCACAATCATCCTTATCCAGATAATGAGTGAGTGGTTCAAGATGATGAACGTGAAAGACCGTTTCTCAGCTATCCATCTGCGCAACAAATCCAGACAGCCTTGGACAGCAGACTGTACAAGTTTCACGAGGCTGGAGCAGGCCTGCCAAATTATATCTACCTGCGCATGGCAAGGAGGTGGTGGTCGGAAGCTGAAGCCTTCACTGTGTCCACACGTAATAATGTGGATGCTGCCAAATTGCTTCTGGCAGAGAAAGACTTTGACTACGTTCTTCCTGCTATATTTGCAGATGAAGCCTTGGAAAAGTTTTTCGGCCAAGCCAGGCAAAGAAGCGGTGGAAACTTCTACATTGACGTAGTTGACATTATGGCTGCAGCTAAAATTGTAAATTTGCAAACACTCATTAAGCATGACATGATGCCAGAATCTAGTTCTCGTGTGATTGATTACGACAAGAACTGTACAACTTCCATAAATCCAGATGATCGAAGTGAACTCATTGACGAGATTACTCCTCAAGACACTCAGGATCTCTTGGGGTCTGACGATGCCCTTAAGCATAAAGTAGTTTATTTGGCCGGACACCTTGTTCATAAATATGGCGAGAGCACTAGTATGGAGGAGATCATTGATGATGAAGATGGTAACGAGGTGTCATCTGAGTTTGTAGATAATTTGAATAGAGGTGGATTGAGTGTGCCGACTATGTCAACCGTCTTTTTTGTACATAATGCCTATAATTTGTATGACGACACTAAAATGCGTTGCCTATTTCATTTTGCTGAGCTGTTATCCTCTGTAGATGCACCTTTAACTAGTCGTAATGCTGCATGTTCTACTTTGGCTAACATTCTCTTGAAAGCTCATGTCCTAAATGTAAGTGACAAAGAAAAAGCTTTGGGATGCCTCAGGAGGCAAGAAAAGCTCTCCAACTAGTGATAGACAGACATAGTTGTAATAGGCATAGTGTTGTGACATGCATATAATGTTTACGTAATACGATATATGACAATAAATATCAAAGTTTGACAGCTCCACACACTTGCATCTTATTACAATCAGCCATCTCTTACCGTTTATGAGTTCGACACAAAAACGGGAAAAAAATACCAAAATTCAGTAATTTGACCTTGAAATATGACCTTTTGACTTTGAAGATGACCTCAGGTGGTGTTTAAAATGACACTATTGAACTCATCATCCTCCAAAACCCCTATATGGATCCCGAGGTCGTGTCACTAGCCCTTGTAGAAGTCATTTTAGCCCCGGACTCAAGTTAATCCTTCAGACTCAAGTTAAAAACCCCGAGCATGGGAGGTTCCAGTCCTTCTCTATAGGAGTCTATGATATATATATATATATATATATATATATATATATATATATATATATATATATATATATATATATATATATATATATATATATATATATATATATATATATATATATATATATATATATATATATATATATATATATATATATATATATATATATATATATATTAGCCTGGTGTTGGCGCAGTGGTTAGGGCAGCGGCTTGGGATCCAAGAGGTTCTGAGTTCAAGCCCCATTGGGCCACTGAATTAATACACCAGGGGGTTGACTCAGCCTGTCATCCTTCCGAGGTCGGCGAAATGAGTACCAGTGTACTGGGCCGGTGTATACCCCGGTTAAAATAGGTGTACCTTATCCCTGTGTCGTAAGAGGTGACCAGGGTTGCGTCAGGAAGGGCATCCGGCGTAAAACATGTGCCAAATCACTATGCGGATCATACGGATGATTCGCTGTGGCGACCCCTAACGGGAGCAGCCGAAAGAAGAAGAAGAAGATATATATATATATATATATATATATATATATATATATATATATATATATATATATATATATATATATATATATATATATATAGTCACGTCCGCAATCATGTAATGACGACCTTTCCACCAAGGTATGAAGATCTTGAGGATAAGCCAAATGTTAGAAGGAGGCAATGACTAAACAGCCAATCTGGTGACGCATGCGTGGGTATCTTCACCACAGACAGGTACAGACAACATAGCAGCATCAAAGATGTCATTGAAAGCCTGGATATTGGTGTAAGGCAGGAAGCTCGTAATCCTAGCGGCTCCGACTCCTCAGTCAGTATCGCGAGGGCCCCCGTAAGGATGTCCAGCATCTCCGCGAACGTGTGGAATCAAGTGCAAAAACAAGGTCAAAGATCCTAACATTCCAAAACAATGCTCAGCAGCTTGATCTTTCTGACATTCTCCTCAGAATCCAGTCCATACAAGCACTGAAAAGTGTTGGGGCCAATACACATCCCCAAAGAACTCCAGTAACAACTGGAAATAAGTCAGAGAAGGAAACACCACACAGCACTCTCAGTACCAGAGTGTAGTTCAGAAATCAGATTATTCCATTTTGGTGGCACCCGATGAAGACCAAGAATCCTCCAGAGGGCATCGCGATTCACTGAATCAAATGCTTTGTGGAGATCAACATGTCCTGAGAGCAGCTGCTGATGAAACACTCACCTGTCTCTGGTAAAGACCCGAAGAGCAAGGATACGGTCAATCATTGACCTCTTTCGTGTAAAGCCCAACTGCTCTATGCACTGGTGCTCAAGCAGATGGTGGTGAAGCATATCAAGAATTATCCAAGCAAAGACCTTGCCCGGCACTGAGAGCAGTGTCACCCCTCGGGATTTGTTGCAGTCCTGGCTGTCACACTTTCCTTTCCAGAGAAGGACAACAAGGCCCCTCTTCCATTCAGTTGCGATGTTGCCTGTGCTGCATGTTGAGCACCGAACTGCGTGCAATGACACGATTACAGCATTTTCACCAGCTTTGAGAATTTCAGCATGGATGCCACAGATCCCAGAATCGTTACCGCCTTTCAACTCATTGACCGAAGCTTGTTTCCACAAATGATGGTGGATCACAGTTGATTTGAGGGTCCGCAAAAGAGATAGACATAGTAACACCTCTGTTATCCAAACCAACAGCTGGTATAGCCACTAAAAGTAACGGGTAGAGCTGGCCTTCACTTCGGACTCCTCTGTCAAGAGCCTACCATCCTCCACTCCAACTGCAGTTCACCAAGAGATGTGATTGGAGGAACGCAATGCACAAATTCCTCTGTAAGCTGAACGCGAATCACTTGAACACAGGTGATGCTCAACCCCTTCACAGATGCCTCACACATATGCCTCCTCGTCCACCCTCAGCACATGCACAGATTTTGCCGAAGCTCACTGAAGAGTTCACCTCTGCTATTTAGCCTGGCCCTGTGGCTTTGGCCAATGGTATCCAGTGTCACTTGGGAGACAAGTTCTTCTTAACCTGATGGTGGGTTCCAAAACATCCACCGGCAACATCAGGGATGGCAGCGAAGACACTCAACAAATCTACAGGATTCCCCAAAACACCAAGATTCTCTCCCCCCCTCACCCCTCCCCCCCCAAATCTCCACTCAGCTTGTTCTCAAATCCCTCAGCTGTCCTCTCATCCTTGAGCTTGCAACATCCAGCCTTAGCTGGGATGGCACCATTCTCCTGCATTTGCGATTTGGGATTTGGGATTTGCGCTGCAACTTCAGGGTTTCAACAACAAGCTTGTCTTCAGTATTGAGGAACTGAGTGCTCTGGTAGATCCAGCAGTTCTGGAGCATCCTCCAGTGACCATCAATGAGCAATGGTTCAATCTCCTTTGCCACACCACGAGCATTGGAATACCAAGTCCAGCATTGAGACTGTTGGCGATGAAACCATAAACCAGCCACCCCAACTCCATGAATTCTTGCAAAGTAAAGGAACTTAGTGCTATTCTGGTTCACAGTTCCAGAACCATGGGGACCAACCAATGTCTCATAACCATCCCTATCAGTGCCAGTTGATGCATTGAAATCCAAGACTAGAAGTGTTTCCCGTCTGGGGTACTGATCAATCACAGACTCAAGCATGGCATAGAATGCATCCTTCACGGTGAGGTCACTCACCTCAGTCGGAGCATATTCAGACACCAGGGAAATGACACCCAAGGAATGACAAATCCTTTGTCTCATAATACGCTCGCTGACCAGTGTTGCCTCAGTTATCATGGGAGTCAACTTATTGGACACAGCTGCAGCAACTCCTTGGGCATGGTAACTATTAGAGTGACCAGACCAGTAGTACGTGTAACCACCTGCCATTATCTCGCCAGTATCCGGTCTCCGAACCTCAGAGTGTGCTGCAATACCTATGTTCAAATTCTGTACTTCAGATGATAGCAGACAGGTAACCATCCTCTCTTAAGGATATGACATTCCAGGCTCCTACGCAAAAGGACCGCCTTGGGTTAACCCAAGGAGACCGCTGTCTTGTGGAGGACCCCTCTACTCTCATAGCCAGAGTGTGGCTCTCAACGGAATCCTTGCACCTCCTCTCCCTGTCAAGGCTGGAGTATTTTGAACCCAGTATTTTTCCTAATTTTCATAAATGATCTTTCTGCCTCTCTGGAAAATCTTCTTTCTGTATTTGCTGATGACTCCACCCTCTGCTGTGACATCCCTCGTCCTTCAGATAGGAAGGCTGCAGCCTTTTCACTCTCTTCAGACCTTGAAAAAAAAATCACAAGCTGGTCAAACACTTGGAATATGTCTTTAAATCCTGACAAATCTCACCCTCTCACTATTTCTCTCGAAATAGACCATCTGGCAAACCCTCCAATCTATTTTCCTAACAATTCTCTTGAGGAAGTTCAGTCATTCAATCTCCTGGGTCTCTCTATCAACCATGATCTTTCTTGAGTAATCCTCTTTTCAAAGTTGGTTTCCAAAGCTAGTCATTGACTGGGCATCCTCCCTCATCCGAAGTCCTTCCTTGGCACACCTGAATTCCTATCCACCTACAAGGACTTCATCTACAGCTTGATGGAATGCTGCTCTCCCCTCTGGGCTGGCTCCCCTGCCTCACATCATATTCAGTTTGACGCCATGGAAACCAAGGTCTTTAACATTATTGATATCTGCCATGATGAAGCCGAGTTTATAGGCATATCACTTCACAATTGCAGACAGTTTGGTGGTCTCTTTGGCAGCTGCCTCCTTTCTGGTCTTGCAGCATCTGCTCTTTCCATGCCACAGGTTTCTGTGGGGCTTACATGGTCCACTATCAACCCACTTCTGGTAAAACTACTGTACCTACTGGAGAATCCAGGATCACTGCTCACCTCCACTCATTTTTTTAATACCTTGTCGAGGCTCATATGTGCGCAAATACACAATGCACAGCAAGGGGGGCAGGAGTGGGATGGATGAAACAGTGGGGAAGAGAAACATTCGGAGATCTGTGGAAGGGTGAGGGATGGGGCGGGGAACATGGGGTATACAAGATGGACACCACAGGGACTATCAGGAAGGAAAGCAGGGAATTTGAAGGAGGTGGGTTTGGGGTGGATTAACGGGGGTAGAAAAGATCGAGGATTTGAATGGGGGAAGATAAGAAGTGGTGGTGAACAGCTGTTTTGAAGGCCTGGAGGGAAGAATGGGATTGACCAGAGTGAGGGAGTTCATTCCAAAGGCGGGGAAAAAGAGGAATGAAAGAGTGAAGGTGAGCAGTAATTCGTGATTTTGGTAGTTTTACCAGAAAGGGTTTGTTGGCAGACCTTGAGCACCGTGCGGGAATATGGTGGTGAGAAATCACAGACAGAGCGCGTGGGGGGGGGGGAGACTGGAGAGGAGAATGGAGAAGACAGAAAGACCACTGACCTGCCTGCAGTGAGAGAGTGAGAGGTCCAAAGACTCAGCCTCTTCACGGGAGATACCAATGATCCCAAATGCCATGGTTTCCACAGCGTGAAGCCAAAAAAGGTGAGAGGCAGGAGCACCAGCCCAGGGGGGGGGGGGGGAGAGCAGTCCTCCATCAGGCTGTGGACAAAAGCTTTGTATGTGGTCAGGAGCTCAGGTAGGCTGAGGAAGGACTTTGCACGATGGAGGATTCCAAGTCTGCGACTGGCTTTGGAGGAGAGGTTGGAAATGTGGCTTTCCAAGGAAAGGTCATGGCAGATAGTGAGGTCCAGAAGCTTTCATGAAAGGACCTCCTCCAGAGAATTGTTGAGGAAGTAGATGGGGGGTTTTTTCCAAACAGTCCTTTCAGAGAGACATAGTGAGAGTGTGAGATTTGTCAGGATTGAAAGACTTGTCCCATGTGTTGGACCTTTTTGTGATTTTCAGTGAGCGAAGAAGCTGCTGCTAACTGTCTGAGGGATGACAGATGTTACGGCAGAGGGTGCAGTCATCAGCAAAGAGATAAATAGGCTTTTTCCAGAGAGTCGGAGAGATCGTTGATGAAATTCAGAAAAAGAACAGGGCCCAGAACGCTACCTTGAGGAACTCCAGCCTGCACAGGAAGAGGGGATGAAAGAACTACATTTTGGGCCACACGTTGACTGTGACAGGAGAGGAAGTCTGTGAGCCATGAGAGGAGATGGCCTTGAATACTGTAGGAAGAGAGTTTGGTGAGCAGGGCAGAGTGCCAGATCGTGTCAAAAGCACGCCATGTCCGATTTCATGTCAGACATTGAGGACCTCCATCCATTGTTGGGAGAGCAGAAGCAGTATATCCAGGGTAGAGTGACTTGGTCTGAAACCAAATTGATGATCAGAAATCAGGCCATTGGAGAAGAGGAAGGATTTGATGTCTGAAGTGATGATAGATTCCATCACCTTACTGATGATTGGGAGAAGGATGATTGGTCTGCAGTTGCAGGGATCTGTTTTTGCACCTTATTTGTGCAGAGTGGTAATGTTTACTGATTTCCAAGCATATGGCAGATGACCTTGAGCAAATGAGAGGGTGAATAAAACAGAGAGAGGGTGAGCAAGAGCAGAGGAGCAGGTTTTTAGGACATATGGGCTGATGCCATCTGGACCGGTTGCAGAATCTGATTCGAGGTTTGACAGCAAGCTCTCCACCTTGTCAGAAGAAAAGGACACAGAGTCCAGGGACAGTTGGGTGCGACTGGGTAAAGGCCCGGTCACACCTTGACGTTTTAGCCAACGTATGCCGATTTTTGAATTTTTTTTCTAAAACGCTGGCACACGTTGAATACGTTATGGGTAAGTTTTGATAACATTGAGAGCACGCTGAAAAACACTGCCATACGTCGTTGTACGCTGGATTTTAAACGTTGTACTTTTCGGTTGTCCTCAAATTTTTTCATGCTTGACATTTCACGACGTATGCCGGCGTATGACTCACACGTTCCGCTACGCTGGCCACAAGTTGTATGCACGGTCTGCGATCGTTGACAGACGTCAACACATGCTACTTGTAAGTTAATCATAAGTTGAGACACGCCGAGGTAATGTTTAGCGTACCCGAAACTTGTTTCTAACCTATGATTAACGTGTTGTTGGCACGTCACGCGATCGTTGCCACACATCGACAGACGTTACTTTTAAGTTACTCATAGGCTGAAAGACGTCGGTATAATGGATCGTCCTTGCGTCAGCGTCCACGGCCACGGCCAGGACACTTATTTGCAGCATTCTTCAAACTTTTCTTCGGCATGACGAGGATGTTCAGACTTCGATGTCTAGCTTGGCTATGATTCCAATTGTCCATCGGCAGCGTCTATTTAAAATAGTCGAGTTTGAGCGTTTTAACACGTTCAGAAGAAACGCTTCAAATTTCCAAACCCCAGCGTCAAAAAACAAAGGCGAGTCACAGCAATTTAAATCGTTCATTGTAAACAATGAAAATAGTTGAGTGGTACCGTTTAAAAGTCGTTGAGTGTAAAAAAAATCCAATTGTTGAGCGCAAGCGTCTACTTTCAATAGTGGAGATGCAGCCATTAAATCGTTGAGTTTATCATTTAAATCGTTAAATCGTTAAACGCAAGGACGATCCATCATAACCCACACCCTCCCCCTCACACTCACCTACTACTGGCAACATGAACAAACTACTACTAATACTAATACTAATACTGATACTGATACTGATACTGTTACTGCTGACATGGACATCGACTCAAAAAGGACTCGAAAACACTGTTGGGTTCCCCTTTTATGAGCAGCATTTTTATATACCAATTCCCAAAACCGCTGGGAACACGTCTTTATATGGCAGTTGTAACCTAGAAACACGTTAATTTATTTTTTTGTTGTTGACCGGAAGACGTCATTGGAATACGTCTACATACGTCGATGTGTGTTGGGACTACGTAAAGAATTGGTTCAAAGCATGTCAAACATAAGTTAGAAATAAGTTTCACGTAAAAAAGACATTACCGCGACGTGTTTCGACTTATGAGTAGCTTATAAGTAGCCTTTGTGGACGTGTGTAAGCGTCCGCATATCGTGTGTAAAACTTCTCCCCATCGCATGCGGAACGTTTGTCATACGCAGAGTACGTCGTAAAATTTTGAACATGTTTAAAATTTCTTGATGTACTCTACTTACTACGACGTATGATAGTGTACTTTAGCGTTGTACTCACGTATACCAAACTTACTCATACCGTATTTGACGTGCCCCAACGTTTTAGACACATTTTTCTTAGGTCGGCATACACTGGCAAGATCGCCAAGGTGTGACCGCAATGTTGACACTTCCATTTCTACGGCAGTTATGATTCGAATCGTTGTGCGTCAGCCTTTTAATAGGCTACGTCACGACATCGTCGGCGATGCGTGCAACGCGCTATGCCTAAGTTAGACTATCGTTGGGCATCGGTTGTGTAGGCCGACAACAGGTTCAGCATTCGTTGGTATAAGTTATCTATAACACAACAAAACATTCTGTGTCCATTATCAATGCGTTATACATAAGACCAAGTCGCTATGAATACGTCCGAATCTTTAAAAAAAACATCAAAAGTTCAACGTAAGCCAACGTTTTACATACATTTTAATACGTTGCCATCGCTGGCTAAAACGTCAAGGTGTGACCGGGCCTTAAGGTGGGTACAGAAAGCGATGGGTTTTGGACACAAGATTTCGATGCAAACACTGAGTTCGGGGTTTTTTTTCCCTCCGGATCCGGATCTTTAAGCTTTTTTCCCTCCGGATTTTTAAATCAGCTGTTCACCACCATCTGCTATCATCCTCAATTCAATATCATGATCTTGTCTCTCCTCCTTGTCCCCCCCCCCATCTAAAACCACAATCCCTCCTCTTTCCAAATTTTTCCTCCTGAGAGTTTCCTTCTGTATCCGTCTTGTCCAATCCATGCCTGTTCTCCTGTCCCCATTTCTCCCCCCACCCATTGTTTGCCTGCCTCCCTGTTTTTGTCTTTGGCTCTGCTGTTGGTGTTTCCTCTATCCCTCTCTGCTGTTCCTTTTGTCCTGTTGTGTCCTGATCTGTTCGGTGTACTAGTACTGTCCCTTCAACTAGCCTTGACTGTATATACAAAAAACCCCACTTTTCACTTCACATGTGGGGTAATCGTACGTAAGGTGGGATCCTGTAGCATGATGGTGAGAGCAATGATGTTAGTTAAACCACATGCGGTGCAATAATGTTTGGAGAGTCCACTCTGGGGATGGGAGGTCGTCAGTTAGATTCTGACCATGGCCAATTCACACCAAACACCTCAGAACTTCCTTGCTTTTATGCCCAGCATTTAAAGGATAACCCCCATAGTTTGGCATCCATTTGGAGGAGGAAATTTGTCCTTCATTGCCTTGCTGAGTACGGAGAGAAAAGCGATTAAAAAAGAAAATGGACTTGAATGAGTATTCTCTTAAGTGACGTCACTTCTGTCAAGGTCATTGACTGTGTTTGACTCGTTCAGTCCAGTGTTCAGTCCAGTGCTGTCTCGTGTATTTGTCTCCATATCTTTGTGTGATTTATGTATGCTGCTCCACTCAAGCCTAATAGCTGTAAACAATAAACGAAGGGTCATGCTAATATGATTATTTGAATTATTAAAAGAAAAGCTCTTTTTGACATATTTTCAAATATTGTATCAAATATTGAAAATATTATTTTGTGATATTCTGATCAAGAAACATGAGCTTCCATTGTGATGTCTTTAATTAGGTTTTGCAAATTCTAAATCCGGCTGCTGGGAATACTCCAGCAGGTTTAAAATGATTCCACATTTATCACAGGTGAATCGGCCAATGTCGAGACCAAGAGGATAAATCCAGAAAACAATGCACTCAGTGGGATGGAAGACCCTCAAAAAGTTGATGACGGTATAACGATTATCTCATCTGATCATAAGAAAAAATATTATTGCTTCTCAGCTCACAGAGTTCAATGAACAACAATCAATCCTGCTTATTAGCAGTGGAACTAAAAATCTCTCTATTTCCCGACAGAGTCTTTCCGATGCAGCTGTAAAATCACTCGCTGGGGAACCGTGTCTCTATGTCTGTGTGTTTCTGTCTCTCTGTCTGTCTCTCTGTCTCTGTTTTGTGTTTTTAATAACGTTGCAGTCGTGGTGGTGTGTTGTTAATAATGTGGTGGTGTGTTTTTAATAATGTGACAGTGTTTGGTGCACTGTGCAGTGATGTGCAGTGAGACAAGCATAGGAAGCAGATCGACGCTAATATATATATATATATATATATATATATATATATATATATATATATATATATATATATATATATATATATATATGTACACACACACACACACACACACATACACACGTCGGTGGACACTTTGAGACCTGGGAAAGTTGCAACAGATCATCAGCACTTCGTGCCCCGTGAAGCAGTCTCCAGCTGAGGTCCCCAACCACCACCCCAGTCTCTCAACTTCGCCTCTATCATGCCCCATAAAGTGCTCCAGTTAACGAGTGGCGATTACCCACGAGAAGTGGACAAATGCACCCCCAAATAATTTAGCTCATTGCAGCTCCATGTCAATCTCTGAAAAGTTGTTGGGAACTCCATAATCTGTATTCGTCCAATCAGAAGCCCAAAGCTTTTTCTCCAATTTGTTATGGCAAATGACCCCGTTGAATAGTCCTGCTGACAATCATAAATGCCTTGCATAACGCTTGGACGACTGGTAGGAACTAACACCTCATCTGCATATGCAGAAAGTTTGAGAGAGACACTGTTATACGGCACCACAATGCCAGATAGCCTTCACCTCATCAAACAAAGGAAGGGTTCGATACATAGGGAGTGGAGTAGGCCAGACAGGGGGCAGCCTTGTCTTATTCCTCTCTCAAATAGAAAGAGCATGAGCAGGTAACCATTGACTTCTACTAGGCATTCTGCCGAGCTGTACAACGTCTTGGTCATGCATACATATCACCTCCCCAACCCAAAAGTCAGCAGGGTCTCAAAGAGATAATCATGATTCCTCTGGTCGAAGGCTTTCTCTTTATCCAAGGAAAGGAATCCGACTTGAGTCTGAGTCATGTCTGCATAATGTGTTAAGTCTCTGATCAGGGATATCTTGTCATGTATTGTTTGACTAGGAATGGCATACGACTCGTCAGGGGTGACTAATTTTGTTAGTACTGGTGTCAGACGGAGTGACGACATTTTTGCCATGATCTTATAGTCCGCGCACAGCAGAGACACTGGGCAGTAGTTTTTCATGTTTCTAAAGTCACCCTCCTTGGGGATCAAAGCCAAAATCCCTCGACACCAAGAAAGCAGCATTAGGCCTGTATTACATACTTCCTGAGCAACGCTGAGGAAATGAGATCGAACCAAGTCCCATACTTTCCCATATAATTTACATGATAAGCTATCCATTCCAGTGGATTTATCGCTTGATAGATTATATAGGGTGGATGTCAATTCTTCTCGAAATAATGGAGTCTCTTGTTTGTTCCTGGTCTTCCACATAGGGTTCAAGACAAATGCTCCACAAGGTGCCACGTGCACCTGCATTTGTCTTCTTACCCGAATATAGCCGAGCGTAAAAGGCTCTAATTCCTTTCAGAACACTCTCTGAGCTATTGGGTGAGGAGCCATGTTCTGCTAAAATACTGGATATAGTTCGGAATTGACCTTTGCGCTTTTCCGCCCCTTTCAGATAATTCAGGACATATTCATCCTCAAAGAGAAACTGCAAGTGAGAGCGCACATACGCCCCTCGTGCCTTCACACGGCGACATGCTTTAAGGATGTTCTTTTCTTCAGAATCCTGCAGTTCAATTGAGGTAAGTGTGGTCAGGTGCTTCTCAAGATGCAGCAATTCCTCTTCCAGCCTTTGGGTTCCTACCCCAGGTGTTTTTTTCTCGATCCATACGAGTATTCCTGACATCGTAATTTCAGTCGTACGTTGCATCATCCCACCAGAGTCCAAGTGAGCAAAAGTCTCCTTTTTCATTACTCCAGGCTTGCCAGAAATTCAAAAAAATTGACAAAGACTTCATCCTGACCAAAGGCATTGTTCAGGTGCCAAAAACCAGGCACTTGCCTTGTTTCAGCCATGGAAAACTCAATCCAGGTCAGATTATGATCTGGGAAATGGGAAAACGGGAAAACTTTATCCTTGAGTCACTGACACTCTTACACAAACGGTGAGACAAGTAAATTCTTTCGAGCCAGGATTGTGAGATCTGACCACCTCTGATACTCATATATGTGAAAGCTTTGTCTTTGGTGTGCTGTATATGCCAAGTATCTCTCATGTTGAACAGTGTTAATATTTGTTGTAATACTCTAACAGAAGGATTGTGTGGCTCCTGACCTTTAGGATTTAGAGTGCAATTGAAGTCTCCTAGAATTACACCCTCTTCACCAGGCAAGGTGAGCATGAACCTCTTCATATGGTTAACGAAGCACCCTCTTGCAGCACCATGGTGCATACATGTTGACTAAATGTAGAACAAAGTCTTCAACCTTTGCTTATATGTGCAGCAACCGCCCCAAACTGACTTCATTTATGACAAGTATTTCGGAATTAATCCCTGGAGAGAGGAGGGAAGCCACTTCACAGGATGTGTCCATTAAGTGAATGAAAAAGGTGAAGCCTTTCCATTCGTTTCCCCATTGGGATGCAGCCTCTGGGGTTATGTGGGTTTCCTGCAAAAATGTTACTTCAAGTTTCTTCTTTATACAGAAGGACAATACCTGGTGTACACAGAATGCATCCTTGCAGCCATTGGAATTCAAGGATCCAATTTGTAAATTTGGTGTCATCATTGTGTCCTGAGAGTACTCTTTCTGTGAAGGACGCCGCCTTGAGCCATTTTATATTCAGACCCGTAACTCAACAGCTTTGCCAGAAACTTCCTGACCCTGGCTTGCTCGGCCGACCCTGAAGTCCTTGTTCTATATCCCTCTCTCCTCAGTGCATGTAAGGAATGCATGAGCAGGTCATAATCATTCCACTGTTTCAGCGCATTTTCTACTTTCTTGCTGCTGTGTAAGCTTTGTTCTAGGAACTCGAGTATTTCCTGGCTGGGAATACTGGTGTGCTGTAGGCTGTTTGATCTCTGAACCCATCAGTGACCCTTGGTCCTCTTCGCCGTCACCAATGATCTCTTCATCTTCGCTATCTGGAGGTTCAAGATCCTTTTCCTTTGGTATACATATACTATTTGTCAAGTCTTCTACCTTGTCCTTTTTAAGTGTAGCAACCTGGTGTTGCCTGGTGTTGGCTTAATGGTTATGGTGGCAGGCTTTGGATCCTAGGGTCCTGAGTTCAAATCCCGCTCAGCTGTTGAATAAATACCAGGCGGGGTTAACTCGGCCTGTCTTCTTTCCGAGGTCAGCAAAATGAGTGCCAGCATGCTGGTATACTGTGTCGGAGTGGTGACCCATCCAGGATTGTGCCCAAGAGCCAAGGAGACTGCTTAGGCAGCACCAACGCTCTGCACGGAGTAGGATCCCAATCTCCTCTCCTCCTTTCTTAAGGATTTTTTTTGTATTTATTTTTCTTTTTCCTTTTCTTCCCCTCAGTGGAAGGGGTAGAGGCTTGGTTAAAAACACACATCAACCACACAACCCCCCTTGACAAGACATGCACCAACAACACTCTGGACACATGTACACAATCACCCATCAATACTCACACTACCTGAAAGTCTCATCAACATCCCCATACACCTCTATCTCCAGAACTTCCAGGTACCTATCTAATTCTAATTTAAACTTATCCACTGTGTCTGCAGCCATGACCTTTCCAGGGAGGCCATTCCATGCATTAACTACTCTCTGAGTGAAAGTCCCCTACCTTACCACAGGGTTAACTCTCTTCTTTACTCTCAGGCTCTGGCCTCTGGTCCTCTCACTGTCTACTCTGTTGAATAATTCATCAGCACTTATTTTATCTCTACCTATCATTTTCTTAAACAGCGCTGTCATATCTCCTCGTAACCACCTCCTTTCTCATGTATGAAGCCCTGTCTCCTTCAGCCACTACTCATAGCTGAGTTTAGCTCGGCCCAGAATCAATATAGTCGCCCTGCGCTGAACCCTCTCTGTGGCATCTATGTCCTTCCTGAGTTGTGGTGACCAAAACTGCACGCAATATTCTAGATGTGGCCCTCACTAAATTCCTGTACAATGTTAACACCACCTCTTTTGATTTATAATTGATCCCCCTATGAATACAACCTAAAACCCAATTTGCTCGACCGATATCTGCCTGACACTGTACTGCCTGCTTACCTCCCATATATATTACCACTCCGAGATCCTTCTCCTGTGTGATCCTGTCCTAGATTATCTCTCCGAGATCCACTCCAAAATTACCCCTTGCATCATGTAATCTCTATTTTCATTGTTCTTTCCCATCCCCAACTCCTTACATTTGCTCAGGTTAAATTCCAAACTTAGCATCCAATATTTCAGAATCATTTGGCTCTGTCGAGTTGGATGCCTGAAAGTTGTTCATCTTCACCATTCATTCTTCGATATGTCTTTGGGTGGATTTGGGAGCAAAGCCTTCCCATGTCCTGTTGATCGAGGAACACTTGTTTCTTCTTCTTCCTCTTCCTCTTCTTCTTCTTCTTCTTCTTCTTCCATTTTTCAAATTGGGTATCAACTCTTTTCTCTTCAGAACACTCGACCTTATGAATCCCTTTGACACATTCTTCTCTGTTTCATCCTCAATGGGTCCTGATTTTCACTTCTGCACTGTCTGTTGTCCTTCGTCTCACTGTCTACCATTGGTTTACGGCAGCTGAAGAGCGAGGCTGAGGAGATGGTAATGAACCTATTCTAAGGATGGCTGTTTCAAAGGAGCAGATGTCTGACTTGAAGTACTTGAAGTAACACTGGAACCTGCTCTGGGCTGATTCAGGCATTTAGTAGCTGTAACCTCTTAAATGGTATTGGGGCAATCTGGTCTCATGTGATTCTTTGCTTTGCATAGATAACAACGAGAAGGGCACTCGGAAGAGAGCATACTTCCGCCCTGTAATGCCTGATCCACGAGAACATATCGGGCCCAATACATTTTTGAACAAGAAGAAAATATCATGTGATATATCGTTTTTGAGCCCTATCTCTCAATGGTGAAGAATCACTTTAAAAATTCCAATCGTCGGACTTTTTGAGATATCCTGTACACAAACAAACACAGAGAGGGGTGAAAACATAAACTCCTTCACCTCCGGTGATGGGGGTAGGTCAGGTCAAGTATGGGAGCATGCGCCAGAGCAGCGCGTCACTGCTTCCACTTTCCGGCCGGTACTCCAGGGGCCTCCATATGGCCATCCCCCAGGCATATTCCTGGCCCATCCCCATCTCCTTGAAATGTCGATCAACCTGCTGCAACCACGAGGCACGTGGTCGGCCCATTGGCTTTCTCCACTCACGAGACTCCCTCATTCAGAGAATCTAGTGAGCGGGATCAGCATCAGGAAAATGAGCCACATGTCCATACAGCCGCAGCTGTCGCTCACAGACTATAAAGGTAACAAATCTCATTTGAGTCTCTCTCAGCAACCGCTCGTTCAACACAAAGTCTGATCAGCGAAAACCAAGGATTCCCCAAAGAGACCTGGTAACAAAGGATATAGGTCTCCCTCTCAGATCCTTGGTCAGAGTCCAAGTCTCACATCCATAGAGCACCAAGGACCTGCAGACTCGGACTTTGTCCTCCTGCACAGGTACCGGCAGTGCCACAACACATTATCCAGTGAATCCATGACTCTCCAGGCCCGACCTAGACGTCTAATGACCTCTGACTCACAGCCAGCAGAGACATGAATACCACTGCCAGGGTAAGTGAATCTCTCCATGACCTCAACATCCTCACCACAAACAGGCACAGAGAGGAGATAACGAGGCTCATTTCTCATACAAAATATGCTGTTGTTCCTTCCATCAAAGGGAATGACAAAGGACCACTCACTTTCGTCATCATTTTTCAATTCAATGGAGACTTGCCTTTCAAAGGACACGACATGTTGTCGGGAGGGGTCATGGCAACCGAAAAACACAGGCGTGATTGGTGATCTTAACACATCCAATCATTCCAGGAAAGGCACGACAACATTGTCAGGAAATAATGGGGTATACTAGAAATAATATTCCTTGTACCCAGACTTAACAGTGGTTCAACTTGTACAAAGAGTTATCCCACACCAATCCCTTTCTCAATCACCTTATTTGATGCAGCTTTCGAGTTAAGAAAGAACACAGCTTGTCCATACATTTTCGAGGCTGCGACTATAGTTGATGGATCAACAAGACCAGCTATTGCCTTTACATACACCTCGATTTTGGTAATTTGTACCAACTCGCATTTCACACCGTGCTTCCTTGTAGAAGCCTTAAACAGTGTGCAGGGTGGTTCACATCTGCTCTGGAGGTAGTAAGGGCCATTCTTGCCCATGCACCATCCAGAGGCATCATTATTAACGGTATATTATCCATCAAACGGAAAGTTAAATGAAATAAATAATAATATTTATCTCATTCACAAGGTTAGACTGCTTTAGTACTCTACTATCAATTCACTCCAAAGGATAACTAAGTGCGGATTGAGCAAATAAGCTTCTAATCCCGATCAGCAACCGATTCATAATTAGCACAGGAAAGTAAGGGGTAATTAAGAAAAAAAAAAAGAATTCTAAACTAGTTTTGTTGTTCCGCCACAAATAGGGCAAAGCAAATCTAGCACTGACAGCGCGTCGTTGCTGCGGCTAGGCCTCAACACGAACA
Source organism: Eptatretus burgeri (assembly GCF_056783735.1). Taxonomy (NCBI): domain Eukaryota; kingdom Metazoa; phylum Chordata; class Myxini; order Myxiniformes; family Myxinidae; genus Eptatretus; species Eptatretus burgeri. The sequence goes on along the minus strand of NC_140965.1, from coordinate 121,482,993 downwards.
AGGCTAATTAAATCACCCAAACCACAAAAATAAAACAAACAAATGAACCCACTAGGTTCATATAACCAAAATAAACCTACTAATAGAACCGGAGGATAGATATAGCTGAAGGCAATGATATTTTCACGTCATAATATGTAAATTTTATCAATATAATATCGTGATATTGTGAGTGTGAAATCTATTTTTAAATTTGTCTTCACCCTTTTTAGCCGCGTCGCGTTGCTTGGCTCTAAGAGAGCTCCGCGCTGTTCTTCTTCTGCTTGTTCTTCTTCTGGTGAAGACAAAACCTTTATGACGCGGCTCTTGGACACATTTGTCCTTGTTAGCATATGTGAATGAGAACATAAGTAAATAAATATATTGTGTCTGAACATAATGAAGAGAAAGGAAAAAATAAAATTTATCAGAAAGTATGCTGAAGCACCATGGGAATTAATGATGCCATGAAATGTTTTTTTTTTTTTACAATTTCCATTCGTTTTGAAGGACATTTGTTGCAATTTTGCAATTTGTCAAACATTACGATTTGTATTTGTTGGTGTGTGCTGGAAATAACATGTATTCTGTGAGCATTTTCCCTCATGTGATATATTCTCAATGGGGTGATATCGCCTTGTACAAGGAAGATGTTGGAAGCCTCTGTCATTTCCTGCATGCCAATGAGGAACGATTTGGCAATGAGAGATGGAAGCACTATTGTTTTGGAAATATTCATCGTTGTCAAGGTTGCCGTGGAGCATAATGTGATGCATTCCGTGTAAAAAGAGAACAACAAACCCGTACAATCTCATTTAGACATTGAGAAGAAGCAGAGAACATGCACAAATATCACAAAATTAATGTTTCATCTCTATAGTCACTTGTATGACGGAAACATTGCAGGACAAGGGCATCCCATTCATACTTCTCATCAAAAAAAAAACCCGGATATATATATATATATATATATATATATATATATATATATATATATATATATATATATATATATATATATATATATATATATATACAAATAAATATATATATACAAATAAATATATATATATATATACAAAATAAATATATATATATATATATATACACAAATAAATATATATATATATATATATATACACAAATAAATATATATATATATATATATATACACAAATAAATATATATATATATATACACAAATAAATAAATATATATATATATATATATATATATATATATATATATATATATATAAATATATATATATATATATATATGTATATATATATATATATATATATATATATATATATACATATATATACACAAATAAATATATATATATACACAAATAAATAAATATATATACACAAATAAATAAATATATATATATATATATATATATATATATATATATATATATATATATATATATATATATACACACAAATAAATATATATATATATATATATATACACACAAATAAATATATATATATATATATATATATATATATATATATATATATATACACACAAATAAATATATATATATATATATATATATATATATATATATATATATATATATATACATATATCCAGTGCTGTTGATCAGGAATCACTCATTGCATGTCACAGTTCGGGTCAGATTGGATCTGTGACGTGACGTAGGTACCAAGTAAACCTGTACTAACCTGTTCCAAAGTTGGGTTGTCGGTGACTGACCTGTCTCTCCCACCAAGTTTCTTGATGAGAAGGGTGTGTGTACGATATGGACACCCAGCAGGATTAAAGACAAAACCTGTCAAAGGGTGGAGGAGCTCCTTGTGAGCCAACGGCCATCCATATCTAGTGCCCAACTGTGTCTGCGGGCATCCTTATGCAGTTGGGTTACTTCTTATTTGGAAGTTGGTGGGAGGATTTGCACTCTGACCACCGTAAAACCATTCATTCCGCAAAACTCAAAAACGCAAAGAAATCTGAAAACCCACTCCGTGGGAGTCCCTCCTGTGCAACTTCCCTTCAGAGGGCAGCTCACTGGATGACGGGATTGGGGCAAAGCCTTTGGGACCCCCATTCTTTGATGACAGGAGGGAAACCACAGGATAACATTCCCGGGTCAGATTGTGGGAGATGTGTTGGAGTGGTGCTGAGATGTCGTCCACCAAACGGCGGTCTCCTTGGGTTAACATGAGGCGGTCCCTTTGGGTGGGTTCCTGGAATGTCCTATCCCAAAGAGAGGATAATCACCTGTCTCTGTTATCATCTGAGCTCAAGCATTTGGACATCAGTATTGCAGCACTCTCTGAGGTTCGGAGACCATATTGCAGCAAGATCATGGTGGGTGGTTACACCTACTATGGGTCTGGGTGCTCTAATGGTAACCAAACTCAAGGAGTTGTTGTAGGGGTGTCCAATAAGCTGACTCCAATGATAATTGCGGTAACACCGGTCAACGAGCATATTATGAGACAGGATTCGTCACTCCTTTGGTGTCATTCCCCGGTCTCTGTTTATGCTTCGACTGAGGCGAGTGATCTCACGGTGAAGGATGCATTCTACGCCACGCTGGGGTCTGTGGTTGATCAGTGCCCCAGAGGAGATACACTTCTAGTTTTGGGGGATTTCAATGTATCGACTGGAACTGATAGGGATGGTTATGAGACATGTGTTGGTCCCCATGGGTCAGGAATTATGAATCAGAATAGCACTAAGTTCCTTGACCTTGCAAGAAGTCATGGACTTAGGGTGGCCGGTTCATGGTGTCAGCACCCACAAGCTTTCGCTGGACTTGGTTTTCCAATGCTCGCAGTGTGGCCAAGGAGATTGACCATGTCCTAGTTGATGGTGGCTGGAGGATGATACAGAAATGCAAGGTCTACCGGAGTGCTCAGTTCCTCAATACTGACCACCGGCTTGTTGCAGCAACTCTGAAGTTGCACCTTAAATCCAGGAGAATGGTACCATCCCAACCTAGGCTGGATGTTGGCAAGCACAAGGATGAGAGGGTAGCTGAGAAGTTAGCAAACAAGCTGAGTGGAGATTTGGGGGGTCTGGGTGATTTGGAGATCCTGAAGAGTTGTGGAGTGCCATCAAGACCACCATCCTTGATGTTGCCAGGGAATGTCATGGAATTCACCGAAGGGTGAAGAAGAATTTTGTCTCTCAAGGGACACTGGATACCATTGACCAGAGTCACAAGGCCAGGCTGAATGGCAGAGCTGAGCTATTCAGGGAGCTGAGGCGTCAAACTGAACGTGTGCTCAGGGTGGACAATGAGGCCTATGTGCGAGGAATCTGTGAGTGGGTGGAGCATCACCTACAATCTCTGATTGCCATTTTCTTGTTTTGTTTTGCGATGGGATCAAAGATGGCCGACTGGCAGCCATTTTAGTTGTAAAAAAAAACCCGATGTTGAACACGTCCTGCACCATTTCTCGGACATGTATTCACCAATCTTGTTCAAACTTGACTCACAGATAACGAATAATGGCTTACATAAGCACGGCATGTTTCTTTCGAGATCAGATCCAAGATTTGTCGACTGGCCGCCATTTTAGTTATTTAAAAATGCGATGCAAGTTGAACACGTCCTCAACCATTTCTTGGATATGCATTTATCGATCTTGCTCAAACTTGGCACACAGATAATGAATGATGCCTTACATATGGGTGTCATTGTTTTTCGAGATAAGATCCAAGATGACCATCTGGTGGCCATTTTGTTACTTAAAAGTGTCCCCAACCATTTCTGATTCGACTGGCCGAATGGTGAAGAATCATGCCTGTTCCGATTTTGTTCAAACTTGGCAAATGTCACATGTCACAAATGTTCTTGTATGTCACATGACCACTTAATTCAGTTGAGTGCACACATAAATCTTCTAAATCTGAGCTCACCCTTTAACTCTGTGCAGCAATATTACTAAAACCATGGGGATATGACATTTTTTGTGTTTTCTCCTTGTTTCACTTGTTTTCCCGCCAAACCTCACCCCATAATTTTGAAATAGTCCTGTTTCGATAAACATCAGGGGAACACATGTTTTAATCGATTCATTACATTACAATGCTTTCTTTCCCTGAGGTGGAGCATTCACTTTGTGCTGTGTTTATCACCATTCACAAGTTCATTATGTTTCGTCAACAAAGTGAGACACCACGACTGGTCGTGTGGGGGCCTCATGTTATGTGGGTCCCCATGCAATTGCATGGGCTGCATGGTCCTCGCACCGCCCCTGCCCAGGGCCCACGTTGAGCTCGGGGCCCCTGGGTATGGGCCCTGCTGCCCGTGCATTAATCCGCCAGTGCTGAAAAATGCAAAGCTGGGAAAGTAGCCAGAACAGCTGAGCAATTGAGATGCCCAATGGAACCATTACCTGAGAAACAAGACTTATTCCACAATGATTTTAATGATCAAAACAAACTGTAAATGAATCATTCCTTCTTCATTACGACATGTCCCATGAAGTTTTAATTGGCTGCTCCAAGAGCATGTATTATTGCCCATCATTTATGAACCATCTGGCCAGCCAGCTGATGTTCAATTGGAGTTAGCAAGGCAGGGCATGATGAAATTGAACAGGGTACTGGAGATAACTCACCAACACCTCATTGAATTACACCCTGGGATCTTTTACATCCACCAGTCATCAATATTGAAAGATGGTTTTCCAACTTAATGTCTCACCTGACAGAAGTTAAACAATTTGATTTTAAAAAGTGTTCTGAACAAGGTGGGTTGTAGTTGGGTGTGTGTGATCTAATTTATTGCTGTAAATTGTATGTGGCATGCAAATGCATAGATTATATTTTATACGATTTGATTAATCTTTCTAGCAAAATAAAATATTACCATCCTTTTGTCTTGTCCGTTTTGTATTTTGCTCTGTGTCAGGTTTTGTATGCTGAATGCAATGGTGATTCCAACAAAGAAGAGCGACCTAGGCAAATACATTTTAAACTAGGACACTCGTTGGAGTGCATACCTCTGCCACTCAATGCCTGATCCACAAGAACATATCCAGTCCAATACATTTTTTAAATCTCATGTGATACACTATATAGTTTTGACCCTATCTCTCAAAGGTGAAGAATCACTTAAAAAATTAAATAATTCTCGTATCTGGATCCCGATTCAGATCTTCACCAATATCAAATCAATTCTGCCTTTCCACACATCCAACCTGTCTTCCAAGTTTTGTCCGAATCCGTCCACAACTCTTTGAGGTATCGTGTTATCTATCGGTTTAGCCCTATCTCTCAACGGTGAAGAATCGCTTAAAAAATTACCAGAAACGGATCCAGAATCGGATCTTCACCGAAATTGAAACAATTCTTCCATGTCACACGCCCAACCTGTCCACCAAGCTTCATCTGAATCCGTCCACAACGTTTTTTGAGATATCATGCTTTCTATTATTTTTGGCGCCATCTCTCAATGGTGAAGAATCGTTTAAAAAATTCTCGTGTCCGGATCTGGATCCAAATCTTCACCAAACTCTAATTAGTTCATCCATGTGACACACCGAACCTGTCCACACAACTTCAGCCAGATCCGTCCCAAACTTTTTGAGATATCCTGCACACAAACAAACAAACAAACAGACAGACAGACAGATAGACAGACAGACAGACAGAGACGGGTGAAAACATAACCTCCTTCACCTTCAGTGGCGGAGGTAAAAATATAACAAAAGGACTCAACGGATCTGGTCCAGAAAACTTAGCTTTTATGAATTGTTAGGAGGAATTCTCAATCCAAACATCCACCAATATTATTATTTTTTTTTACAAGTCCGACTACTTATTATTGTGAATACAAATAACAAAAAATGGAACTCTTCCCTCCCTTCTTCCTTTTCTATGCAGCTTTGCACATTTGTGTGCACTCTTAAGATACTTGACATCTATCCAGCTGAGATAAATGACTGGAAGGTGGGCAGGATTATCAGATTTTATGCTGTTTAGCATTATTTCCTGTTAAAGATTCATGCTTCTGTTAAATTGATTGGTCAAATTCATCAATAGCTGCATAGTTTGAGCACCAACTCCTTTGCATAATACACAGTTAGTGGAGCAGCATAGCAAACCTGTTGTGCATTTTGTGATACAAGCACCAAATTTGGCACAAATATACATTTTCAGATACTGGGCCACTTGAAATTCTCTCTTTATGTCCGCCATATTGGATTTCAAAATGGCCGCCACTTGAAATCGACATTTGCTATTATCTCTGGACGTAATGCAGCCATTGACTTGATTCTGGTATCTAAATGTATGTTTTTGGGGGCAAGGAATCCAATGGTACCATTTTCAACTTAATATTATCTATCACAGTCTGTTATATAATTTACTTTGGAAATTATCGAGGCAAATATTGGATTCAACACAATACTTTGAAAAGAATGTCTTAGTTCTGTAAATGTCTTAGGTATAATACTGACATGCTACATGGTCTAGTATGTGAGGCTAGGTGGACTGGTATCTGAGGCTAGGTATATACCGGTACTAAAGATACGTGTACATAAACAGTGTCATGTTAACAAGTTCAGCATTGCCACAAGTACATGTATGTTGTTGACTCATCGTCATGTGCAGTCCCCTTCACACACACAGAGGGCTGTGCACTGAAGGGCAGCCTTTTTGCACTTGCAGCGCCTCACACACCCTTTCTTGCACTTGCAAGAAACCAGCTCAATGCAGCTGTGAGCTGCCTCAGTTAGCCTGGTCCAGTAAGGTGTGTACTGTCCTTCTCCAGTCCTTGACCAACCCCAGTCGGTTGGTGGAGGGAGCTCTGGTGCTGGCAGCAGTATCTGACCCCACACATGTCCACCTTGATACACTGCCCTCTTGACATGTTCCTCCAGAGCTGCCTTCGTTGGAGGGATGAGCTGCACATTGTCCTTCCTTGCGAAGAGATTCCTCCTGGCCTTGTCAATGTCTGTGCATTTGCTGGTTCGATCATACAACAGGATCACGAACCTCTCGATGATGCGCATTGCATCGTCTGGTATGTCACGAGGTGCAGAGGACAGCAGCAGCAGCGCCTCAGTGAGTTCTGGCAGTACCGTCCAGACTGCCCACGCAGTCTTCTTGCCATGTCTATGAAAACTAGACACAGTGTTGCATCTAGTTAGAATGTGGAACATTGGCAGTGCACCAGCCTTCTCTCGTCCCAATCCAGCTGCTATTTTGTGTGCTGCTCGGTATCGGAAACTCTGGCCTGTTCCGAATGCCAGCCACAGTTTGTCTTCTGGTTGCAACTCCTGTGCCAGGGACACTGCCAGCACCACAACATCGGTGTCTACAGTCCGGATGAGTATTGCATGGTGTCCATGCTGGACTGCGTGAGATGCATGTAGCAACATCCGACTGTCTGCTTCTTCATGGTTACATGGGGCGAGTGAGGTCAGATCTGGCAGTCGTGGCTTGCTGAGCACTGCCTCTCCATCAGTAATGACGAGTTGCTTGTCCTCCTGGTCAAACCATTCCATGAGAGCTGCTGAGAGGAACCTGAACAGCTCGGTCTTGTTGCTGTCCACTCGTAGGAAGTTATGCCAGTTTCCTGGTATGGCTGCGGCAGCCACCACACGTCTCCGCACACCTTGTCCCCGCTTTTCACGTGTACTACATTTCAGTGAATCAGCAAGGTAAGTATCCCAGACCAGATCCAGGCGTGACACTGTTTGCAGCTTCGTGGACATATATGGGATGAAGATCTGTTGTGCATACTCTTCAAAGGTCTTTGATGGAGCCGGCTTCAGCATCTGGACGATGGCTGCTCCATCAAGCACAATACAGGTCGTGACAGGAGTCTCTGTCTTTGCGTCGGAGACTTCTTCCAAGCATGTGAGGAGATCACTCTTGGTACCAGTGCAGAGGCTTCCACCATCAGACAATGCAGGAGGACATGCCTGATTCTCGTGACAAAAGAACTCCTCAAGGTTTCCATCCCTCGTCTGGCAGCCAATGTACAGGTGTGTGAAGAGTTCACGGTCATTCTTGATGGAGGCGAGCTGTTGCTAACCTATGCTCTGGCTTCTTGGAGTGGAAGTGCTGAACACCTTCAGCTTGTTATGAGGAATGGGTGCGTCCACTGCCTTTGTTCTGTCCAACAGACAATCTCTGGTGAAAGCCTCGAACTGCTCTTGGCCAATCCTCTTGGCATTCATCACGGTCTCCACAGCAGCAGGATCTGCGATCTCCTTTGTGTCCAGTTTGCCTACATCCTGACTCTCCTCCTCAAATGCGTTGCCCATCTCCTCTATGCACCGACCAGAGAGCGAACATCTTTCACAAATGAGGCCTGTACACTTGGCGTCTGGTCATGATGACGTGTGTCTGCTGTTTGCCATCTCCAGTCTTGGTTCCTATCCTGGAATTCTTCGATCACCCTGGCAACTTCTGGTCCCACAACCATCCAGCGACGTAGGGCACTAGGGTTGTCAGTGAGCCCAACTGCTCCACCGTCTCCTTTGATGCAGGCATTATTCTGCTCATGTGCCTGGTCAATCGAGATTGAAGAGGAACACCCTCTGTGTTTTCTGAACGGTGAAGTGGCTTTCCCTGAATTTCCTGGCTACATCTCGGTGTTTGATGGTGAGTTCGGCCATGTCCTTCAGGTGCACTGGTATCCACCTCGCATAGTGGGTGTGATCCAGTGCATGGAACCAGGGGACCAGCTCTGTCAGAGCATCGAGGTACATCATTAACGATCCCTGCTTGAGAGAACGCACATACATGAGAACCAACAGTTCTAGTTCCAGCACGGTTGCCCAGTAGTGAAACTGGGGAATGTCTTCTCCTCTCTGGCAACACCAGTCTTCAAACTCCGGAAGGTCCTCTGCATCCCTGGTTTCTCCCAGACAGTAGTGGTTGTATGCACGGTGTTGCAGAATGTACAGTGCTGCAGCAGTCACTTGATGTGCTCTTCTTGTGCGCAAGACATGGGATGCTCGCAGGAATGAGTCTGCTGTCCCTGCTGTCGCAATTTCGGCTTGCACAAGTGCTTGCACCCAACCACTCCCTTTCAGCCAGTCCCCCAGTGTCCTCAGTGCCGCCATCTCTATATGGAGGCCACCAAACATCACCACTATCTGATCTTCACCATAGCTCTCTGGCGACTCCCACTGTATCTGCTTGGCCAAAGCAAACAGTGGCTGATCAACAGTGACCACTGGTGTCTGTCCAGGATTCAGGTGTTCCACAGCATTCTTCACGACGTCCATTGAGTGCCAGATCATGTGTGAGTGCCGGATCATGGCCACTACCATTGGATTCCTTGCCCCCAAAAACATACATTTAGATACCAGAATCAAGTCAATAGCTGCATTACGTCCAGAGATAATAGCAAATGTAGATTTCAAGTGGTGGCCATTTTGAAATCCAATATAGCGGACAGAAAGAGAGAATTTCAAGTGGCCCAATATCTGAAAATGTTCGCAACATACTAATGTACATTTGTGCCAAATTTGGTGCTTGTATCACAAAATGCACAATTATTTTGAATATTTGGGCTAAGCCGCCCCACAAAGTAGTCATCAACAACCCCGGACAAACAAGATACGGTTCAACATGAAAAATTTGACGAAAACACAAACAGCAACAGAAAGATGATGAGAAGGGCACTCGGTAGAGTGCACATCTCTGCCACATAATACCTGAACCATGAAAACATATCCAATACATATTAAAAATATCATGCCAGCTTGGACCCGAGAACAACTCGGGCCCAAGCTGGCCTCCAAAGCCAGTCTCCGACTGGGCATCCTCCGTCGTGCAAAGTCCTTTCTTGGCACACCTGAGCTCATTACCACAAACAAAGCTTTCATCCACAGCATGATGGAGTACTGCTCTCCCCTCTGGACTGGTGCTCCTGCCTCTCAACTTTCTCGGCTTCACGCAGTAGAAACCAAGGCATTTAGGATCATTGGAATATCCCACAATGAGGCTGAGTATTTGGGTCTCTCACTCTCTCACCGCAGGCAGATCGGTGGTCTTTCTGTCTTTTTCCATCAACTCTCCTGCCTCGCCCCCCCCTGCTCTGTCTAAGATATGTCCCCACCATATTTCCACAGGGGGCTCAAGGTCAGCCAGCTACCCCCTTCTGGTAAAACTACCAAAATCAATAATCACTGCTCAACTTCACTCTTTCATTCCTCTTTTTTCCCACCTTTGGAACAAACTCCCACACTCTCTTCAATACAAATCTTCCCTCCAGGTCTTCAAAACAGCTGTTCACCACCATCTCTTATCTTCCTCCATCCAGAAACCATTATCTTTTCTCATCCACCCTAAACCCACCTCCTTCAAATTCCCTGCTTTCCTTCCTGAAATTCCCTGTCGCGTAAGGACCAGAAAGTCCCTGTCGTGTCCATCTTGTTTACCCTGTGTACCCCACCCCACCCCTCTCCCTTCCACAGATCTCCTCATGTCTCTGTTCCCCACTGGTTATTCCTTCCCTCTCCCACCTCTCTTGTTGTACATTCTGTGTGTTAGCTCTCATATGAGCCTCGACAGTGTATACAAAAAAAAACCCCAAAAACCTGATGCCATGAGTCAAACTTACACAAGATGATTACCCTTGATGAAGGAGAGGGTATTGCATTTGGGTCTGTGTTTGTTTGTTTCTTGGCAAAAAAACGTTTTTGTCAAGTATGTTGGTCTGTAGCATTTGTCTGTCTGTCTCTTTGTCTATCTGTCTGTCACACGATTTTTGTCCACATTATTCAAGCAATCGTTTGGAATTTTTTTTGTGTGTGTAGGTGACCGGCCAAGAATGGCAACGCTTAATTTTGGTGAAGATCCGGATCTGCGAATTTTTTAGTGATTCTTCACCATTGAGAGATCGGGCTAAAAATGATATATAGCACAATATTTCAAAAGGTTATGGATGGATTCACACAAAACTTTGTGGACAGGTTGGAAGCACCACTGGGAAGAAATGTTTCAATTTTGGTGAGGATCTGATTCCAGAACTGGAAACAAGAATTATTTAATTTTTAACTGATTCTTCACCATTTTGAGATATCAGGCTAAACTAATATATAGCACGTTATCTCAAAATGTTGAGGACGCATTTGGATGAAACTTGGTGGACAAATTGGGTGTGTTGCAAGGACTAATTATTAGATTTTGGTGAAGATCTGAATCTGGATCTGGATTCAAGAATTTTTCAGGAATTCTTCACTGTTGAGAGATGGGGCTAAAAACTATGTTTAGCATCTTATCTCTAAAAGTTGTGGATGACTTGTGACAAAACGAGGTGCAAGAGTTGGTGAGGTAACAAGAACAAGTCAATTAGATTTTGGTTAAGGGCCAGAATCAGATCTGACCTATCAGTGGTAGGGTGTATCAAACGCCCCCTTTTTTGCGAAAGTTTGAAAAACATAACGGCAATAGGACAGGTGTGTTCGAATAAATGAAAAAAAACATTTCTCTTGTTTTTTCAGAATTTTCAGTCATCATCTTGGGGGTCCACATTGGGGTCAAAGTTCAGGCACGCAGCTCCTGTGCATTTTTCAGAATAAGTGTTATTTTTTACTGTATAGTGACCAAAACTTGTGTCTGGTGGTGAAATAATTCTGACACATCAATGTACTGCTCCTTTGGTGATGTTTGTAACACGGTTGGCTTGTAATTTGTTGGCACAGTTTCCCGTAAAATGGTATTTTTTCCCGGAAATTGTGTTTTCCCAGAGAATTTGACACGTGGCAGATCATGAATGTAAAAGTTTGGACGATTTTCCGAGATGAGCATTTCAAATGCAGAATGCAAAAGATGATGCAAAAGCATTTTGATGCAAAAGCTGATGATGCAAAAGCATTTCGAAGCTGTACCCCACATCAGTGAAATAAGCTTGAAAACTTTAGATCTTGATAAATTCAGCGAAGAGAATTCAGCCCTCATACATGACTGGAGAGTAGGAGTACTGAATGTCACTGCGACCATACAGTCCTACCAGCGAGACGACTATAGAGAGTTCGCTAAATTAGTGGAGATGCATCTTGGTCAGTAAAGACCACAAGTGGACTTCCGGTTTCCTGGAGCAAAGCACCGTGCCCGATGGATGGCAAAGGTCATTTATTGTCGAAAGATTGTTATGCTAGAAACTCAAATTTCTACTCTACCTCCAACTGCAGTTATCACAACACGACACCAGGTACCCAAGATAATAAGATTCTGCAACTTTGCAACACTGATTTATTTCAAATGGTGGAACTCTTGCCTGAGAGCTCTTGATGCGCCATACAATGATTTGTGTCTGTATAAAGATCTCACACGCTATGGATCTGTGGACCCCGAGGTTTCTGCATCCGCTGTCAAAGCTCTACAGCATCATCTTTGGTACTTAACAGCTGAGTTTGTGCCATTAGCCTTATTCAGTGAGGATCTTCCAAGTGCAGAGAAGCTTCGACTGGCTGACTGTATCATCTCTGTTAAGCCTGATAGAGAGGAACTTTGACTATTGCCTATTGGGCGCTTTGGTACAGAATTCGGAAAGCCTCACTTCCCCAAGGACATTCACTTGACATCTAGCCTATCTGACTTTGTCTCGGTTGATTCTTGGTTTGTGTTCTGAGAACTTGAACTGGATGATTCAGTATTAACGTATGAAGTGAGTAAGTGGGCAACACTTCCAACCTATGTGGATTCAAAATCTAAAACCAAAGCACTCAATGTAACTAATGATGTGGCTGAACGTCTAATAAAACTCGGAACGGACTGTTTCAGTGCAGCTAGGTCTGAAGAACACTTTCAGAATGTTCAACAAGTCACTGAGAATGACAGGAAAGAGAATCCGAATCTTCGGAAACACTTGAAACTTGATCATTAATGATATTATACGAGTACCTCGATATGAATACACATAATTCTGGGTAATAAAGCCGTGAATTTGACAGAACCGAGGCATTTGTTACTACTTTGTTGTTTTTTTTTCTGAGAAAATCACGTTTCCCGCTTCTCTGGCAAATTTCCCAGAAAATTTGATTGGCTCTATATCACTGGAACGTCACCAAAGGAGCAGTACATCGATATGTCAGAATTATTTCACCACCAGACACAAGTTTTGATCACTATATAGTGAAAAATAATGCTTATTCTGAAAAATGTGCAGGAGCTGCGTGCCTGAACTTTGACCCCGATGTGGATCCCCAAGATGATGACCGAAAATTCTGAAAAAAAATGAGAAATGTTTTTTCATGAATTCGAACACATCTGTCCTATCGCCGTTATGTTTTTCAAACTTTCGCAAAAAAGGGGGCGGCAGATGCACCCTAATCAGTGGCATACAAAATGTAAAATATTCAGCCTGGCGGAGGTATGTTCTCGAAGGAGTGCCGTTTCGTTTTGCCAAGTTGTCACTCCATGAGTGATTTTTTATTTGTATATCCGCACAGAACTTTCGTGTTTTTCTCTGCAACCACTTGTCAGATGGAAACGAAATATTCACCATTGGTGTGACTACTCAAGGAGAATGTTTTAATAATTATGACGTCATAGGTCATGTGCTGTGGCAGCCATGTTGGAAAAATGAAAAAAACTTTGGACCTCTGTATCTTTAAAACTGCACCAAGGAAAAAATTGAAACTTCGTACACGGCAAGTACTCCTCATGTGGAATGAGTGTGGTTTTTAAAAAAATGAAGTCATAGATACCTTTGTTATGACGTCATAATTGCATATGTTGAGCGTTATATCCGATGAGTATGAAAAGTTTGAGGGTCATCTTGGGTTAAAATGGTCAACAAAAAATTGATTTGATCACGTCAGCGGTCAGGCGATTCGGCAGCCATATTGTTTAAAAAAAAAAAACCTTCAAAAATCCTTTTCTCTGAAATGGCTCAACAGATCGAGGCGAAACTTTACACATATGACCGCCTGTACATGAGGAACAAAAGGGTGACACATATGATATCGTAGGTCAGATGGTTTGGTAGCCATATTGGATTTACCCTAAAATCTATTAAAATACACCACTCAAAAGAAGTTCTATCGAGGGTCTCCAATCTCTGTTTGCTCTTTTCGTGTTGGAGATATTTATTCAACTTTGTTCATTTCTTCTGTAATAATAAATGTTAGTGTGTGTCAGTCATTCAGTGTGTGTGTGTCCTCAAAAATTCCAAAACCATAAAACCTTGCCACCTGAAGCTTTGCATGCACAAAAAGGGAACTCCAAGGAAGTGCATGAGTGAAATCCAACCAACAACGTATATGTTGGTTAAATTGGGTGTCTGGGTTAATGAAAACACCCCTTTTGAAGGTAATTAACAGCCTTATTTTATTACATCCTTTTGCAGGTGCATCCTTGGTCAGCTCGTTTTTCCTTGCTGGGGTCTTAATTCGGCATTTTGTTTCTCCTGCTCATCAATGCCTTAAATTTGAACAGGCCATAACACTTTCTTAACAAGGAAACACTCAATTTTTTTTTCACTTTCCTCACTCATATCATCGATTCATAGCTAGGAATCGCTGTATACATTGCTTTTGTAAATGTTATAGTTTTCAAATTATGAGCTTGGAGTGATTTCATGCATTATACGATGCGATTTTCCACGATCTACTCTCATGGACTAATTAAAGAATATAATCAAAATATAACTGCTGTTTTGAGGATCAGTTCATATGGACTAAATAACTGTCAAAATATATAGTGAAATTTGAAATGTTAAGAAATCAGCAATGTTTTCGTTTTTGTGGGTGTGTCCCGTTACCAAGCAGCTTTTCTTCTTCTTCTTTTTATCCCTTCACATTTAGTGGCTTTCAGCCATGTTTAAGCACTCCAATGAAACTGTTGATAAGGAACAGCTAGCTTGGCAAGCAATTAGCGATCGCCGATCAGTTATATAGACACCATGCACCTGGAGATGCCATTATGTCAAGTGATGTCTGAATTGGACAAATGAACACTTTTTAATTTTTTTTAGGAGTCGGAACTCCTGCTGAAGTCAAGAGGTTTAAATTTTGAAATTTGGCTTAGATTAAGAGATTCTAGAGGTTATGGCATGTGTGTAAATTAAACAAATCCACAAATGCTGGCGTGTCTGGGCGTTTATAAGCATTGCAATGTATCCAGTGATTTGTAGGTATGATGAACAGGCATTCGATAATATGAGTGAGGAAAGTGGTCAAAAAAAAAAACTTTATCATTAATTAATCATTTTAGCCTGTTCCAAATCAAGGTATGGTTGAGCAGGCTAAAAAAAATGGCGAATTAAGACCCCAGCGCAGGACAGTTGAGGTGACCAAGGATAACACCACCTTGATAAAAGATAATTAAATAAGGCCGTTAATTATCTTCAAAGGGGGGTGTTCAAATTAACTCAAACACCCAATTTTCATTTGTGCACTTCTTTGGAGTTCTCTTAGTATGAATGCAAAGTTTGGAGCTACTTGGTTTCATTATTTTTGAGTAATGGAGGAGATGGATGGAGGGACACACATTGATATTTATTATTGTAGATTTCACTACTTTCTTTCCTTTGCATTATGAGAACGTACCTTCATTGGGCGTTGTATATTAGACCGCTGCGAACAAAACTTGCATTACCTTGTTTCCCCTGCATAATTGTAATCAAAATGTGCCTGTTTCCACAAGACGGTACCTTCATATAATGATAGAAGATGCATTGTTCAGTCTTCAAATACACACCAAAGGCCTGTGCAGTCTGCTCCAAGACAAGTCATTTTTGAGTAGCCTGAAACAAATGACAGCTTAAGACCCTTGCGAGGGGAAAGCAGGCTTACCAAGGGTAAACCTGTTTTTGTTTTTCCATGAGTACCCCATTAATTATCTTCAAAAGTGGTGTTTAAATTTGCCCAAATACCCAGTTTTCATCCCTGCACTCCCTTGGAGTTTTCTTAGTATGCATGCAAAGTTTTGGGTTGCTAGGCTTCATAGTTTTGGAATTATCGAGGAGAGAGACACACACACACACTTATTTATGTAGATAAGATTTATATGTGTATATGTATGTGTATATGTATGTGTATATGTATGTGTATGTGTATGTGTGTATATATATATATATATATATATATATATATATATATATATATATATATATATATATATATATATATATATATATATATATATATATATATATATAGTCATGGCTCTGGTGGCCCAGGTTAATCCCCCTGACCCAGTTTGTGGTGACGGGTGGTTAACACCGCCAGTCTTGGATGGTCGAACTTCTCCCTTGGAGGCCTACAGCCAAAACTCTCGGAGATTAATGCACGCGGGGAAAAAGGGCGCAATGGTGGAGGGACTGAGGTATGGGGAATGGATGCACAGAGGGGTTTATACTTGAACCCCATGACAAATACATGTATACAGTTACTTAAAATGAACACATTTAATGAAAATAATCAAATATTTACAAAGGACAATAATAAATGTAATAATTATAAATACGTGAGATAAATTAAACTCGAAGTCAAGGCGCCTCGACACGAACTTAAATACAGACAAAGGGAAACAAAACGAGTGAAATCCTTCAACACAGTGTGTGTGGTGAAGCAAATGAGTACACGAATGTTAAAATATGCAATTTCTGCTTTTTCAGTTGAAAAACAATTAAAAAGTGTACTTGATGTTTGAAATGTAAAAATCTTGTTATTATTGTGATAAGCACCTTCATATAAAACAGAAGAAATGAAATCGTTTGATACAGCGTGGCAGGGGGCCGCAAAAGAATGATGTAAAATAAGAAGAACTTGGCTTTCAGCGTTCGGCACAAAATGCCATGGTGGGCGGAAATGACGTCTTTCGTTTGTTCGTACATGAGAGGGGAGCGTTTCTTGGTTTTTTTTCCGTCAAGCAGAAAATTCAATGGTTTTCACATATATAACACATTAGTTTCACAAATTTCCATTGAAAACATATATAACACATTAGTTTCACAAATTTCCATTGAAAAAGGGCAGTATTGTGTGAATCTAATGTGTAGTTCATGCGGAAACCGGCAAATTATGATTATTATCTCTTTTCATGTTTCCGTCAGTTGTGGGTATTTCCGTCAATTGTGGGCCCATGAATACTCGGGTATTTCCGTCAATTGTCGCCGTTTCCGTCTAGGTTACGCACTGCCATCTACCGGGCGGCCGTCATTGGCTGTCACTTGAGGCACATGGGGGGGGGGGGGACACCCGAGACATGGTAGACACTGGGGTAAAAAGACATGGTAGACATGGTAGATAAAACCCTGAATAAAAAAACCTGCTTATTTCTCGGAATAGTGTGGGGGTATGCCTGGTGTTGGCTTAATGGTTGGGGTGGTGGGCTTGGGATCCTAGGATCCGAAGTTGAAATCCTCCTCTGTTGAATTAATACCAGGTGGGGTTGACTCTGCCTGTCATCCTTCTGAGGTCGGCAAAATGAGTGCCGGCTTGCTGGTATCCTGTGTCGGAGTGGAGACCCGTCCAGGATTGTGGCCAATAGCCAAGGAGACTGCTTCAGTATCACCAACGCTCTGCACGGAGTATGGTCCCAATGCATGAATGGATGTCGGGTGTTTTGTCGCAAAATGATGTCCTGTGCAATTTGCATGTTAATTCTTAACACGATGCTTAATTTTGTGGAGGAATATGTCCTGATTTGGAAAAAATTATGGTGTCATTTTTTTTCTTCACAATTCCAGTGTTTGTTTCTTTTTTCAGGTTATTTGTGACACCTCCCTAATGGTGAGGTAAGGTCTTGTAAATGTTTTCAATTTTTTTTTTTTTACTGCAGGTAAACCTGGGTGTGTAATGTATCAAATGAAAGCAGTCGCCACCACATGAACTAATTCTTGAAGGATTATTGTACGAATACTTAATTCAGTGACCTATTAGTGTTAATAATGAAAAATAATACTTTTTCTATGCAGTACTCCCATTTGTGATGAAGTGAAATATTCTAGTACCAGGAGGTAAATCTATGCAGTGTGGATGATATTTCATGATACATGTGTTTTTGATAGTCTGTTGCTTCCCTGTGCTAACTTATTTGACCAGCTTCTGCTTTCAGTGTATTATTGTTAAATAATTAAGTAGGATGAAACATCATGTCCAGGACGAGTACAAACACAGTGATGCCAATATTCCAATGTAAAGTTTTAGGTCGTCGATTTAACGAACAGAATTGTTTCCTTGCAGGTTCAATAACTCTTTGTGATCAGGTGATGGGATTAGTAACCAAGTTGGATCAAGCATACAGATATATAATTTGGGCATCAGTAGTGGTGGTGGTGGTAGAGGCAGCACAGACAATTGCACAACAGATGAACTTGTAATTACGGCAGAGTCCACGAGTCAGTCTGACTGTCTCAATGCAAGGCCATTTTGTGGCCAAAGCAGACTTCACCTGTTGCCTAAAATATCAAATACTTTTGGAACATTGGTAATGAAGCCAAAGATTGACTAGTATGACCGATTCATGAATTGTACAAGATTATGAACTATGTATGGAGATACCGACTTTATTCAAATCAGGAAAGACTTTAAAGTATTTCTCTGGAAGATATTATGTGCAAACAGGCACCATGGCATCTGGCATGTTACAAACAGACAACCAACCATACCAACATGGACCCTTTAAAGACTGGATATAAAAATAGTCCAGTAGATATGTAGAATATGAGGCCAAGATGTTCACTTGCAGAAGAAAGCATGAAAAATTGTATATAGGGGTTTTTGAGTATGCTGAATCAATTTCTAACCGGATCCACACTGGCAAACCAAGGGATCACACTCAAAATCAAGAAATCCAAGATGGCCGCCCTGCGTATTGCCGATTTTGATATTTCGTTAGAACTTTGGTTCTATTTGACATAAAAACATGATCTTGGTGCCGATTTATAGGTTTTTAGGGTCAAATAATTCAATGAGATGCCTTAAAATACCATAAAATGTGATTGGAACAAAATCCAAGATGGCTGTCCTCTGTAGGTAATGCAAATACCAATCTCGTTTTTTTCTGTTTGGCATAGAACATGATCTTATGGCTAAATATAGGTTTTTAGGGACAATAAATTCAATTACGTAGCTTAAATTACATTGTATTCAGAACAAGATCCACGAAAGTCATCAAAACACTTAACACATAGGGTGAACAATTCAATGAATTAATGCTTTATTTTTGTTTTCTTCTCAGGAAGACCATACGTGTATATCATTTCATTATTCTAATGTTTTATTTTGTTTTCAGAACTTAACATTAATCTGATGGTTTGTTTTATTTTCAGAATTGGTCATGAATCTGATAATTTGTTTCATTTTCAGAACATTAATCTGATTAGGCTACATATTGTATGACTAAAACTGAAATATTTGATGTAGATATCTCAGTTATATAAATATAACAGAGTTCACTTTCTTTTCAGGAAAGATAGTGACCATTCCAAGGTGCATGCCTACCTGTAACTAACCTGACGTACAATAGACTAATATGGCAACCAAGAAAATAAAGCTGGACAGTGCTTCTGATGTGGTTTTGCCCGAAACAGATTGGACACTTTGTGCCGTATGTCAAAAACGTTCATCAGAACCGCTGAGAGACCCATCTCAATCCAAGGATGCCCATCAGACCCGAGCTTATGATACAATAGCTGAACATATCCAGGAGCTACACTCACTTGGTGCCCTGCCAATGGACATAAATTTGTCACGTTTGGATGACGGCCAAGGTATAGCTGCAACTCTTTCCCAGCACAATGCAAAATGGCACAAAGCATGCCACATGAAGAGCAAAGAGAAAGTTGAGCGTGCCCACAAGAAGATAGCCAAAGTAAGAGAGACTGAGACTTCTCCACTCAAAGGCAGACTACGAGGGGCATTCCCTGGTTCCTCCATTCAAACTGACAAAAGCCTGTCCTGCTTCTTTTGTGATGACAAAGTGGAGGAAGGTTATCATAGAGCTGCTACAGCACAGATAGACGCAAATGTTTGAAAAATGGCAACAGAGCTTCGTGATACCCGACTGCTTGCCAAGCTGTCCTCAGGTGATATGACCGCAATAGATGCTGTATACCACAAACAGTGTTTGACTGCCTTATGCAATAGACACCGCACACTTGTCAGGAAAGAGGCTCAGAAGTAAGATCCACATCTAACGCCTGAGTTTATAGCCTTTGCCGAATTGGCATCCTATATTGAAGGGTCTCGACAAGAAGAAGAGCACGCTGAACACATTTTTAAGCTGTCAAGCCTTGTACGACTCTACAGGTCACGACTTCAGCAACTTCGTAGCGATATGCCAGAGCGCACAAACTCAACTCGTTTGAAAGAAAAGCTTCTTGCACAAATTCCTGACTTGGAAGCGCATAAAAGCAAGTATGAGGTTGCCTCCTCTGCAACACTTGATGTTTCTGGGCTTCAACCATGTTCACATGAAGAAGCAGACTACCGAAAGATGCTTCACTGCTTCCATGCCTACACCAACGGCATGAAGAGGATCATGGTGCATGCTACTGACATGGACGTCTTAGTTCTAGCAATTGTCACTGCAATCAGCATGGAAGATTGTGAACTTTGGTTAGCTTTTGGCCATGGTGCACACTTTCGGTATATTGGAGCACATGTCATTGCCAGTGAGCTTGGCAATGATTACTGCAGAGGCCTCCCATTTATGCACGCCATATTAGGATGTAACACGGTGTCTTCATTGAGCTCTGTCGGTAAGAAGACCGCTTGGGAAGTATGGAAATCACTTCCAGACATCACTGAAGTATTTCTATGGCTGTCTGCTACTCCCGATGAAGTTACAGAAGCTGACCTGAAGGAACTCGAAAGTTATGTGGTTCTGCTGTACTCTCGCACGTCACAACTCACTGATGTGAATGAAGCCAGGAAGCATCTCTTCTCCTACTGTAATCGGAAGCTGGAGAACATCCCACCGTCACGTGCAGCACTTCTACAACATGTAAAGCGTGCTGCTTACCAAGCAGGATACGTCTGGGGTCAGGCATTGGAGGCCAATCCAACACTTCCAAGTCTTTCCGAGTGGGGGTGGCAACTTGACAGTGAGCGAATCTGGGTGCCCTGATGGAGTACCCTGCCAGAAGCATCAAAGGGCTGCAGAGAACTTATTAAGTGTGCATGTAAAAAACGGTGCACAGGAAGATGTCTGTGTGCTAAAGCAAGCCCCCCGTGCACACAGCTGTGTTTTTGTGGTGGACAATGTGCAGACGTGGACAGTGTCCGAGATTAAGTTCCTTTTTTGACATTTGTAATACAATTCAAACTCATTTCATCTAGTTTGGTATTATATCAGTAAAACCATTTATTCGCTGCACATTCCCAACAATGGAAAAAAAAATGACAAGTGTACATCTCTATTCTTTGTGAATTATGTGTGTGAACAATATTGCTCTCAATGGTTCATCGAAATTTGTTAAAAGTGTAACTGGATCTTCCTACTGATGCATTTTATAGTAATAAAAAATACTTTATTGAATTTCTTGTCCCTAAAAACCTATATTTAGCCATAAGATCATGTTCTATGCCAAACAGAAAAAAAAAACAACGAGATTGATATTTGCATTACCTTCAGAGGACAGCCATCTTGGATTTTGTTCCAATCACATTTTATGGTATTTTAAGGCATCTCATTGAATTTTTTGACCCTAAAAACCTATAAATCGGCACCAAGATCATGTTTTCATGTCAAATAGAACCAAAGTTCTGACGAAATATCAAAATCGGCAATACGCAGGGCGGCCATCTTGGATTTGTTGATTTTGAGTGTGATCCCTTGGTTTGCCAGCGTGGATCCGGTTAGAAATGGATTCAGCATACTCAAAAACCCCTATATACAAATTTTCATGCTTTCTTCCGGAAGTGAACATCTTTTTGACAAATCTGCTGGACTAAAAGGCTCTCCTCACTGGAAAAGCTTCTGAAACCACCAACAAAAGGCCACCCATCAGCCTCCCCAGATCACCTGCTTCTTGCACCAACCATAGAATCGAGTAACTCTCATTACCATCGTTCATCATATGTTTCATTCAATGAGAAATGTGTTTTTTCTGTCAAGGAAGTGAAACAAAACAGTCACGCCAGGTCAGCAGCTTTCATGCATGTTCACAACTCAAGCATGTCATTGAAGCTCGTCCCGATATGCAACGGGAAGTATAGCCGAGTGATATATTGGACCCAAATGATGCGCATGCTTATGACTTCAAGTATCATCTGCCATCCTGGGTGACATATGTACGGCGGTCATTATCGACAGCACAATCAAAATGTGATGCAAACGAAATAAGCGGGCAATAGCAGTAATCACAAGAGTCTGCCAAAATCGAATTATATAGTCTTCTGAAGGGGCTGATCAATTCTGGGCATATACGAGACATGGGAGATATCCACGAAAGGTACCATTAATTTATGTAACTTCACAATGCCACTGAACAGCATTTGACACGGAGTCAACAGAAAGACAATATTCTTCAATATTTCCCGGACATACATTTCTGTAAGTCCCCTCGAGTCAATGAACCCGAACGTCTGTACTCCAAGCTATCATATTGATCTGGTAATCAGAAGCTCTCATAGAGCTGCTGAAAGAGCTGGTGACCAGAAGCAATCATGGAACTGGTGAAATATGGCTGTGGTGGAAGCATGTGTGCTTCATCCTCGTGTTCCTGCAGGAAGCACATGACCTGGTATGTACAGAAATGTGCACATGTGATGCAGCGGATGGAAAGTGCCAAAACGTGGCCCATGACACATTCCCTTCTGAAGATGAATCTGATGAAGATGTGAATGATGACTGTTTATAATGCAACAAATATAGTCTTCATAGAGTAACTGCAGAACCTACACAGTAACTATGATGACAAAGCCTTAAATATGATAACAAAACAAACAAATGTTTGAAAATTTTTGTTGCATGCTATTACAAAATGTCCATAAAAGCAGTTGTCAAATTTATGATATTTTTTCTATTAATATGACTTGTTTGGTCTATGTCGACACTCAAGATACCTTCACATACTTTGTAACTAGTTAATTCAACAGATCTCACAAAGTTCTTTCATTTAATATGTTACATGCCTATCTATGTTCCAGTGATTTTCAAGATGACAACTTAAAATTATTCATTGAAGTATACGGTGAAACTATGACTCTTAACATTTTCATTGTACCTTCAAATTACATAAGAAACAACCGGAAAACATAATGTCACCAGCGACTTCATCCGCGGAGGCATAAAAATGACACCATGTTTTTTTTTCAATCTACAGACTGTTAGGATATAATACTACTACTACTACTACTACTACTACTACTACTACTACTACTACTACTACTACTACTACTACTACTACTAATAATCGTGGACAAGAATGTTGTTTTTTTGTGTTTACATTGTCGAGGCTTACATGAGAGCGAACACAAACGCACAACAAGGGAAGCAAAAGACAAGAGGGGCGGGAGAGGGAAGGAAAAAACAGTGGGGAATAGAGACATGAGGAAATCTGTGGAAGGGAAAGGGATCGGGCATGGAACATGGGGTATACAAGATGGAAATTACAGAGACTTTCAGGAAGGAAAGCAGGGAATTTGAAAGAGATGGGGTTGGGGTGGATTAACAGGGGTAGAAAACATCATGGATTTGGATGGGGGAGGATAGGTGGTGGTGAACAGCTGTTTTGAAGGCCTGGATGGAAGAATGGGATTGAAGAGAGTGTGGGAGTTTGTTCCAAAGGGGGGAAAAAGACGAATGAAAGAGTGAAGGTGAGCAGTGATTCGTTATTTTGGTAGTTTTACCAGAAGGCGGTTGTTGGCGGACCTTCAGCACAATGCGGAAATATGGGGGAGGACATATTGCAGACAGAGAAGGGGGGGGACAAGACTGGAGAGGAGACTGTAGAAGACAGAAAGACCACCGACCTGCCTGCGAGGAAGTCTGTGAGACATGAGTTGAGATGGCCTTGGATACCATTGGAAGAGAGTTTGGTGAGCAGGGCAGGGTGCCAGACTGTGTCAAAAGCACGCGATATGTCTCGAGATATGGCTCTGATCTCGTGTCTGTCATTGAGGACCTCCATCCATTGTTGGGAGAGCAGAAGCAGCATATCCAGGGTAGAGTGACCTGGTCTGAAACCAAATTGATGATCGGAAATCAGGCTATTGGGAAGAGGAAGGATTTAATGTCTGAAGTGATGATGGATTCGATAACCGAGCTGATGATTGTGAGAAGGCTGATTGGTCTGTAGTTGCAGGGATCTGTTTTTGCACCTTTTTTAGCTTGCCTGTTCAAAGAACAGAGAACGAAAGCGATACCCTGGCGTGAGCATCAGTGTGGGCGTGAGCGTGAGCGTCAACGTCAGTGTGAGCGTGAAAATGTTAAAGTTTTTGGTGCAAGTTATTTTTTCCTTTCTAATGTTTTTATCTACCACCCTATTTTTATATGCCCGATATATATATATATATATATATATATATATATATATATATATATATATATATATATATATATATATATATATATATATATATATATATATATATATATATCGGGGCGTATAATGTGATACCGGTCATCTGTCCGTTCCTGTCCGCACTCTAACTTCCAAAGTTTTCAACTTTCACGTTTCATATTTAGTACATAGGTACAGACTGTGGAGACAGTGTGTCAGGACATACGTTCGTCATCTAAAGTGGTTCCCATGGCAACCAGGATGCTGTTTTCCATGTCGTAGCTCAATTCTGTATATACCTTCTTGTTCGGGCATATATTGTGCTCACTTGATCTCTTGTTACTGATTACAACATACAAATACATATATTGCTTTAAAATTATTTGGATCAGACTTCACTGCAATTCTTTATAAAAAATATTAATTATTAGACGAGTCTTTTAAAAACGATAAATGTATAAACAGGCGAGCATTGGGTGGCTTTGACACCAACTCTGGTTATGCAGAGTGGTAATGTTTGCTGATTTCCAAGCAGATGGCCGATGACCTTGAGCAAATGAGAAGGTAAAAAGAACAGAGAGAGGGAGAGCAAGAGCAGAGGAGAAGGTTTTTAGGACACGTGGGATGATGCTGTCTGGACTGGGTGCAGAATCTGAGTCGAGGTTTGACAGCAAGCTCTCCACTTTGTCAGAAGAAAAGGACACAGAGTCCAGAGACAGTTGGGTGTGACTGGGTAAGGTGGGTACAGAAAGCGATGGGTTTCTGACACAAGATTTCGACGCAAACACCGAGGTTAGGCATTCAGCCTTTTCACGTGCGGTATCAGCAGTGCAGCCCTTTGAGGTAAGGGAGGGATGGAGGAGCAAGATACACCAGAAACAGATTTGATTCGATGCCATCAGGATTTTGAGGATGGAGAGAGGTTTGAAAGTTCAGACTAGAGCTGAGAAAGACGTTGTTTTCTGGCTCTCCTGAGGGTAGACACACCCTTGTTCCGAGCTTTATGGAAGGAATTGAGATTACCCTCAGTTGGGTTTGCTCTCCATGAGGCAAAGGCAAGTTGTTTCAGGAGAACTGCCTCACCTCAAGCTTACATTCATTGAAATTAACAAAATTACCAAACAAATCACAAAGTATTACACAAGACCATGCATTACAAGTCGGAATTACTTGGAAATGACGTCGATTCCTGTTCACCACTCAATTCGTTTTGATTCCATGGTTAGAATTTAGAATCGAGTAGCAGTACTTTGGAATCCATTATGCCCACCACTATTAAGTACTCAAGCAAATCTCCAATGAAACGGTTGATAAGGAACAACAGGGTTGGCAAGCCATTAAATAGTGATCGATTGTAACAAACACCACCTGGAGATTCCCAGAGAATCAATGAAAGTCTGAATTGGACAAATGAACACTTCTTTTGTTTGGAAGCTGCAACTGCGGTGAAGGTCAATTCCCCAGCTTAAATTTTGAAATTCAGGTCAGGTTAACAGATTCTCGAGCTTATTGCATGTGCGGAAATGAAATAAAGCCACGAACGCTGACGTCTCCGGATGTTTATAAGCATTGCAATGTACCCAACAATTCGTAGCTGTTATGAACAGGCATTCGATTATATGAGTGAGGAAAGTGAAAAAACAAACTTTAACGTGAACAAACCATTGTGGCCTGTTCCAAATCAAGGAAATGTTCAACAGTCGAAGAAAAATGGCAAATTAAGACCCCAGCGAGTGACAGTGAGTTGACTGAGGATGTGCCTGATAAAGGATATAATTAAATAAGGCCGTTAATTGTCTTCAAAAGGGATGTTTAAATTAACTCAATCACTCAATTTTCAGTCATGCATTTCCTTAGAGTTCCCTTGGTATGCATGCAAAGTTTCATGGTTTTGGAGTTATGGAGGAGACACACACACACACACACACACACACACACACCATTTATTATTAAAGAGTAGCCACTGAACCACGAGTGCAGAGTAGGTGTGACAAAGTTAGAATAAAATAGCATATTAAGCTCAAACAAGGAAGCACCAACAATATGAGAGACAATGTCTCTCTGAAATGCAGAATACAAGTCGAGCACAAACACCATGTCACTTGGTGATACCAACATTCTTCCACAGTACAATATAATTAGTGAAAGAAAAGATGTGGTTTTGAATTAGACATCAAACTGAAGTCAGACATTACTTACTCGCAAAAACATATATTAAACCATCGGTGATGAAGGGTAATTATACTCTGCAAGCAAAATGATTTGATGGGAAAAACATGAAGAGATGATATTCCTTCATTTTCAAAGTCAATTTTTATTCATGCACTTCAAAGTGTACCTTCATTTTTACTCTTGAGAGACTAATTCGACGGTGCTGTCAAGCGATGAATTCAAAAGGGATTTTGCACCTTGGGGCAATTGCTCAATAACATCCTTGGGTCAGAAAGTAGAATGCCATTTAATCTGCATTCATCTCATAGCAATCCTCGACACAGCTAATCCTAAACCACGACCATGCCTTCGTTGCTGATTAATTGGATAAAAAAAAAAATACTCGGGGACTTGATTGTATATCCCTTGTGTTCTGTTTTGCAAATGCAGCCTCAAGCTTCCTGGCACTTACTCTGGAGCAATAATAAATCGCAAAAGCACAAAATCAATTCCAGTGTCTTTGTACTTTCATATTTTTTAGTATGTCGCATGTGTATGTGTGTGTGTGTATATATATATATATATATATATATATATATATATATATATATATATATATATATATATATATATGTATATATGTATGTATATATGTATATATATATATTTTTTTATATGTTGATTGTATATATATATATATCATTCATACATACATACATACATACATACATACATACATACAGCCTTGTGTTGGCTAGGTCATTATAATGGTGGTGGCTTGGGATCCTCAGGGTCCTGAGTTCGAGCCCTGCTGGCCACTGAATTAACATCAGGGGGGTTGACACAGCCTGTCATCCTTCCGAGGTCGGTGAAATGAGCATCAGTATCTGGTAATTATCCCTGCGTGTCGAAGGCGACTAAAGGGTTGGCATCAGGAAGGGCATCCGGCCGTAAAAACATTGCCCCAAGAAAGGGTCCCATGATTGGAGCCGCAAATAGCTGACCCCTGCTCAGGGAAAAAGGCTTTAAAATGGTGTGATGATGAAGATATATATATATATATATATATATATATATATATATATATATATATATATATATATATATATATATATATATATATATATCGACATATACATAAACATATCGGTGAAAGGACGGTTCTACAAACCCCTCCATCAACTTTCTCATTAATCTCTCGAAGAGGTTCAGTTACTCAAAGTCTCGGATCTCACTCAAAGCCATGATCCCTCTTGAGCAAGCCACGTTTTAAAGTTGGCCTCCAAAGCCAAATGCTGACCGGACATCCTCCGTCATGTGAAGTCCTTCCTTCGCACAACTGTGCTCCTATTCACCTGCAAGGCTTTCATCCATAGCTTGATGGAGTACTGCTCTCCCATCAGGGCTGCCTCCCCTGCTTCACATCTTCTTCAGCTTGAAGCCATGGAAACAAAGGCTTTCAAGATCATTGGAATTTCTTGCGCTGAAGCTGAGTCTACGGGCCTATCACCATTCCCAATAGGTCAGTGGTCACTCCGTCTTCTTCTGCCTCCTTTTTGGTCTCCATTATTTGTCCCCCCCCCAAGTATCTGAAGGATTCCTGCAGTCCACCAGCAACCCATTCTCATGAAACTACCTCAATCCAGAACCACTGCTCACCTCCAGTCACTTGTTCCTTTTTTTTCTCACTTATAAAACCAACTTCCACACTCTCTCCAATCGAATTCTTCCCTCAAGGTTTTCAAGACAGCTGTTCACCATCTCAAGTCACCCCCCCCCATCCAAAAGCATGATATTTTCCACACTCATTAATCTACCCCCCACCCTTCCAAAAATATTGCCTCTGTATCCATCTTGTCCACCTCTTTCCTTCTCACCCTCCTCCACATCATTGTACCTGCATGCGTTGTTTGTCTGTCTCTGTATCTTCTCTCTCTCTCTCTCTCTCTCTCTCTCTCTCTCTCTCTCTCTCTCTCTCTCTCTCTCTCTCTCTCTCTCTCTCTCTCTCTCTCTCTCTCTCTCTCTCTCTCTCTCTCTCTCTCTCTCTCTCTCTCTCTCTCTCTCTCTCTCTCTCTCTCTCTCTCTCTCTCTCTCTCTCTCTCTCTCTCTCTCTCTCTCTCTCTCTCTCTCTCTCTCTGCTGTACTGTTGGCATTTCCTCGTTCTCCTGTTGTTTCATTTCTTATATTGTGTCCTGACCCATTCCCTGGTCTAGCTCTTCCACGAGCCTTGACTATGTATCCAACAAAAAAACATCTGGGCCAGGAAACTTAGCTTTGTAGAACTGGAAGAACTCACGAACCAGCAACACATGTGGAGAAAACACGGACCGGAAGTCCTCCAACTTCACAGGGAAACATTTGCAGGGAACTTCAAAGCAGGATGCCATTCGGCCAATCAAGCCTGTGCAATCATGTCAACATCTTAATATGCCTCCTCCCCCCCCCACCACCAATACCGTTATTTCCACAAGCATATCCAACTCAATTTTGGAAATATTCACCGACTCTACACTCACTACCCTTGCAGGTAGACGATTAATATGTAAAAGTAGTAAATGTTATTTCTTTAAAGAAAATTATTAAAACTGTGATTGATCTATTACCTTTGGTCATATATGGTCATATCGATGGCACATATGGTTTATAAATAAGTGTTTGGGGTAATTAACCATTGATTTAGGATTTACAATGGGACATTCATTTCACTCCCCATTGTGACCCACATCACTGCAATGGTCATTCTGCAAGCTAAATTAATTGCACTGGTGAATCTTGACTCAAACAATGATTGGGTTTGGCTGGTATAACACGATTCCAGGTTCAGAATTGGGATTTTCTCGACATTGCATTTTAAATCAATCTCTTGTTTCAATTTGAATACAGCCATGTCGACCCTATCTGCATAAAGTTCCATAAGTTATGTATATTAATATGTAGATGTTGCTGCAGAGGGTGAAGCTCATGGACCCAACCTGCTGCACTGCAGCAGATGACGGAGCTGGGTGACTCATTTCGCAGCTGCATGTTATATTTGGTGTCAGATTGGAAAATGCTTAGAACAGGAGTCTTTCCTTTTTATTTACAAAGATATGCGAAGGTGAATCACCATGGTTGTGCTACCTTTCTCCATTTAGACCAGCATATGTGAAATATTCACCAATAAAACTGCTTGTAATGAGCCACCAAGAAAGCTCTTGACATTTTCAAACTGTAATCAGTAAGTGGGAAAATTGGTGATGATCATTTGCAAGGACATCTTATTAAACTTGGCTGCCAATTTTGAATCCAAAATGTTACGACATGTGATTACCTGCCTGTGTGTTGTCAATGACATATCAGGTGGACCTCTTTTTTCAGTGACAAACAGCTCCATTCACAATGAGTCAGGATTCAAGTTGCAAGGAAGTGAGGGTGGTATTCAAATGTATCAGTGCCAAACCTGAAAGAACAGCTCAGAGGTGTGTCACTCAACTCCAAGCTGTCCAACATGTGTTCGAATCCCGACACAGTGATAAAATTTTCATGCTGTTGTTTCACATGCAGGGCGAGGCATCAAGGTGTGTGGCATACCCTCGGATGGCCGTGTGTTGCATTAGTTGGTGGACGTAAAAGATCCCATTGCATCTTCAACAAAAAGAAGACATTTTACCATCAGTACTGTTTAAAAATTTACAAATTCCTGCCTGAAAGTACAGGGGTAATTCATCAGCAGGACAACCTTCATTATGTGGTTCATAACCAGTAGTGGAGAACAACGTTCATTACACTTCAGTAGATTATGCAACGAGCAGGCTGAATTGAGAATTAAATACCATCCCAATATGCATTTGAGGAACAACAATGAGGAAACTAGCAAGCTGATGGAGTGTGTGTGTGTGTGTGTGTGTGTGTGTGTGTGTGTGTGTGTGTGTGTGTGTGTGTGTGTGTGTTTTCCAGCACAATCGTTTTGCACGAGATTGTGTTCCTTGGTGAGGGGGATACATCCACACATTCAGTCATTTCCTGTAATTTTTCCCAATAAAAGGATAACGCACGTACAGATGTTTATAACTTATTGTATTTATTACTTTGGAAGGATATTCTTCAATCACTGCCTTTGCCTTATGCACTTCATCCAACACGTCTCCTGTTGAGAATCTATTAGACGGAATGTAAATGTGATTATGTTAAACACAAACACCACACACGAAATTCACATAATTCCAAGCGATATCCATCACTGACCTCTTGATATATATATATATATATATATATATATATATATATATATATATATATATATATATATATATATATATATATATATATATACATATACATACATACACACAAAGAGAGAGAAAGAGAGGGAAAGAGAGACTTGACTTTTGTATGCTTGTATTATAAAAGTATCAAAACACACCAGAAAAAGCACACTCCATAAAAACAAATGCAAACGATTTTACAGCAAAAAAAATTCAACAAAAGCAACACAAACAAGGGTGTCTGTTCATGTCAAAACCACCACAGAATAATACTGTTACGTTTGAGGGGGGGGTATGCATTCAAAGGGTAATTAGGATGTTTAATTAGGTATGCCATGCTGTTCGAGTTTACCAGGATCTCGATGTAATAAGTAGCAATTCAGTGGTGATAAGTTGTCTAGTAAATGTTCATTTCTTCAAGGGGGAAATGATAATTGTCACGCAATTAGATAGGGACACGGGATAGGGTAAGTGTGTCTGCGTAAACCCCTTTTAGTAGTCCCTGGAGGCTGGCCGTGACGTCACAGGAAAGGGCTGCGGATGGCTCCACCCCGTGATCACGATTGGCGGAAGGCGACGGCGGTGGGCCAATAAAACGGCTCGATTGGAAGTGACGAGGACGGGAGGATAAAAAGGTTCTGTTCGGGGTCGAAAAGGAAGAGGAAGAAGATCGGGACAAAAAGATCGTGTTTTTTTGGTGTGGAGGCTGTTGCGCGGGAAGCGTACTTGTTGTTGTGCTGATTCGATCGTGTTCTTCATCGTGTCTTGGAGCCTTGCTGAGCCTCGTCCCTCACCTTGGTTGGCTCTGGGGTTCTGCTGACTCGGAGTACGGGGTCGAACGGCGGGCGGACCTGCCTCCCTCTCCTGCTCGCAACTTGGCGCCAGAACTGGTTCCCTGGTGGCTGTGAGCGGACTTGGGCCAGGACCAGGAGGTCGACAGCACCACGGTTTCTCCTGCCCCCCTGACGAGAGCAAGGCCAGCTCGTCCGACGCCGATCCAGGGACAGTTGCGTCCACACCACGGTCCAGCCTGACCACCAGAAGTAGCTACGTTTTGTGTGTGTGTGTGTGTGTGTGTGTGTGTGTGTGTGTGTGTGTGTGTGTGTGTGTGTGTGTGTGTGTGTGTGTGTGTGTGTG
This sequence comes from Eptatretus burgeri, assembly GCF_056783735.1. Taxonomy (NCBI): domain Eukaryota; kingdom Metazoa; phylum Chordata; class Myxini; order Myxiniformes; family Myxinidae; genus Eptatretus; species Eptatretus burgeri. The sequence continues at coordinate 121,451,067 of NC_140965.1, read as the reverse complement.
TGTGTGTGTGTGTGTGTGTGTGTGTGTGTGTGTGTGTGTGTGTGTATGTATGTATGTATGTATGTATGTATGTGTGTGTGTGTGTGTGTGTGTGTGTGTACTTGGCGCCTTAGAGGGTTTGAGGATTGTATATTCATTGGAATTGTCTGTGTTTTCCCCACGCCCGATCCCACACCATCCCCTCGAATCGCTCCGGATCCCTCTTCTTGCCGAGTCTTGTTATTTTTGGTTAATAATAAAAACAAATAAACATCATCAACTCAGTGAAAAGTGACTCGTGCCACCTTCCTCGTCCCGTTTGCGGTAGAGCGATTAGAACCGCCATCTTTGGGTTATAAAAATAAACCGCCTCCATCGTTTCGGCTCATTCTACGTTGGCGGGACTGTTCAAGTCCCGTGGACGTCATCATACACACTAGCGATACCCATGCACATGCACAGGATAGCAGTACAACATAGCTGGTAGCAGACGACAGACCGTACATGGGGAATGACAAAAATACGCATTGTGCAAAATGCAAGTGGTTCTATGGAACGCCAAGACTTCCCAAACATTGTTGGCATGTCTGCTCAGTGCCACAGCAATTTCATAGGGATCGTGTGACGGCGAGCCGAGTTTTTAGTGTGCAAGCTTGGTATTATAATAGAGATATGCAAAAAGTAAGTGTAAGTACTTTACACTTTTACAAAGAGATTCTATCACAAAAAGAAACTCAAAAGCTCATCAGTGTACCACTGATCACGCACAATATCCAGGTTCAAAAGATAAGCCTGCTCTATTTTTACTTGTGCTGAAACCATACCTTGAAAGCACAAAAGCACATTTGCATTTTTCCTCCTTCAATTTTGCTTTCCTGGTTTTATAAGTTGCCAGTTTAGCAATGCCCAACAGAAAAGACAAAAACGAGAGGACTGGTTTACTTTTATAATTCCCCCCGATTCCATAAATAAAGACTGGAAAGGAAAAAACAAAATAAAATTTATAGAAAAGCCATTGAAGGAAGAGAAAGAGGGGTACCAATCTCTTACATTCAATAAAAACGTGGGCAACATTTTCAATCAAATCACAAAAAGGACAAGAAATTAGAACAGAAGAATTAAACTTATGGAGTAATGTCTGTGTGACCAGGGCTTGATGTGCTAGTCTCCAATTCAGGTCTCAAGTTCGCCCAAGAGTTGGAGAACTATACATTTTGTTCCACACTGGAGTTAAAAAAGCTCCAGCAGGTAAGGTCTCATTCCACCCATTTTTCAACAGTTTTGTAAACCAGGTATACATGCTTCCAGACATATGTTGTAGATAGCCGTTTTCCCCATGACGTGAAACACACCAATTTCCTCAAAGTTTGAGGAGAACACACCCTCTTGTTTTTTTATTTTTTTGAGGCAATTTGAAGTTCAGGGAAATGGAGACGTGAGTCCACCACTTCATCCACCCCAGTCCACCCGATGTTTAGTCCATGAAAGGTTTGAATTACTGCCTACAAGACATTTTCCACAATACGAGCAGAACGAACACCAGTTTTTAATGAAAGTGAGCTAAAAGGTAGCCAGGCATTCAAGGATGGCTGCGACAGGTCTCACACTGTTTATTCCAACACTGGTGAAACAATGCATAAACGACCTGGAGGTTGAAATTCGAGAGAATAAAGGATTTCGAAGTAATGGCTCATGTACAAACTTTTGGGCATCGTATGATACCTCTAAACGTTGCACTCCGAGGACTTGCCAAGCATTCAAAAGGCTCTGATGAAAACTGGGGAGCTGAGACATGTCAACGTGTTGCAGGTCGATGAGGAAAAGTTCACCGTCATATTTCAGACCTTCCACTTTCTGCAAACAGGTGTTTGTGAGAGGTCGCCAAGGAACACACTCACTGTACAGTAGGTGCTTAATCGTGGAAATTCGGAATGCCATTATCTGACTTAGGATATGCATCAGATTTTGACCACCCGCATTTCAGGGTCTGCAGACCACGTCTGGGCCCAGCCAATGGTGGCCACCCCAGAAAAAAAATCAGTCAGAACCCTCTGAATGCGTGTGACCAAGTATCTCAGAGGTTCAAGTGGGATAACTCTATGCCAAATAAATGGAACCACCAGGTTGTTTATGATTGACACCCGTGTCTTAAGCGAGAGAAGTTGGTACAATCTTCTCCACCTTGCCAGTTTCAATTTAAATGTTTTCCACGAAGTTCTCCCAATTTTTTTTTGTTCATATGCTTCAATTCCTAGAAATAAGCCTAAATATTTAAACCCCTCACTACTCCACTGTATTATTCCTGGTAAAACAGGCAGGGACACAGAAGGCGATCTGGGGCCCACCCAAAAAGCTACACTTTTTTTCCAATTTACCCTTGCAGTAGAAGAAAGCTCAAACTGGGTAAGGCAACGAGAGACCTCAGAAACATCTTTTTGATTTGCAATAGCAACACAAATATCATCAGCATAAGCTGAAACAACGACTTTGAAGTTTTGTGAAAGAGAGACTCCTAACACTGAGTTCCGAATAAAACTAATAAGGGTTCAATGGATAGATTGTAGAGCATGCCTGATAGCGCACAGCCCTGACGGATGCCTCGCTGAAAGGGTAAAGGGTAACAAAGACTATTATTAACCTTCAGCAGACAAGATGCATTTTTGTACAATAACTTAACATAAGCAATAAATTTTTCCCAAAACCGTGTTCTCCTTAATACATCAAACAAAAAAGAATGGTTAACACTGTCAAAAGCTTTTTCTTGATTTAAAAGTAATAAACCAAAACCAGGCGATGAAGTTTGACCGAGACTGATCAAGTCTCTCACCAAAAAAATATTGTCGTATATGGAATGTTCTGGAACACAGTATGATTGATCAGTGCCAATCAAGAAAGAGATGACTTCCTTTAGACGGGTTACAAGTGCTTTTGACAAGGTTTTATAGTCCGTGATGAGGAGTGACACAGGCCGCCAATTTGTGGTCTCATGTAGATTTCCTTTCTTCGGGAGGAGACACAAAACTGCTCTCCAGCAGGTGAATGGCAATTCACCTTGTTCAACACTCTCCTGAAAGACCTCAAGAAGAGTAGGACCTATAATGTCCCAGAAAGCCTTATACAATTCAGCCGGAAGGCCGTCAAGTCCAGGGGCTTTCCCATCCTTGCTATCCTTGAGCGCAGCAGTAAGTTCTCCAAGAGAAATGTCAGGCTCAAGCAATTGCTGTTGGTCTTCAGAAAGAGAAGGGAGCTGTTCAAGCATCGCCTTCCTGCTCTCTTTATTCACAGCTCTTTTTGCGAAGAATTTAGAAAAATAGTCTTGTAGTTCATGCTTGACATCACTCTGGGAAGTCAACAAATCACCACCAGAAGAGCACAAAGCATGGATTTGTTGAGAGGTCTTGACCATTTTTTCCAAATTGAAGAATCCTTTGTTGTGTGTCAAGTTGGATTTTTTCGTTCCGCAGTCGGACGAAAGCACCGGCCGCCCGCTCTTTCACCATCACCATTTCAGCAGGAAGGGTCCTTTTCTCCGACAACTGCTGGACATTCATGCTAGACAATCCAGCTTTCTGCTCACAGATAAGTATATCGTTTTTTAAAGCAGATATCACACCAAAAGCGTTGTATGTGCTGTAAGAGCAGCATTGTTGGCAAAAACATTTGATTTGGGACTTTGTGCAGTTCCACCATTGTCTTAAGTTCAAATATGAAACCTTTTGTGACTCGCATTTTTCCCAAACCATTTTAAAAGCTTCTATAAAATCTGCACTTTGTGAAAGTTTCAAATTAAAAGTCCAATATGCACTTCCACAGACATGATGAGGAAAGCCACACACCATAACAATCAAGTGATGATCGGAAAAACCAGACGGCCTGATATACAAGTTCTTAACAATGTTTACCATTTCATGACTAACATAAAATCTGTCGAGGCGAGCCATTGTCAAAACATTTCTTGATGCACAAACCCATGTATACTGACGGATGTTAAGGTTTTGTACCCGCCACACATCCACCAGTTTAAACTTTTTGACGAGCTGTGCCAAAGGCCTTGCACTGGGTGGATGAGGCTCACAAGTGTTCTGATCAAGTTGTGGGTCGAGGGTGCAGTTGTAGTCACCCCCCAGAAACAACAACATGGTTAAGTCAATGGTGCTTACAAATTCTGCCAACTTGTACAGAAAGGCACCTCTTTCAGAGTTAGCACTAGGACAGTAAACATTTGTCATGCAAATCTTTAAGTTACTACTGACAAATTGCACAGACAGTCAGTAACCTTTGCAAATTTCCTTACAAGTTATCTCCGAGGGCTGGAGTCGAGGATGCAACACCATTGCCACACCAGCCTTGGCCTCAACAAGTGCATTCGAGAAAAAAAGACAACCTTTAAAGATTTTTCACCACTCATCCTCAGAAGACTGATTTGCATCCGACTCCTGCAGCATTAGCACATCAATTTTTTTTCATTTTGGAAGAGCTGAAATACCTGGAGGTGACGCACACAACTGCGGCCTCCATTGATGTTCAGAGATGCTAATTTTATCTCCATTCTGTTAGTTGTTCTTGAAGCTCTTTACCAGCCCTAGTAACACATTTCCTTAACCTTTGGAATTGAGGATCTGACATGTTAACCTGATATGAATCACGAATCATACTCCTTGCAGTTTTAATGAAATCATGTAAATTCGGTAAGTAATCTTTGATTTTTACGTATCTTTTCCTGAATGTATCATCCAGGAATTTAATCACATTTTCTTGAGACACTAAAGTTGTGTCGTTTCCCCCTTCATCCTCTTTAGAGCGGAAAGCACTAAAATGTGGGGTCGAAAAGGTTTCATCTGAATCAAGTGCTTCATCTATGGCCTCTCCTATTACTTGTGGAACACTTACTTTTGGCTCAACAGAAAGTTCTGCTCTGTTTACGGACCCCTCCAAATTTGCCTTGTCCATGTCCTTCCCCTCCACAACCCTTACATCATCATCTGTGAGGGAGGGGTTGACATTTAACTCACAGGGATTTTCCCCTTTATCTATTTCTCCATCACTGTCAGACATAGCTGTGAACTCGTCTGAACAAGTTTGGCTAACAGGACAAACACTTAAAACATCCTGAGATGCCTCACTGTTCTCTGTGTCCCGCTCGGAGTGAGCCAGTGGAACAAGCGAAGTTTCCACATCTGCACACGACTCCGCTACCACCAAGGGGTTTCCGATGCGAGACGTGGAGAGAGAGACAGAGGGAGATGGAGATGGAGAGAGACAGACAGACAGAAAGACAGAGAGAGGGAGAGAGAGAGACAGAGAGAGACAAAGAGACAGGGAGACAAAGAGACAGGGAGACAGACAGAGAGACACAGACAGACATAGAGACAGAGAGACAGATACTGAGATACTGAGATACTGAGAGATACTGAGAGATACAGAGAGAGAGAGAGAGAGAGAGAGAGAGAGAGAGAGAGAGAGAGAGAGAGAGAGAGAGAGAGAGAGAGAGAGAGAGAGATACAGAGAGAGAGAGAGAGAGAGAGAGAGAGAGAGAGAGAGAGAGAGAGAGAGAGAGAGAGAGAGAGAGAGAGAGACAGAGACAGAGACAGAGACAGAGACAGAGACAGAGACAGAGACAGAGACAGAGACAGAGACAGAGACAGAGAGAGAGAGAGAGAGAGAGAGACAGAGACAGAGACAGAGACAGAGACAGAGACAGAGACAGAGACAGAGACAGCGAGGGAGACTTTGACTGATGTATCTTTTTATGTTAAAAATAGAAAAGAAAGACCCCAAATGGGAGTCACATTTTCATTTCAGGGAAGGAAAGAAAACTAGAAAACCAAGAAAACAATTTCTGAAGAAAGGAAAGGATGAATCGGGTGGATTATATACAAAACATTTCACAAAAGGATAAACATTCCTCTCGGACTTTGCAAATAACTTATTTTATACACCATTTTGATTTGAACTGTGGTAATCTTCCAGTTACTGAAAAGAAAGCAAAATCCAATTTAACACGACTTATTACAAGGTTTTGGAACAAAAACAAAGCATCTACATCATTTACTCCAACACCATCAAGTTTTCTTTTCCTTGACTTGTATACTACCATCTTTGCCTGAGCAAGCAGGAAATTGGCTAACACAGCATTGGGGTTTTTGTGTGGGATATCCAATCCATATATGAACACACAAGTGTTAAAAAACAAACCAAACCTCACAAAACAATTCCGAAGTAACATGAATAAAGGTGCCAACCGTTGGCATTCAACATAGATGTGAAAAAGGTTTTCAGATTTCTTACAAAAAGGACATTTATCTACAAGCAGATTTGAAAAACGGTGCAACAAGTGATTAGAAGGAAGGATCCAGTGTACTCGTCTCCATTGGAGGTCTCCATTGGAGGTTTCCATGTCGTGGTGGTACAGGACAGTGATAAAAAAACCTTTCCAGTTCGGAAAATAAGGGGGAGAACAAGGGAAGAGGTCTCTCCATCGAACCCTCTGCTGTGTAATTTGCCATTGCGAAAGAAATTTTACACAACCCAAATAAAGGTCTCTTTGTTTGGGAAGGCCATTGAAGCCTACGTTAAAAGGGGCACAAGGAAGAGGGCTGGCAAGAGAGAAAGCACATACGAGTTAAGGAAAGGTAGAGAGAGAAGGTATTCGATGTGTATTTTGTTCATTGCTTTTCTGGTCCTGCTCCCAAGCAGGTGCGAGCTGTGTGTATGTCCAAAGCACACTACATAATATGCGTGCCACGATTCGAGAGGATCGCACACCGACCAGGCTTGCCAATGCATCAGCTCCGATCCAACTGCCGTTTGGACTGAGAAGATCTGCGACAGATTTAACGCCCTTGTTGGTAAAGCGGTGAATAAAACACCTATCAGCAAGCATATCATGGAAAAGGGAGTTGTAGAACAAAGGTTCTTTCAGAAACATATGTTTCGTGAAAGAATGTGTAGCTCTTGTTGTTAGAGCTTGCCATGCATTTAGCATGCTCTGATAGAAACCAGAGAGAGGAGATGTGTCGATTTTGGAAAGGTCCATCAGGAAAAGAGAGTGGTCATAGTCTAGCCTCCCAGCCTGTTGTAAAAGTTGACGAGTGATGTTGAACCATGGTGGAGAGGGACACGTGTAGAGCATGCGAAGAGCAACTGAGAGTCGAAAGGCCATTAGCCAGCTTTTTATGTCGACCAGGCCTTGGCCTCCATCGGTCAGTGGTAAACTGAGGACCCCAGGTCGCAGACAGTGTTTTTCGTCCCAGAAAAAGGATACGAAGCACTTCTGGAGCTGTTGAAGCAACACCGCTGGAGGATGCAGCACGAAGAACCTGTGCCATAAGGTGGAGGCCACCAGTGTGTTGATGACCAAGACCCTTCCACGATATGACAGTTGTGTGATCAGACCTTTCCATTTTTGCAGTTTAACCTCAACAAACTCGAGCAGACCAGCCCAATTCTTCACTACTGTTGTATTATTACCTAAGAACACTCCAAGGTATTTCACACCATCATTGGCCCATGACAGTGGAGCAGGAAGTCTTGGTGCCAAGTAGCACAACGGACCGATCCAAACGGCGCTCGTTTTGTTCCAATTTACTTTGGCTGAAAGAAGCCTTTCGAATAAAGATAAACAATAATGAACGACGTTAATTTCATTGATATTTGTACGAATACATACCCGTCATCGGCGTATGCCAGTACCTTGATGGGCCGTTCAAGCTGGGACAAACTGAACCCTGTTAGTCCACAGCGCAAATCAACCAGTAGGGATTCGATGGAGAGAGCATAAAGCAACCCAGAAAGAGGGCAACCTTGTCTAATTCCCCTGTTAACAGACAAAGGTGCAACAAGTTCATTGTTTATCTCAAGCACACTATAAATATTATTGTATAGTATTTTAATATAAGAGATGAAGGTCGAACCAAGTCCAAACCGCTCAAGTACTTCGAAAAGGTATCGATCGTCAACACGGTCAAAGGCTTTCTCCTGATCAAGGAGAAGAAGTCCGAAATCTTTAGAGTTTTCCTTGCACAGTTCAATGATGTCTCTCACAAGGGAGATGTTGTCATTGATGGAACGTTTTGGGACACAGTAACATTGGTCTTCCTTCAACAACAAGGATAAATGAGGAGTAAGCCGCGACGCCAGGGCTTTTGAAAATATCTTACAGTCTGTACATAACAGGGAGATAGGACGCCAATTTTCAATTCACAACATGTCTCCCTTTTTTGGGATGAGGGTAAGAAGCTGGCAGCTTGCGTTGAAAGTGTTCATGAGTTCTGGACCCAATAAGTGCCAAAACTTCTTGTAAAATTCGGTTGTAAGTCCATCCAATCCAGGTGCTTTCCTAATTGCAAGGCCGTGCAGGGCAGTACCAAGTTCATCCAAAGTAATGGGTCTTTCCAGTTGGGAACGCCCATCTTCACACAACACTGGCAGGCATTCAGAGATCGAGGCGACACTGACAGGATTTATTTGTTCCATTGAATAAATTTTCGAAAAGTATTCCTTCGTGAAAAGTTTGATTTCTGATTGTGTAAAGGTAATGGATGAGTCTGGCAATCGCAGCTGAGAAAGCTGTTTACTGGGAAGACGTTTCTCTCAGGAAAAGAAGGACTTGGTTGGTACGTCTGCCTCATTCAGGTGTCGCACCCTCATCCGAACTAAGGCACCACATGCAATCCTCTCAGTTATTTCCTTTAATAAGACTGTTTCTCAGAGTTAAGGTTTTTTTGTATGTTACTATTATTTTGTCCGATGAGTCGTTGGAGTTGTAAAATCTCTAACTGTAATATTTTTTTTTACTTCATGGTCAGCCCTTGTTGAGAAAAAGTGATACTGGTGACAGAACCCTTTAATTTGGGTTTTTACTAAATCCCACCATGTATCAACGGGTTAACGGAACAGCTTAACTTCTGTTTTTTTTTTTTTTTTTTTTTTTTGTATACCTTGGTCGAGGCTCGTATGAGAGCGAACACACAACTCACAGCAAGGAGGCATGAGACAAGAGGGGCGGGAGTGGAAGGGACAAAACATTGGGGAACAGACACAGGTGAACTGTGGAAGGGAGAGGGATGGGGATGGGACGGGGAACATGGCGAGGAGAAGATGGACATTACAGGGACTTTCAGGAAGGAAAGCAGGAGAATTGAAGGAAGTGGGCTTGGGTGGATTATCGGGGGTAGAAAAGATCGAGGATTTGGATGGGGGAAGATAAGAGGTGGTGGTGAACAGCTGTTTTGAAAGCCTGGAGGGAAGAATGGGAAAGAATAGAGTGAGGAAGTTTATTCCAAAGGCGGGAAAAAAGAGGAATGAAAGAGTGAAGATGAGCAGTGATTCGTGATTTTGGTAGTTTTACCAGAAGGGGGTTGTTGGCGGACCTTGAGCGCCCTGTGGAAATGTGGTTGGGACAAATCGCAGAGAGAGCAGGGGGGCAAGGCTGGAGAGGAGTCGGTAGAAGACAGAAAGACCACCGACCAACCTGCGGTGATTGAGTGAGAGGCCCAAAGACTCAGCTTCATTGCGGGAGATACCAATGATCTTAAAAGCCCTGGTTTCGACAGCGTGAAGTCGAGAAAGGTGGGAGGCAGGAGCACCAGCCCAGAGGGGAGAGCAGTACTCCATCAGGCTACGGACAAAAGCTTTGTAAGTGGTCAGGAGCTCAAGAGGGCCGAGGAAGGACTTTGCACGACGGAGGATTCCCAGTCGGCGACTGGCTTTTGAGGCAAGGTTGGAAATGTGACTTTCCCAGGAAAGGTCATGGCAGATAGTGAGACCCAGAAGCTTGAAAGAAAAGACTTCTTCCAGAGGATTGTTGAGAAAGTGGATGGGGGAGTTTTGTAAACGGTCCTTTCGAAGAGACATAGTGAGAGTGTGAGATTTGTCTGGATTGAAAGACATGTTCCACGTGTTGGACCAGTTTGTGATTTTATCCAGATCTGCAGTGAGCGAAGAAGCTGCTGCTTGCCGGTCTGAGGGATGACAGATGGTACGGCAGAGGGTGGAGTCGTCGGCAAAGAGAAATAGAGGATTTTCCAGAGAGTCCGAGAGATCATTGATGAAAACCAGAAAAAGAACAGGGCCCAGAACGCTACCTTGAGGAACTCCAGCCTGCACAGGAAGAGGGGATGAAAGAACTCCATTTAGGGCCACACGTTGACTGCGACAGGAGAGGAAGTCTGCGAGCCATGAGTGGAGATGGCCTTGAATACCATGGGAAGAGAGTTTGGTGAGTAGTGCAGGGTGCCAGACTGTGTCAAAAGCACGTGATATGTCCAGGGATACGGCTCGGATTTCCTGTCTGGCATTGAGGACCTCCATCCATTGATGGGAGAGCAGTAGCAGCATATCCAGGGTAGAGTGACCTGGTCTGAAACCAAATTGATGATTGGAAATCAAGCCATTGGAGAAGAGGAAGGATTTCATGTCTGAAGCGATGATGGATTCCATAACCTTGCTGATGATTGGGAGAAGGCTGATTGGTCTGTAGTTACAGGGATCTGTTTTTGCACCTTTTTTATGCAGGGCAGTGATGTTAGCAGATTTCCAAGCAGATGGCAGATGACCTTGGGAAAATGAGAGGGTGAATAGAACAGAGAGAGGGTGAGCAAGAGCAGAAGAGCAGGCTTTGAGGACACGTGGGCTGATGCCGTCTGGACCGGTTGCAGAATCTGACTCGAGGTTTGAAAGCAAGCTCTCCACCTTGTCAGGAGAAAAGGATACAGAGTCCAGGGACAGTTGGGTGCGACTGGGTAAAGTGGGTAGAGATAGTGATGGGTTTGGGACACAAGATTTAGCTGCAAACACCGAGTTTAGACATTCAGCTTTATCACGTGTGGAATCAGCAGTGCGGCCATTTGAGGTAAGGGAGGGGATGGAGGGGGAACATACACCAGAAACGGATTTGATTAAACGCCACCAGGATTTTGAGGAGGGAGAGAGGTTTGAGAGTTCAGACTTGAGATGAGAAAGATGTTGTTTTCTGGCTCTCCTGAGGGTAGATACACACTTGTTCCGAGCTTTGTGGAAAGAACTGAGATTGCCCTCAGTTGGGTTTGCTTTCCATGAGGCAAAGGCAAGTTATTTCAGGACAACTGCCTCGCCACAAGCTTCAGTAAACCAAGGGCGGGAGGAAGGGTAAGACAACTGAACACGAGAGGGGATAAATCTGTGCATGAGGGAGAGCAAGTTTCTTTGAAAGAATTCCCAGGATGAGTTGATGTTTGAGAAAGTAGTGATAGGAGACCAGTCTGTAAGTTTGATGGCTGCTCGGAGACCCTGCCAGTCGGCTTGAGTGAAATGCCAGACTCGACGGCGGTGAGGTGGTTCTCTGATAACAGCCAGAGAGATGTCCACTTTAACAAGGACGTGGTCAGAAGAACCAATTGGAGCGAAGGAAGAGCAGCAGATATTGTCAGGGAAATTTGTCAAAATCAGATCCAGAAGAGATGGAGTACCATTGGTTGAGATCCGGGTCGGGAAGTTGACCGATTGAGTCAGTCCCAATGAGTCACAGAAAGCTTTTGCTGATGTCCCATGGCAGGTGAGAGAGGTACCCACACCTAGCCAATTGGCGTGATGACAATTGAAGTCGCCACATAAGAGGAAGAGAAAGTTTGGATGAGAAGATAGAAGATGGTCCATGTTTTCGGAGAGTGTGGTGTAGATGGAGTCATCACTGTTCGGTGGACGGTACAGTACACATATAAACATGAGGTGGGAGTGGAGGGGAAGCCGAAGCCAGAGGTATTCCTGGGGGTGTGGGGGAGTGAGAGCAGTGCAGGGAGAGTGAGGAATAGAGTCTTTGATGAAGAGAGCAACACCTCCACCAGGACGAGGCTCAGGTCTGTCATACCATAAGAGGGAGTAACCAGGGAGAGATACTTGGGAGTCAGACACGTCTTGGGAGAGGAAAGTTTCTGTTAGGCAGATAATGTCTGGTTTGTCAGTGGCAACCTGCATGGAAAGATCTGAAAGGTTTGAGCGAAGGCCCCGGATATTAGAGGTCCACACTTTTAATGAAGAGGTAGGGGAGGAGGCTTTGGGTGCAGGAGGTGGAGGGGGCAGGGGAGGGTAGGACGAGGGACGAGGGGGGAGGTAAGGAGGGTTGCTGAAGGAGTGTGGGGTATTGCAGAATAGCGAGGGGAGGGGCCGAATGAGGAGGAGAAAAGGCTCTGTGGTGCTGGGAGAGAGGGGGGACAAGAGACAAGGAAGATGGCAGTTGAGGATTTGAGGAGGTGGAGTGAAGAGATGGAGGTGAGAGGGCAGTGGAGGGAGGCAGGTTAGTGGATGAGAGAGGGGGCAACTTTGAGAAGGAAGAGTGAGGGGATGAAAGGTGGGAGCAAGGTGAGGGGGGGATTTTTGACAGCGGTGAGAGAGAGGCATGGAGGGAGAAGAGTGGGATGGGTGCTTTGAGAGTGAGAGTGAGGGATGGGGGGGGTGAGTTGGCACTGAAGTTGGAAAAAAAGAATGGTTGATGGAAAGCGAGCATCCATGGCAAACTGTGGTTTTTAAAAGTTTTAGGTCAGAGATACGATTTAACACAATTCTTGATGGATGCAATGAAGGCGAATTCAGAGCATGGAGAGAAGAAGCGCTGTAATAGTTGGATTTTTTAGGCAAGGAATGAAGGAGAGGTCGAAATGAGAGCAGTCTGTTAAAATAGCAGAAGAGTAGTGCATTGTGAAACAGTAAAGAGTACCACATGTGTGAGAGAGGAAGATGAAGCATTATAAGATCGTTTTTGTTGTTAATATTAATGTATGAGAGAGTTCAACAGATTAGGTCATGCAAGTGTAAAAAAAAAGAAATCGAGGAAGACGAGGAGGAAGTTAAGAGGAAGAAGAAGTAGCAGAATCGGGAGAAGGTGAGCGTGTTGTTGTTGTTGTTGTTGGGTATTTTTTTTTTTTTTTTTTTTTTTTTTTTTTTTTTTGAGATAAGAAAGAGATTAGTTGGGAGAATGGGGGATGTTTGGAAAATGGGGAGGATGAAAATTGAAGGTGATGGGGAGGATAGAAATTGAAGGTAATGGGGAGAAAAAACAAACAAACAAACAAACAAACAAAAAAAACGATCGAACACCGAGTGGAACCGGTAGGCCTCAAGCCTAGGACTAGGCCTCAAACACCATGTAAGAACGTCGACATAAATACTCACAAAATAGCACGATTTTTGAAACAAAACCGAACTAGGAACACACATTAACATGTAGGTGAGAAAATTAAACAGTTAAAACGGGACAAATAACAACCGGAACTTAACTTTGAGAACGTCAGCAGGGAGTCCCAAAGGAGACCTCTTGCCGCTCAAAACCGGAACCGGAAGTCCTGTTCTAGGAGAGCCGTCCAGAAGGATTCAAAGGCCTGAATGAAGTTGAGGTTTTCGAGTAAACTGTTATTGAATTTCGAATGAGAGCTCCCTGGACATGGTTTGGAGTGTTGAATAAAGACTCGAGCTCGGGAATGGTCGGAGAAACCAGAAGGCACAATCTCGGATTTATAAACTCCATGTAATAAATGAGAATTTACATCGATGCGATCAAGCCTCGCAAGTGTGATGTGGTTGTTTAAACAACGACACCATGTATAAGACCGATCAGAAGGGTGCTGCACGCGCCAAATATCATGGAGATTATATTTTGCAATGATGTTTGCAAAACGTTTTGCAGTACATGGTTGGGGTTCCGGCACGTTCCAGTCAAATGAAGCATTAACAGTACAGTTAAAATCGCCACCAATAAGTAGACAAGTCTGCAAATCCAGTATTTGCAGGAATTTTCTCAGTTCGGAAAAAAAAGGAGATCCGCTCGTCATTTTTTCTTGGAGCGTACACATTGAGAATTGTGAACTTGACCTGGTTGATGGAGAAGGTCACGGAGGCAAGGTGTCCATCAATAATACTCATAAATTTAAGGCAGGACGGATGGAAATGTTTCCCTCAGACAAACATGATGCCTGCCTTCGACGTGGAGTTGTTAATGAAGAAACATTCCTTGTCCATATAGTCGCCACCGAGCCTGAACAGATCGGACAGCATGGGACTCTTGTAACAAAGCTATGTCGAGACCGTTAACCTCTTCCAGCTGTTTAATTTGGATCTTGCGGAGCGGACTCCCACCACCATTAACATTTATTGTTCCAATCTTGAAACTGGCCATGAGGAAAATAATAGCTTCTAAGAATAAGATCAGAAGTGGGATAATTGATTAGGATCCCTTTTCACCTTGGCAATCAGTTTTTTTAAGCGGTGACAGTGTGTCTGGTGGAAACTGAATAAGTCAGGATTCGCTACGATAGGTACGATAGGTTAGGTATGATGTGCCTGAGCACACTCAAGGAAGGACGGTAGATCTGGAAAGTATTCCGTTAGGTTTATATTGCGTTTCCTGTATGTATTTTGTAAGAAGAGTCTTAATTGTTCAGGGGGGGGGGGGGTAGGACCTTGACTGGTGAGCTTCTCCACCGTTTCCACCTGACTGTTCCTGTTTGTTTCCTCCAGGTCAGATTCGTCAGAGTCAGGTTTAGTTTCCGAGTCACGCAAGCTTGCACTGTCCTGCATATCGATACTGTCGTCAGTAATGACACACGGATCTGTAATAGTTACCACGTCTATGTGCTCTTCCATTGTGGGAACACCTCCTGGTGAAGTAACGGAAATACTCAGGGGAGTTGTTGAAACGGAAACACCATCAGTGGATGTAGCGATATCGCTTCCCTCGACCGTAACGGTGTTATCGACCTCCAATGGCATGGAGGTATACAGTACTTTGGGGGTCTCTCATAAAACATCCATTTTAACGTTTCCTGTGTTTCCAGCTTCACCACGTGATGGACTTGGAGCAGTAACAGGGTTAACATTTGTTTCACTATTTCCCGCTGAAAAGGATTCAGGATTAACATTTACCAAAGTGACGGCAGGTTCATCACTAGTTGTCTGTGTATCACCGTCAATGTCAGGTCAGGTTCGATCTGTGACCTGCTAGAGGTACCATGTAAACCTGTACTAACCTGTTCCATGGTCGGGTTGTCGGCGACTAAACCATCTCCCCCACCAGGTTTTCTGGTGAGGAGGGTGTTTGGATATGGACACCCAGCAGGATTAAAAAGAAAACCTGTCAAAGGGCGGAGGAGCTCCTTGTGAGCCAACGGCCATCCATATCTAGTGCCCAACTGTGTCTGCGGACGTCCTCCTGCAGTTGGGTCACTTCTTATTAGGAGGTCGGTGGCAGGATTTGCACTCCGGCCACCGTAAAACCCTTCATTCCGCAAAACGCAAAAACGCAAAAAAAATCTGAAAACCCACTCCGTGGGAGTACCTCCTGTGCAGCTTCCCTTCGCAGGGCAGCTCACCGGATGACGGCATTGGGGCAAAGCCTTCGGGACCCCCAATCTTTGATAGGAGGGAAACCACGGGGTAACATCCCTGGGTCAGATTGCGGGAGAGTGTGTCGGAGTGGTGCTGAGGTGTCGTCCACCAGACGGCGGTCTCCTTGGGTTAACCTGAGGCGGTCCCTTCGGGTGGGTGCCTGGAATGTCCTATCCCTAAGAGAGGATGATCACCTGTCTCTGTTATCATCTGAGCTCAAGCGTTTGGACATCGGGATTGCAGCTCTCTCTAAGGTTCGGAGACCGGATTGCGGCGAGATAATGGTGGGTGGTTACACCTACTATTGGTCTGGTCGCTCTGATGGTTACCATGCCCAAGGAGTTGCTGTAGCTGTGTCCAATAAGCTGACCCCAATGATAATTGAGGTAACACCGGTCAACGAGCGTATTATGAGATTAAGGATTCGTCACTCCTTAGGTGTCATTTCCCTGGTCTCTTTTTATGCTCCGACTGAGGCGAGTGATCTCACCGTGAAGGATGCATTCTACGCCACACTCGAGTCTGTGGTTGATCAGTGCCCCAGACGAGATACACTTCTAGTCTTGGGGGATTTCAATGCATCGACTGGAACTGATAGGGACGGTTATGAGGTGTGTGTTGGTCCCCATGGGTCAGGAACTATGAACCAGAATAGCACTAAGTTCCTTGACTTTGCAAGAAGTCATGGACTTAGGGTGGCTGGTTCATGGTTTCAGCGCCCACAAGCTCATCGCTGGACTTGGTATTCCAACGCTGGCGGTGTGGCAAAGGAGATTGACCATGTCCTCATTGACGGTCGTTGGAGGATGATCCAGAACTGCAGGGTCTACCGGAGTGCTCAGTTCCTCAATACTGACCACAGGCTTGTTGTAGCAACTCTAAAGCTGCACCTTAAATCCTGGAGAATGGTAGCATCCCAGCCGAGGCTGGATGTTGCCAAGCGTAGGGATGAGAGAGTAGCTGAGGAGTTTACGAACAGGCTGAGTGGACACTTGGGGGGTCTGGGTGCTTTGGGGGGTCCTGAAGAGTTGTGGAGCGCCTTCAAGACCACCGTCCTTGATGTTGCCGGTGGATGCCTTGGAGTTCACCGCAGGGCAAAGAAGAATTTTGTCTCTCAAGGGACACTGGATACCATTGACCAGAGTCGCAGGGCCAGGCTGAATGGCAGAGCTGAGCTGTTCAGGGAGCTGAGGCGTAAAACTGTACGTGCACTGAGGGTGGACAAGGAGGCCTATGTGCGAGGAATCTGTGAGGGGGTAGAGCATCACCTGTGGACAGGTGATTCTCGTCCCGCTTACAGGGGAATTCGCGCATTACGTTCATCCAAGCCCATCCTTCGGAGCACTGCAGTTCGAGCAGAGAGTGGTAGGCTCTTGACAGAGTAGTCTGAAGTGAAGGCCCGCTGGGCCGGTTACTTTGAGCGGTTGTACCAGGCTGATCCCCCAACTGTCGAGTTGGACGTCAAGGGTGTTACATTCCCTGTTGCTGACCCTCGAATCAACTGTGGTCCACCTACGCTTGTGGAAACACGGGCTGCGGTGAACCAGTTGAAACGGGGCAAAGCTCCAGGGATCTGTGGCATCCATGCCGAACTTCTCAAGGCTGGTGGAAATGCTGCACTCGTGTCGTTGCATGCAGTTTTGTGCTCTGCCTGGAACACAGGCATCATCCCAACTGACTGGAAGAGGGGCCTTGTTGTCCCTCCCTGGAAAGGGAAGGGTGATTGCCAAGACTGCAACAACTACCGAGGGGTGACGCTGCTCTCAGTGCCGGGCAAGGTCTTTGCTCGGATAATTCTCGATAGGGTTCGCCACCATCTGCTTGAGCACCAGCGTCCAGAGCAGTCAGGCTTTACACCAAAGAGGTCAATGATTGACCGTATCCTTGCACTTCGTGTCCTCACCGAACGCAGACGAGAGTTTCGGCAGGGGCTGCTTGCAGCCTATGTTGATCTCTGTAAAGCGTTCGATTCAGTGAATCGGGATGTCCTCTTGAGGATTCTTGGTCTTCGTGGGGTGCCACCAAAACTGATCGATCTGATGTCTGAACTCTACTCTGGTACTGAGAGTGCTGTGAAGTGTGGTGGTACCATCTCTGACTTATTTCCAGTTGTTACTGGAGTTCGTCAGGGATGTGTACTTGCCCCCACACTTTTCAGCACTTGTATGGACTGGATTCTAGGGAGGATGTCGGAGAGATCAAGTTGCGGTGCGTCATTTGGGAATGTCAAGATCTCGGACCCTGACTTTGCAGATGATGCAGTCATCTTTGCGGAGACTTTAGACATCCTCTTGGGGGCCCTCGAGGTGCTGAATGAGGAGTCGGAGCCGTTGGGATTACGGGTTTCTTGGGTCAAAACTAAGATCCAGGCTTTCGGTGACATCTTGGATGCTGCTGTCCTGTCTGTGTCTGTTTGTGGTGAGGATGTTGAGGTCGTGGAGAGATTCACTTACCTTGGCAGTGATATTCATGTCTCTGCTGGCTGCGAGTCAGAGGTCAATAGACGTCTGAGTCGGGCCTGGGGAG
Source organism: Eptatretus burgeri (assembly GCF_056783735.1). Lineage (NCBI taxonomy): Eukaryota > Metazoa > Chordata > Myxini > Myxiniformes > Myxinidae > Eptatretus > Eptatretus burgeri. The sequence continues at coordinate 121,433,208 of NC_140965.1, read as the reverse complement.
TCATGGATTCACTGGATCATGGGGTGTGGCGCTGCCGGTACTTGTGCGGGAGGACGAAAGTCCGAGTCTTCAGGTCCTTGGTACTTCCACTCTTGCTCTATGGGTGCGAGACTTGGACTCTGACCAAGGATCTGAGACGGAGACTTAATTCCTTTGGTACCAGGTCTCTTCGGAGAATCCTTGGCTATCGCTGGTCGGATTTTGTGTCCAACGAGCGGTTGCTGAGAGAGACTCGGATGAGATTTGTTACCTGCATAGTCCCTGAGCGTCAGTTGCAGCTGTATGGACATGTGGCTCATTTTCCTGACTCTGATCCTGCTCACCAGATTCTCTCAGTGAGGGAGTCTCATGAGTGGAGGAGGCCAGTGGGTCGACCACGTGCCTCATGGTTGCAACAGGTTGACCATCATCTCAAGGAGATGGGGATGGGCCTGGCATCTGCCTGGGGGATGGCCAGACGGAGGCCCCTGGAGTACCGGCGGAAAGTGGACGCAGCGACGTGCTGTTCTGGCACATGCTCCCATACCTGACCTGACCTGACCGTCAATGGACTTTACAATAGGAGAGTTTTTAACGAGTGAAACAGTTTTATTTACTGCGATAACAGGTAAAGCGGTCTCTGTCAGGGAGACATCGATGTCCTCACCGCCAAGTAGGGTAAGCTTCTTGGCCGTAGGTACCGGGTCCATTCCGTAGGTATCGGGTCCATTCCCTAGGTACCGGGTCCATTCCGGGTCCATTCCCGGTCCATTCCGGGTCCATTCCGGGTCCATTCCGTAGGTACCGGGTCCATTCCGTAGGTACCGGGTCCATTCCGTAGGTACCGGGTCCATTCCGTAGGTACCGGGTCCGTACCGGGTCCATACCGGGTCCATTCCGGGTAGGCCCCATAGAGTGGTCAGCCACAACTGCAGGAGCATTACCGACAGATTCCTCGTTTGTAAATGCTCCTTTCTTCTGGGTGAAACGACCATCAGGTAAAGTCTTTCTCTTCCTTGATGGAACGACGATGAAACCATCACAAACATTCGTTTTGCTGTTTGGACGATCGGACTGAGGGGACTGGGCCTTATTACCGGACATGGGATTCGATTCCTTCACGGTCGAGGAATAAGAAGAAGAAGACGTATCGTTGTTGACGAGGTTTGTTTCATCGTTTGACGAAGTCGCCTTTGGGCAAGATCGTTTCAAGTGTACGAAATTACCACATTCGAAACATTTCAGGGTGTCGGTGGTTACGTAGACTTGGTAATCATGATCAATTTTGAGTTTTAAAACGACGTTCAAGGTTCTTTCAGTGTTAGAGGGAGGAAGCACCACATAAGCTTGTCTCCGAAAACACATCACATGCTTCGTCCGATCGTCCTGGCTACGTAAAGGTAACATGGTGATCCGAGAAACCACAGGACCATAACGAGATAGTTCGGAGATCAGCGTCTGATTCTTCAGGAAAGGAGGAGCGTTCGAGATAATGACCTTCACGGCCCGAGTGTCCAGAGGAGAGACGAGCATGAAATGTCCGTCATCTGTTGATAGTCCGGCCGATACGATTTCGTGAACCAGTTCTGTCTCAGACACGAAGATTGCCACACTTTTGTTCATTCGTGAGGCTGCACGGACTTTGTCAGTACCGACTATGTTTCCCGTAGCGATAACGAGATCCTTGATGCTGACGTCGTCAGGCGGGACGCGGACGATGCCATGTTTTCATGTTAATGCTTCAAATGCCGAATAACGGGAATACGAAGTCATGTTTAGGAGGGAGGAGGGGTGATTGGTCTCGTGCAGTAATTAAACACGAGCCGAGACAGGTTTCCAAAGGAAATAAACACAGCTGCAGCGAAGAAAAAACGATCAGTTGAAGGGCTGGGATGGGCTGCCAACAAAAAGCTATCCACAAGAAGCTGTGCGCTCTTTCTCTCTCTATCTCTGGGAAAAAAGTATGCAAGGAGAAAACAGGGGGATGGGGAGGGAAGTGGAGGGGAGGGGAGGGGTAGAGATTAACCGAAAAGGCAAACCATGAAATAACAAGGACAGATGGGTGGGGTGGGATGGGTTGACAACAGCGCGAGGAAAGGCCGAAGCGCGAGGTCTAAGGAAGAGGGGAGATGGGGGCAAAAATGACGATGCGTAGAAGGAAACAAAGCAAAAGAGGTGAAAAAACGATGCGAAAAGGGATAGAAAGGCGAAAAACAGGGCAGATCACAGCTCAGAGCTCACCAAGACCACACAGCCGCCATGACACTCCACTCAACTCACCAGCAGGGAGAGAGATAGAGATATAGAGATAGAGATAGAGATATAGAGATAGAGATATAGAGATAGAGATAGAGATAGAGATATAGAGATAGAGATAGAGATAGAGATAGAGATAGAGATAGAGATAGAGATAGAGATAGAGATAGAGATAGAGATAGAGATAGAGATAGAGATAGAGATAGAGATATAGAGATATAGAGAGATAGAGAGATAGAGAGATAGAGAGATAGAGAGATAGAGAGATAGAGAGATAGAGAGATAGAGAGATAGAGAGGTAGAGGTAGAGGTAGAGGTAGAGGTAGAGGTACAGGTAGAGGTAGAGGTAGAGGTAGAGGTAGAGGTAGAGGTAGAGATAGAGAGAGAGAGAGAGAGAGAGACATAGAGAGAGAGAGAGAGAGAGAGAGAGAGAGAGAGAGAGAGAGAGAGAGAGAGAGAGAGAGAGAGAGAGAGAGAGAGAGATAGAGATAGAGATAGAGATAGAGATAGAGATAGAGATAGAGATAGAGATAGAGATAGAGATAGAGATAGAGATAGAGATAGAGATAGAGACTTTTGACTCCTTTTATTTTAAAAATACAAAAACCAAAGGAGTAAACCAGAAACAAGTTTCAAAGAGAAATCAACAAAGTCCTAGAAACACCAATAAAAAAGCAATTCAAACAAAGAAAATTTCAAAGACACAGGGAAAGAAAAACTACATGTACATTTCCAATGCATTTTCATTTACGTTGCACATCTTGCCAACACACCAAGTTTCAACAAAGGTATTCATATTTGCATTATTTCTGTTATAATTAAATTCCAATTTCAAACGAGTTGAAACCAGGGATTGGAAATGCAAAATCACATTACATTGCTTAAAAGGTTTGCCTTTCATTTTGGCTTTTCTCGACAGGTAGATCGCTAATTTTGCCTCTTATAGGACATAGTTCAAAAACATTAACAAGTTTTCATGACCTGAATTGACTCTGAGGCCAAAAATAAAAAACTGGAGTGAAAAGGGGACATTTACCCAACTTATCAATTCGGTTGACAAAAGTGTTTGTTGGCAGTGACCAGTGAGAAAGTCTCCATTGCAAGTCACCTGGCCTTTTTGTTATTGGTATGCAATACATTGATTCCCATGCAGATTCAAGAAGGGGTGGAATATGGCAAAAGCGGTTTCCATCTCAGTCCTCCTACCAGAGGTATTTATATTAATAACAGAAAGACAGAAACGATAAATAGATTTACTGTTAAGATTACTGAATAAACAAGAGCCAATACTGACTGGAGATGGAGTAAAACTAGTGAATTGGACAAGTAAGCTCGGAAGTGAAGGCTTATGAGGTGTCCATTTGACCTCAGTACTCCACTGCAATCCAAGTTAAAAGGATGTACGGATGACATCTACAAGTACTTTACCTGCAGCTCTTAATGACCTGGTGCCAGTGATTTCAGCAATTTCTTTAATAGATTTCCAGCAACAATTGGATGAGTCACGAAGATGCCAAACATTTTTGATACCAGCTGAAATGAAGTTTTGTGAAAAACAACGGCTTTTGGGAAAATTGGGAAAGAGTGGGTTGAGGAATAGAGGTTCTCCCACAAACATTTTAATGTCATACAAATCTTTCTTGCGGGTCACCACTATTGCTTGCCAAGCATTCAACAGACTCTGGTAAAACAGAGGAAGGTGAGACGTGTCAATATTTTTGGACTCAATTAGGAACAACTCAAGGCCGTAGCCAAGCAATCCAGCTTGTCTCAATATTCGTTGTGCTATGGGGCACCAGGGCAGTTTTTCCACATTGATCGCTCATTGTATCGACTTCAGCCGAAAGGCCATCAGATGACACTTTACGTCAATGAGCCCTTGGCCACCATCAGACAAGGGGCGACAGTGTAAGTCTGATGGCAACCAATGATGACCATTCCAAAAAAAGTTTACCAGTATCTGTTGAATCTCTTTAAGCAAGATATCTGGTGGCTATGAACAGTTGAATTTGTGCCACAAGACAGAGGTAACTCAGGTATTAATAATTAGAAAACGACCTCTGAAAGACATTTTCGGAAGGAACCTTTTCCATTTGTTAAGCCGTTTGGTTACGTGATCTACCACTCCTTCCCAGTTAATAAGGGACTACTGCTGAGGGCCAAGATAAACACCTAAGTATTTCACCCCCCCTCTCGTCCACCTTAGATCTTTCAGAAGAGACTGAGGTGGCACGAAGGGAAGCCCACCGGATGTACATTGAGCTGAGGACACCCACAGAGCTTTACTCTTTTGCCAATTACACTGCAAATGTGAAGCAAGATGAAACCTACGTAAAATCCGAGAAGAGTAGTTAGATCCTGATCATTTTTAGTTACTACACAGACATCATCAGCATATGCAGACACCACGATAGGGTGTTCTTCAGGTGACGGTACAAAGCCAGAAAGAGAGTTCCGAAGATTAATTAGTAATGGCTCAGGAGAAAGGCTAAACAGTAAACCTAACAATGGACAGCATTTCCGAACACCCCTCTGAACCTGAATTGGTGAACAGAGACCATCGTTTACCTTACACAAACTAGATACGTTGTTGTATAACAACTTAACAAAACCGATGAACCTTTCACCCATGTCAAACTTTTGCAACACATGAAACAAATAAGTGTGATCAATACTATTGAAGGCCTTTTTGACATCAAGGAAAATCAAACCAACCCCTTCTTCCTCTTTAAGGCCACAATCAATCAAATCTCTAATTTAAAAATGTTATCAGAGATTGATCTCCCTGGAACACAGTTGCTCTGGTCAGGGTGAACGAGAGTCCCGATGACAAGTTTTAGCCGATTGGACAACAATTTGGAAAAGAGTTTGTAGTCAGAACACAATAATGAAATGGGGCGCCAGTTCTTGATTTGACGGAGATCGTCGCTCTTTGGAGAAGACAAACCACCGCTCTTTGACAGCTGAGAGGCAGTATGCCAGAATGTAAACTTTCTTGCAGAACCAACAGTACTTCTGGACCTAAGATGTCCCAAAACGCTGGAAAAATTCCACTGGAAGTCCGTCGATTCCAGGGGCTTTTCCACGTTCAAAGCTATTCAGAGCCATGCTGAGTTCCTCCAGGGTTAGCGGCTTTTCAAGAGCTTGATGCTGACCACAACTCAAAGAAGAAACATGATTTGTCATCTCATCAAAACAATCTTTACACACAGATTCCTTCGCAAATAAATCAGAAAAAATAATTTTTCACAAGTCTTTTAATGTCACTTTCATTTTGTGTAATATTCCCTTTTGCATCTAACAAGGAGAAAATCTGCCTTTGGGATTTCTTAATCCCTTCTAACTAGAAAAAACTTTTTATTTGGGGTGACAGAAAACTTCACATTTTGGATTCTGAGTCGAACTGACATCCCCATTACTTTTTCATGAATCAATTGTCTTAGATAAGCTTATTTTCTAATAATAACCAAAGTTTCCTGTCATTTTGAGTTTTAGTTAAGTCTTCCTCGAACTGCAAATTTTCAGTTTCCAAGAGTGAAACAGCAATCTTATTCTTACTCATGGAAAAGGATTGATAACATTGAGAGAAAACACGAATTTGAGCTTTCGCGTTGTCCCACCATAACTTAATAGAAGAATAAGAAGGCTTACTTTGGATAATTTTTTCCCAAAAACTACGAAAAGCATCAATAAATAAACAATCCTCCAACAGGCTGGTATTGAAGGTCCAACACACACTTGTATGAGTTAACTGAGAAGAAGATAAACCAAGCACTACCAGGTGATGATCAGAAAAAGTCGAAGGAAAGGGATTACAAGAAACAAGTACGTTTCTAAAAGTGGAGTTAATATACCATCTATCCAGCCTTGCAAGTGTTATCAGCCCATTAGCACACCGGAACCATGTATACTGAGATGTTGTACGGTGCTGCATGCGCCAAGCATCGAGTCGACCAAGTGATGAAAAACAAGATATGTGTTTATGAGATTCAGGATGTGGTTCTGGTGTGTTTCTATCCAAATTAGGTTCAAACGTGCAAGTGAAATCTCCTCCGATACAAGTACGATGATCAAAGACTAAAGTATGAAGGTAATTAGACAGATGTGTGAAAAACTCTTTACGAGCCCCGCTCTCACTAAAAGCATAGACATTAAGTAAGGTGAGGTGAAATCCTCGATACACCAACTGTAATGAAGCTCAGTGTCCTTTAACTATTTCAAGAAAACTATACGAGTCAGGAACAAAACCTGGACGAAGCAAAAAGGCAACCACCACTGAGACAGAAGGCAAATTACTAAAGAAACAAAGCCCCTTGTTAAGGCCCTGTCTCACCTTGACGATTTAGCCAATGTATGCCTGACGTATGCAAAATTGGGCTAAAACGCCGGCACACATCGAATACGTTATGGGTAAGTTTGTATACGTTAAGAGCATGCTAAAAACTGCTATATGTCGTAGTATGCTGGCTTTCATCGTTGTACTTTGCGGTTGTCCTCAAATTTTAGCATGCTTGAAATTTTACCACGTATGCCAGCGTATGACTCACAAGTTCCGCGATGCTGGCCATAAGTTGTAGGCCTGTTATGCGATCGTTGACACACGTCGACACACGTTACTTGTAAGTTGCTCATAAGTCGAAACGTCGAGGTAATGATTAGCGTACCCAAAACTTATTTATAACCTATGAGTAGCGTCTTGTAGGCACGTTACACGATCGTTGAAAAACGTTGAGGCACGTTATTTGTAAGTTACTCATAAGTCGAAACACATCGAGGTAATGCTTAGCGTACCCAAAACTTATTTCTAACCTATGAGTAACGTGCTTTGAACCTATGTGTAACATACCTCTAACGCATATTGACGTATGTAGACGTATTTGATTGACGTCTTCCGGACGACCACAGAACTTACTGAACATGTTTCCAATTTACAGCTACCATATAATGGCGTATTGGCAGTGTTTAACAAAAAACAAAAAAACAACAATAACTTCTGATATTTCATCACGTGCTGTTACGTCACATCCGATTGCCTCTTCAGTTTGCTCATGTCTTATTCTTAGTTCCTCCTCTGTGAATATTTTCTGTTTGAGGATATTGTCATGTCGACGTCGAAACTTAAAAGCAAATGTCCGAATATATTTTAAAATTCGTGATAGACTAAAAAAAAAATAATATAAAAAACAACAACAACAACTTCAGATATTTCGTCACGTGCCTTCACGGAGCCAAGGAGAAAAAAAGAAAACGTGCCTTGACGGAGAAAATAAGTTTCGGGTATGCTAAACATTACCTCGACGCGTTTCGACTTATGAGTCACTTCCAAGGAACTTGTGTCGATGTGTGTCTATGATCGCATATCGTGCCTACAACTTATTCCCAGCATAGTGGAACGTGTGAGCCATACAGCGAGTACGTCGTAAAATTTTCAGCATGCTTGAAATTTCACGACATACTCAACATACCACAAAATATGACAGTGTACTTCATCGTTTTCAGCGTGCTCTTAACGTATTCACAACTTACCCATAACGTATTCGACGTGTGCCAGCGTTTTAGACACATTTTTCAGAGGTCGGCATCCGCACGCTGGCTAAATCGTCAAGGTGTGACTGCGTGGTTGACACTTCCAATTCTCAGGCGGTTATGATTTAAATCGGCGTGTGGCAGGTTTTTAACAGGCAAGGCGCGAGTTCGGCGGCGATACGTGCAGCACGCTATGCCTAAGTTAAACTATCGTTAGGCATAGGTTGTGAATGCCAACAACAGGCTAAGTATTCATTGGTATAAGTTATCTATAATACAACAAAACGTTCTGTGCCCGTTACTAATATGTTATGCATACGACCAACACGTTATGAATACGACCAAAACTTAAAAAAAAAAATCAAAATTTCATAGTACGCCAACGTTTTACATACATTTTTATACGTTGCCATTGCTGGCTAAATCGTCAAGGTGTGACAGCGCCTTTCAGGCAGAACCAGTCAGACTGTGAAGTGTCTGTTATGTGTGTTTGTTGCAATAAACAAACATCCACATGTTTCTGAAGCAACAAGTTTTTAACTTGGATCCGACGCAGCACCACCCCCATTCATGTTTAAGGTGCCAAAAATCACTTCCTTCCTTTTCATCCCGTATCAGGGGGGTTTGGCAGCTGCTGAGAACATTCTAACCCTGCTTTTGTAATAAATTTCCTCAGTCTGTGAATTTGTGGTTTTGTTTTTTCAAAATCATTAGAATTACTAATTATACACTTTGCAGTCTGCATGAAGGAAGGCAAGTCAGGAAAATGATTATGAATGATAACATTCTGCCGTCTCATTCAGAAAGGATACAATGACGTGGGGAGATATCTGTAAATGATCAGATGATGACTGTGACAGATCAGTCACCTCCATGTCATCATCATCTGAAGCAGACAGCCCAGATAACCTTCCACTCGGCTCGTAAATATCACCCTGGACCTTTAGTAACTTGTTTACAGACACATCTAAGAGGGGTACCGAATGATGTACGGTGGTACTTTGCGAGCTCTGTTTTACACTTTCATCAACATGAGATGGGGCCTCGAATCCACCATCTTGTACAACTACATCGGGTTCCTCTACCGGGGCCTCACAAACTGTATGTTGATCATTTGCTGGGTTGGGAACATCGCATGGAGCCGAAACACTATTTCGGTCTGTCTCATGAGAAACTAGCGTGGATACATCCCGACATTCCACACATGCTTCAGCAACACCAAGAGACACTTTACCGCTATCTGAAGGACCCGGACGACAGTGTACACTTTGAAATACATTTTTGTTATCAGAAACCATTTCATCATTTTTTTCATTCCCTTGAGGTTCTTAAGTTACCGGAACAACCGTATCCAGCACGACTACCTTGGGAGAGCTAGTGGGGTCACGAGGAGCAGAAGCTCTACGTTTTTTTGACATGGTGACAAAATCATCCTTACCATCCTCACTATGTAAAGGAACAGTATTAATGGGAACGTTGGATTCACTGGGCATCACCACCTCCACCAAACGAGGTTGTGGGTCGTTAACCGTTTCACAATCTATATCAACGTGTCCCGATTCCCCACACTTCGAACAAGAAGCTTTCGGACAAAATCTTTTTAAATGGCCAAAGGCTCCACAAGAAAAACATGTTAAAGTCGCTGATGAAGCATACACTTGGTAATCATAATTATCAATTTTAATCTTAAAAGAAACCTTTAAACTTGTATCCTCCCCACGGTCCGGCAGCACCATGTAAAGTTGCCGCCGAAAGCTCATCACGTGCTTTGCTTGGTCATGGCGACACACGAGGGGGATCATCGAGATCCTTGACACAATTTTTCCATAACGAGACAAAACAAGCACAAGTTGTTCATTCGACACGAAAGGAGGCACGTTCGAGACGATTATTTCCATTGCCGGGACATCCATCGGGGAGGCCATAACAAAGTGACCACTCTGTGTGGTTAACCCGGAACTCATGACTTCGTGAACAAAACGTACATCGGAAACGAACACCACGACCTTCTGATTCATACGTGATGCAGCAGGTACATGCTCAATGCCGATAACGTCTCCAACCGTGAAAACAATCTCTTCAGTAAGAACCCCGTCAGGGGGGACACAAACAAAAGCATGCTTACGAGTTAGTGCTTCGAAAGCAGCATCTTGCTGCGAGCGAGCCGCCGCCATGTTACAAAGACGCGATGCTCGTCGTCTTCCTCACTTAGGAAGAGGACGTTAACAATAAACTCCTACATTCCCAAACTTTGGGAAAGAGGACGCTAACTAAACAAAATAAGGAAAGGAAAGCGAAATAAAATCAAAATAAAGCAGTTTAAAGCGAGTCTTTTAAATAATGAATGGACCAACAGGGCACCGCCCAAAAACCGACGATACCCTTACTAACGCCGCTATGTGCTCTCTCTCTCTCTCTCTCTCTCTCTCTCTCTCTCTCTCTCTCTCTCTCTCTCTCTCTCTCTCTCTCTCTCTCTCTCTCTATCTCTCTATCTCTCTATCTCTCTATCTCTCTATCTCTCTATCTCTCTATCTCTCTATCTCTCTATCTCTCTATCTCTCTATCTCTCTATCTCTCTCTCTCTCTCTCTCTCTCTCTCTATCTCTCTCTTCTCTACACAGAAAGGAAACACAGGGGAACCTTACAAGTAGAAAACGAACACGGGGAAAACGAAATGCGGAGTGTGGGAGATACCAACCAGCACGGCAGAGGACAGGTCTTCATGACACAAAGCAAGGAGCAGCCATGACAATACATACACCATGCCAACAGCCAGCACGGGGAAAGGGAAAGGGAATGGGAAAGGGAGATGGAGAGCTGCATTTTATTCAGAAGGGATAGCGAGGAGGGGACAGACAGAGAGACAGAGAGTGAGTGGGGGGGGGGGGGGAGGAAAAGAAAGAGGAATACTGGAAGGGTGGAGGTGGCAGAAGCAAAGACAGTGATGTGTGACGCTTAATGACCAAACACAAATAAATAAATAAAACTCCCGTCAGAACAGCTGTACACACAATGACACAACAGAGTTTGTAAAGTAAACCGCAAGCACAACTGCAAAAAATTTGATATCCCAGTTCCAGAAAATTCATGGGACCATGAACCAAAAGCATGAACTGAAAACATGGAATTAATGCTCACATGCGACCTCATGATCCCATCAAGCGGGAACATTGAAAACAAAGCATTGCACCAGATATCATACTTAGTCACAAAAAAGAGAGAGAAGAAGGCATTGCTAAGTGAGGTGCTAATGGCAGTGATTTTGGACGATGCAATGCAGAAATCAAGAAAATGACCAAACACCAAGACCTCAAGAATGAATTGAAAGGATCCTGGAAGCTGAAGAATGTCAAAGTTGTACCAATGATAGTTGGAGCTACGGGAATGAAGACAAAGAACCTCACAGAGATATTAAACACTATCCCTGGGAATATTACGACAAACAAACTACAGTTGGAAGTTCTATGGTGCTCAGCGACGATCATCAAGAGAGCCCTCGACACAAAACTTTGAGAACAGAAAACTTCACAGCTTGGTCCGTGAATCATGACCCCTTACCAAGTGGAAGGTGGATACTTTGAGCCCACCCTGGGGAGGACTCCATTCCACATTCTGAAACTCGCATATGAAGATACGAATCAACGACACACACACACACACACACACACACACACACACACACACACACACACACACACACACACACACACACACACACACACACACACACACACACACACACACACACACGCCAGCACATACACAAACACACACTCATAGGGCAGTGGATACTTTGAGACTTGGGAGGGCTCCATTCCACTTTCTGAAACCCCTACATGGAGATAACAACTAACAAGGACAGCCAATAACACACCACGGTGCCAAATGCCATTGTGATAATACAGTTTATTTACATACACACATGTGAAAATGTACACATGCATCAAGTGAATAAGAACAACCAACACAAAGATTTACCTTGAAACAGCGTTCTTAGAAAGAGAATTTAAAGTGTGTGTTCTTAGAAAGAGAATTTAAAGTGTGTGTTCTTGAAAGTGGCAGATATTTTGGACCTGGACATTCAGTTGGCTGTACCTTGAAGCGCAAGTGTGTGCCAATCATCATTTAACAACGTATGGCTAGCCCTGATGCTTTCTCTTAATTGTGGTCTCCATTGGGTGTTCAGCATATATTCACACCCGGAGAGCACAGCCATGTTGAGCATGGAGGTCCGTCAAAAGGGGGTGTCTGGAAGTCAAATGGCAGCATATTCACGGCTGTGCCCTTGCGTTGTCAGTGCTGGCACTGGGGTAATCGTGCGCGCACCAATGTGGGTGCCATAAGACTCAAACACTCCACCTACTGAGCCACTTTATCCACATCCAGGCTCTGCCCTGGCCAGGGACTTTTTAAGCAATGGTTTCCAGCCAATGAGAGAGATGCCTTCCTTTGGCTTCATTGGAGGTATGTGAAAATGTTGCTGTTTGGGCACGTTTTATCGCCCTTCCCTTCCCCCTCACACTGCCTTCCCTTCCCCTCCCCTCACGCTGCCTTCTTTTTCTAAATAGGTGAAAAATTAATTTTAGATGCATGTGGCTGACAACATAGTGCAGCTGCCGAGTCTGGGTTCAGTTATAGACCAAACGATAAACTGTTACTCCACTGTTTGATAGGCAGTTGTCTGTGTTAGTGTGTGTCGTGTCTCCAATGGGACATTAAGCTGGAGGCCTATTTGCCAGCATTAACTGATGGCTGTGAAAGATCCCATGGTATCTTCGGCAAAGAGTAAGAGATTCTCATGGGGACCATGTTCAAGTTTCAAATTCCTTGCAGTGACTCATGAGCTTCATACCAGTGACCATTTTGTAGGTCTTGAGGCACTCAATGCACCAAAGGACCCTCATCACATTTAAATATGTTCATACTCCATGTAACACAGTCCTACCATCATCCTTCAGTGGACTTACTCAGTCCAACTGGCTTACAAATGACATACCAACACAGCCAACGATAAACTGTCAACCTGGCATTCACAAGCACTGTATAACATCAATGTGTGCCAATTCTTCTAACATACAAGCCCCCCCCCCCCCAAAGGACATTTTTCACAACCGCTGGAGATTTTGAATTCTCTTCTCATGATTTTTTCTCTATTTCTCTATCTCGATGATATTTTCAATTTTTGGCCTGTTATATATTCGGAAATGTCAAATTCATGAATAGACATCATTTGCATATTCATAACTTATGCAAGTTGAACCATTAACCCAAAATAATGAGTAAACATGATTTTCAACTTGAGAAACATAATTCTTTGATAGTATACACTTTTCATGCAATGTCATGTATCCAATGTCAAGAATTGTAGGTTTCTGTGCAAAATGCATAAAATTATAATATTGCATAACTAATTAGGCAATAATTAGACAAATTAACATAATATGAAAAAATAATTTTACCATAATGTTCATTACGTGATGATGTGTAACAATGTATGGTCAAGATCTGTGGGGGAGGGGGGGGGGGCTGAGCTCCTCCTCCAGTCAGAGAAAGCTCATTATCACCCAAGTCAGTTAGGCTTAAGCCTGGGGTCACATCTGCTACGAAATGCTTGTGGATTAAAAAAAAACATCTCCTCAGTGCCCTTTGCATGAGTACGCCATTCTGTGCTAACATCCTGGCCATTTGTGCCAGTGCTGCGGCCAAATCTTTGCTCCGCCAAGTACTCTGCAACAGTGTAGGAACCTGGGTACAATCTCAGCCACAAAATTATTCACTAGTGGGTGGGTACCAAGATACACCTCCAAGGCGTTTGGAATTGACAAGAAAATTCGAGCTGCGCTTTCTGTTCCATGCACCATCACTAGATCCTTTTTTTTGTTGTTGTTGCTGTTTGCATTAATTGGACAATATAATATTATTGTGAGCCAGTTTTGTTTGTTTGAACTGTCTGGCTTACAGGAAAGTTCACAGGGAGCACACTTGCCTTTGAGCAGCTTCTTTTGGGTTTGATTCCCAGCGAGAATAGAAACTCATTCTAGTGTTTGAGAGGCAGGTGTTAGATCAAAGAGTACATCGTCGTGCTTTGAAGACTACATTCAGCCAACTATTCGACCTGTGATTATTTATTACTCGCTCCTTATGTTTGATATCCCTGGGTACAAGTTGAAAAATGTCTGGCGTTGTCGGCTGTTACGTTGCTAAAATTCCAAATTAATGTTGGATTATACAGGAGCACTTTAACTACCCTATAATGGACAACTTCACTCGTGAGTATGAAGAAAGAGTCAATGACAAAGCACTTCAGAACCAAGTAGGAAAGAGAAATGCTACACCAGAAGTTGCCAAAATAATGATATGGGAGGGATTAATTGGGAGAATAATGGCTGGTGTTTGGAAACTTTTTCCCTGCCGGACAATTTTCCGTGACAACATTATCAAAGAGCCCAGCAGGTCTAAAGTACTGGAGGTAGAGTGCTCCGGGAAGTGAAGCAGAAAATAAGGAAGGAGAGAGAATCAGCAGACAAGCATTGAATGTGCAGCAGAGGCAAGCTTTGGATGTACAGCAGCATAATATGCACACTGCACGGAGTCATACCAGAGTCAGATACATGATAAGTGTGAGACAGGCTCGAACAGGCTCTTCCACCAGAAAGAGGAAAAAACATGTCAGCCGCAACTAAGCTTGGGACCAGAGTCACATCTTACAGGGGAGTGAGGCCTCATGTAGGGCCAGGTTGGAAATTGACCCTTTTTTAGCTCACCTGGAACAAAGAATCTTGGTGAGGTATCAGCATAGCACAGTGTCCGTCAGTCAGTCAGGCCGTGAGTCAGTCAGCCTGTATGTAAACACTCGGATCTTCTTCCCTGAAACTTCACACACACACACACACACACACACACACACACACACACACACACACACACACACACACACACACACACACACACACACACACACACACACACAATTTTAATGAAACTTCATCACCGCCTTCATTACCCGTGATGTTCCAAAGTTTGTTCACGTCATTAAAAAAACAATGAGGGTCTAAAGGGGTCTACAGGGAGGGGGAGGTTGACCCCCCAAAAGAGTTGTTTGCTCTCTTCTCTGAAACTACCTTCCTTTTTCATCAATCTGCTCCCAGTCCTTTCACCCTTTCCTTCTCAAACCACTCCTTCCCTGCACCTTCCGAAAAAAACCCCTCTTCATTAATCAATTCCAATCGCTCCTATCACCAATCCATTTCAATCCATATTCACATCCCTCTTAAACGTCTCCTCCCCTGCACAAACCATGCACACAATGCAACATGTCTTACACTACACACATTATGGTACAAGACACCATCAATCAAAACCATATGAAAGGCATTTCCTGCACTGGGTGCATAACCAACAACACACCACTGCAACACCACCGGGATTGACCCTCTGTACAGCTATGGGGGGATGCTGCATGCAAGCGACAGGTGCATGACCAACGCTCCGAATAGTTATGGGATGCGTGCACCAATGAGTAAGCGACACACGGGGGTCAAAGTGTGCCACCCTGACCCTTTCCGCACAGAAGCTATGCCTCACCCAGGGCCAACAAAAGACGGAGAGCACCAGCGATCGCAGCTGACTTTCCTCCAGGGGAACCGAGGACAAAACATAACTGCCTGCCTGCCCGTTTGGTCTGAGGATCGGAACGAGACGAGTTACGCTGGAGCGGGACTCCGAGAACGAGCAGCGGCACAAGTTCCCTGGGACACAGCAGCCTACATACTGAATTATACAATCTTCCCTTTCTGTTTCGACCTTATAATTTGTCTACTTGAGATGCACAAAAGAGCCCTCAAAGAGCCATAAAGACCTATCAATGGTTACCCTCTTGCTTCCTCTCTTCCCTTTACTTTGGGACCAATGTGAGCCTGCTGGCTCATGCCGGGTAAGCAAGAGGCAGACCCCAAGCCTCAAACTTTCTCTTTGTCTCATTTTTTTCCCGAATTTTCCCAGAGTGATTGAGGCACACCTGTCTTGTGTGTAGAGCAAGCTACGAATGTGTAAGGAGTTCTTCAGTGCATCAGCATGATGTGCTTTCTCTGTGACAATGCACCGCTTGTGAATATTGCTTGTAAATACCTAAGTGCCTTGAATCGTTTTATAAACCGTTTCCAACCGACTCGATTGTCAGTCTCCACCATTGGTTGGACATAGCTTGTAATATATAGATGGGACGTTATACCCCATTGATTCACAGCATGAGAAATCACTGACGTCCCATCTCCGATTTCGTTCAGCAATACGTAATTTATAGATGATAGTGGGAAGTCGAGGGCGTGGTTCCCCATCTGGGATAACTAAATCACCGGGAAAGTAACGCGGGAGTTGGGCATGGGGACCCCACCAGATTTAGTTGCATCAGAGGCGCTTCTCAACCCGTCGGGTCATAGAGTTATCTGTGGCTTGTTGGCTTTAAGGTCGGAGGTTGGCACGTTGGTCCGAGTCACCCCCGCGTTAACCGCGCTTCCCCAGGACACATAACAATATATTGTCCATGAGATGTACAGTTTTCGCAAACATTTTCCACCAATTACATAATTCTCCTTGGTTGGCTCTTAAGTGATAATTAGAATGTAAGACCCGTTGCTTCCGTGATAGGAATACCAATCTTTGCGTCATTGCTCAAAATAAAAAAGTTTGATGTTTGTGGAATTAATAAAATTAGGTGGTGTATAGATACATGCCTTGCTCTGCACTCAGGGAGCGAGGAGGGGAAGAGTGTTAATTGGATATTAATCACAGCCTTTTTAGATGCTGAATTCCAGCTGATATAATCTTTTGATCAAACTGTCTGTGGTAAGTATTAGGCACAGACCATGACAGAAAACAAACTCTCTTCATGCGTGTATGTGCAGCACGTTGCATGCTGCGCATACGTATATGTATGTCTGTGTGTGTATTGCTGTGCTGCGCACGTACGTGCATGCTGCACTGCCGATTGTATCGGACAATTGTTGACGGACGCACACACGCACGCCGATACTGACCTCCTGTTATATATTACATTGGTTTTTCTATCAACCCCAATGCCCAAGTTTTCTTATATCTTCCTTAAAACAAAGATTATTCCACTGACAGCTTAGGAGGACATGAGGTAGGTTATGGCAGGTTTTGGAAACAGAATCAGGAAAAGTATCGAGCAGTGAGTTTTGTTTACCCTTTCAATTACTTTTTCCCCTTTTCTCTCTTTTACTTCTTTGTCTCTTCCTTTTGCAGTGCACATGGCCTGCCTCATCGTGGGATGGAGTGTTTACCCTGTTGCCTTGGGGGGAACTTCACTGTTACATGAGCTGTTTTTAAAGGGAAGGTCTAGTCCCAAGTGGGCTAGTCCAAAAGCAGCCTGCGGTTTTTTTTAGAGGGAAGGTTTGTGTCTGAGCTAGGCAGAGAGAAAAAAGGCAAAGAAAGTGCGCCTTAGGGCATGCTGGTGCAATGTCGTGATGCCGGCGGCAGGGTCACTGTACTTCACAAGTCATCATCAGAGTAGTTATTTTTTACTGTTACTATGTGTCATCTATATTTCGATGAAGCAGTCATTTACAATTGAGTTAGATTTAAATTAAGTAAGATCACAGTATTGCACAATGACATGATGGAGCCTGAAAAATGAAACTTAAACATTTGTCGACCACGGTGTCATGTCGTTGAGTCTGCATTGTGAAAACTAGAAGTTTGGAGGTAAAGTGCACAATGATTTTTATTTCTTTCATTCAAGGTCTAAAATTTTCGATGATTTAAGGTCTTAGAAAAAAAAAAAGCCGTAAAGTTAAAGGTCGAAAAATTCTGATTGTTTCAGGTAATATCATAATAATTGTGGTGATCGAACAGACTCACCTGTGCTATTCATCAACATCGTCTTTTTATAACATTTAATCAAAAAAAACTTTTAACCACCTGACCCCGTATTCTATCATTTTACGTTTGTGTTAGGTTACCGGTTTACTGACGACCCCTCATATCTCACTTTAAAAAAAAAACAAAAAAAACAACGTAATCATCACTCAATATGCTATTCAAGTGGATTCATTGCAATATTTTGCTTGATTGCATCTTCACGAGCTAATCCATGAGCATCTTTGTTCTCCAATTATAAAGTGAGGGATTCATTTTTATAGCGCAGCACATCTATAAGTGTAAATGGCAGTTCATAATTCACAGGATTAAACGATTTTCCAGAAGATGACCTCCAGACATCGTTTTTGGAGATGCTGCCAGCTGGCTCATACGAAATAGGAAGATAACAAGCCTCTCCTCACCGAGCTTCCATACTAGTCGAAAAAAACATTCAAAACCTTCATATTTGTTTGTAGCTTCTTGTAAACTAAATTAATAATCAATTCCGTTATATTGTGTTCGTGGCTTGTGATAAATGAAATTCAAGAAAATTTCGTTGAAAGGCCACACAGCAAATCGTGGCCACGCGTATTAAATGCAGTAATTTAATTTCTAATAAAAACTATTATTATTGAAGGCTTATGCATGAATCATCACATGTACACATTTCACATGTACACGTCGGGCAAAACTATGAGAAGACACCAGGTTACTTTTACTGATTTACAAGGCCATTCGAAGACAGTAAATAAATGTACACACAACATATGGGGGTTTCCTGCATGGGATGGGAACTGCCAAACAGTGACCATCTACTGTATTTACACAGGTGACCCCAATAATGGAATCTCTCATTACAATAACACTTACAAACTACTGACTATATTTACTTCCGACACCGAAAGTGGATGCAGGTTACGCTTTCACTCCTGTCTGTCTGTCTTTGAGCACAATATTTCAAAAAGTTGTGGATGAGTTATGACCAAACGAGGTGGAGGAGTTGGATAGATGACAAGAACAAACTGATTCGATTTTGGTTCAGGTCCAAATTCAGATCTGGCCTATCCATTCATCCATCCATCCAGCCATTGAAACCATACTCTACGGAGCATTGATACTGTTGAAGCAGTCTCCTGGGCGATTGGGCACAATCCTGGGCACAGGTCACCACTCCAACACAAGACACTCAAATGGCTCAATCATCTCAGCAATCTGGTACTCAATTTGCCAACTTCAGAAGGATGACAGGCTGAGTCAACCCCACCTGGTATTAATTCAACAGCCAAGCAGGATTTGAACTCAGGAGCCAAGGATACCAAGCCCACCACCCTCACTAGCCAACACCAGGCATATCTGGCCTATCAGTGGGATAAAAAAACGTAAACGGTTCAGCCTGGAGGAGGTATGTGTTCTACTGAGTGCCGTTCTAGTCTTAAATGTAATACACCTTGGCATATCATTCACATAATATTGAATACTTCAAGTAATAACATCCTATCAATAACATATTTAAATGGCCAGGGTCATATCCCAAACACCCACACTTGTAAAACGAGACACAATGAAATTTTAATTTTAGTTTGCCCACGTACATGTAGAGGTCACCTTTGCCCAAGGTGAAGTGAATCATTTGGATTATATTCATATACAGTTTTACTCTGACAAACTTTTGCAAAGTACCTGCGACACCAAGTAAGAAATATTTTAAAACTCCAGCCAATTATGAGAAAGTAACGAGACAAGCTTCTTCCCAATTTCTTGCTATAAATATTTTTTTTCGTTGATCATAATCTAATGAGAAGTTATTTTGTCACCATCCAAAAACCATCTCTTTCCACGACCTTCACCGGTTAGGGTATTGTCAGTCGTTATAGCTTCATTGCAGGCCTGTCTTGAATCCAGGGAGACAAATTACCACCTCATTAAGCACAGCCCTGTAGTATCCCGTTATTGATGGGTTGTTATTACAGGCAGAATTTTGACAAGTTTCAAATCCGACCCAAGGATGCGCAGTGGAGCCAGACTTCATTGTGGCTTTGCAGTGCAGTACCTTGTTTCTTGTTGAGAAGGTGATGCATCAGTTGAGGTACCAGCACTCATAGGTTTCACTTCAGCATCAATTCAGTGTTTTACAAGTCATTCTGTATTCATGTTCTCCTTTGTTAATCACATTATTTCACCGATTTCAAACCTAATTTTCATCATTGCATCTGATTATATAATGGGATTCGACAAAGCACTGACTTATGGGAGCAATATTTAATTGATAAAATATGATAACAAAGAAATCCTTCTTGTGGAACATGCTACAAGGCTTGTTTAATATGTGTTGCTTGCTCTATGTATCCACATGCAAGAAACATGTGAAGTACCCAGTTAATTTTCTTGCTGTTCAAAAGTTGCTGCACAAATAACAACCACGCTCTGAGATAGCAAGCGGTGCAACGTGGTGTTAAGGAACCTCCAACAGGACCGGACCACTTGCCAGGTCCGGTCTCTATGTCCAGGCAAGAATTTGTAATTTGTTCATCGTGTCAGAGAGATGGTAACTCGCATACTCTTCGTGAAGGACACTATGGGATCTTTAACGTCCACCAACTAAATCCGGCAGACTTACAGTCTAACTTACTAACTTATTTAGACTTATAGTCTAAATCCGCCAGTTTGACGTCCATCTGAGGGACGGCACACGCATTGATGAATCACCCTGCCTGTGAAACAAACAACAGGACAACAGTTTATTGCTGGGTCAGGATTCAAACCCAGTCTAGATGGCTTTGAGGAGAGTGTGTGTTCCTCTCATTCAGCCTGTCTGTCATCACATACAGAATATATATATATATATATATATATATATATATATATATATATATATATATATATATATATATATATATATCCACAAAATGGAAAATAATTATATATTTCGCAAACAGCTTTTGTCAAGGTTCGGGAGTTAAAGAGCAATTTGGCGGTGGCAACTCACACTGCTTTTAGTGTAGATATCTGTGGTTTGCAAAATTCCTTTTCTTTAATTAGTTTCCATTACTTATGTTTAAATAAAACAAGCTTCAATTTCGAATAGATCATAATGTATAGCATGACACTGACTTTTATCCTTTCAGCGTCATTTGAGCAATCCATACTCTCAAAGGATCTTGTGTTGAATTGTAATTTCATTTGTGAATTCAACATTTGCTTTTAAGAAAGTGGGACTACTTGAAAGTCTTTGTTACCTTCTTTTGTTTGTAATAGTTATCAAATTATAATCTTACAGACTGCCATTTCAGGTAATGCCAAAACATACACCGGGGGGCCACGAAAAGCTCTCTCTATCTCTATCATAATTGTTCAATCATGGGGTATAGCCCCCGAGAAAGCACGGTTGTTATAATTTGGTTTTCAACCATAAAGAAAGTTATTTACATGTTTATTTTTTGCAAGCAGCAATTGCCAACATGTTTTTTTTTCTTCCTGAATTACACTTTGCAATTGAACATCTGTGGGAATGAAGCACAATGCCATTGCATATCACTCAGCTGAAGCAGCTTAGAAATCTTCAGTAACCACAAACTTCGTCTGATATCGACCAAAAGAGCACAGATTTCTCATATTTCCCAACTATTTATTTGGAAAACACGAGCCCATAAATGCTTGATAAAAAGTACTGAAAGCCCAATTCCAGATAATTAAAGACAGGATGATTAAACAAGTTGTCCTTGTTTATATTCATGCTTCCTCCATTGCTAAAGTCAGAAAACTGCAATGATCATGCTTGTGCTTTGTAGTCGAAGAAGACCTTTCACATGTGATGTGGGAACACCTTGGGTATGTGAGAGTGTTTATCTGTGGGAGCTACTGCTCAGTCAACACACTCTGAGATTAACAAGCATTGCTATCTCGGAGCCACGAAGAAGATCACACCACTTGGCAGGATTTGGGAAGGAATTTGTTCAGAATGTCGTACTCTTTGCAAAAGACACTGTGCGAACTTTAATGTTCACCAACTTAGGCTATGAGATGGGACACCTGTTAAACGTCCATCTGAGTGACAGAACATGCATTTCTGAATCACACTGAGGAACACACATTGAGTGACGGAACCATCAATCACCTGTGAAACACCGCAATGACAGTTTATAGCTGGGTTGGGATTCAATCCCAGGCTACATAAGTTAGAAGTGAGTGTGCATACATTGAGGCCATCCTTTCAAGCTCTTCCTAATCATTGATCTTACACAAATCCCATGTTTATTGGAAGAACAGTCTTTTGAGCAGATGGGATTCTGCATCAAACAAGACCTGTTTTGAACTGACACATCATCAAGATGATGTATGAAGGCACATAGCATCCGAGCAGACTCCGTGGAGCAATTTTCTTTCCTCAACACTTTTACCTTCTCACAGCAAATCGGGTCGAGTTATCCCATGCAGTTGGAGGGGAAGAAATATGCTGAAAGTGCAAAGAATGCATTTGAAGCAGCAAGGATTAAGCAATGCCATTTTCAGTTGAAGCAATGATGGTGCAAGAAGCAGTACAGTGAGATATGGGCATATTTACAAAAATGGTTGGGGATGTGTTGGGAGTCATGGAGGTCTCGAGTTGTTATTCAGAGGGGAGTGTTTTACTTATATGGAAGCACTTGTCCCAGTGATCCTTACTTCACTGACAATTGTTTTCATCTCTTTAGAAAATCATCATATTTGCTTTGCAGCACATCTCCCTCCCATTCTATTATGTAATTTATAATGTGCAAAGATTATGTCAATATGCCGACTCATCCAGCACAATTAAGGAGGTCTCTGCTGAATTCAAGCATGATGAACAGAGCATAGAGGACGAGTCAATGTCACAGGAAGGCCTGTGGTGGAAAACTTGAAACCTTACTCAAGTAACTGCTCACAATACAGGTTGAATCATTAATTTAATACGTGATCATGGAGAAAGACAATCAATGCAACGTGATTGCTTTCTGACTTGATGTTCCAAGCAGAGTTTCTTATTTAGGGAAGAGAAATTGGGAGGGGGATCCACTCACAAGTAAGTAAATTGACCAATCACATTTTGATAAGAGACAAACAGTACGTTTTCAAGGATGTCGTCATGACTCTCTATTTCAAATGCAAATTCCGATGGTATCTCCTCGAGCACTTTCAAGCTTTATCAGATATTTGCATTGCTTTACTGTCCTCCCCCTTCATGACCATTGTATACTTCATTTCAACATAACAATGCCATGTGTTCATGTGATTTCTCGAGGTTTACTGCACATTAAATTTGTTATCTATTAATTAGAATTAAGCATTCCTGTGTCTCACTGGTGCCTGAACAAAGGCAACTTTATTTAACTTAACTTAACTTACCAACCAAGTGGAATAAACAAAAGATCATGTTGTTACACAGTTGACTAATACACTATATCTACTCATTATAAAACAACCATCAGTATGCAATGATCCATTATCAAGTATATTTTAAATTATCAGAGCAGAAAACATAAGAGAGGGGTACACATTTAATTTTAACTAAGCATGGACTAATAACAAGATGTTTCACCAGGCCTGGAGGTGCTTGGGCCAGAATGGGGGTTTTACATTCGTTATTGTTATTGCCATATGGTTTGAAAGTCATCTGCTTTGAAATGTTTGCTTTGAGTGGTACAGTGGTGTTATTGAGCACTTACTTGTGGATTCAGGAGAACACTTTCTCAACATTGAGAAAGGCAAACAATATATTGATCGATGATCCTAAGTTTTAAAAAGATATGTTGCAGTTATATGGAATTAACAAGACCACAGTATATTTGAAGAGAGATTCTATTCCACTCACTCGTGGCCTATCAGGCAAACATTGCAATGAGTAAAACAAAGAAACTCACAAACCTTGGGCAGTACACTCTGCAAACGTAATGAGTTATGACTTTCTCATTGTCAGAGATGTAATAAGCATGTTTTATGCTGCAGTCATTTTAAATCTATATCTCAACTCTGTGTCAGTGCTTTTTTCCATGATGTTTTCTATTGAACCATTCCTTGTATGGTGACAAAGTGACTTTAGCCAGTGCTTTACAACAGATTTCATACCTCCATATTGTTTAAGAGCATTTTAAAGCAAATAAAGAGAAATGAGTACATAATTTGTGGACAAAGATGACATCCAAATATGAAAAAAGTTGTTTCAGCAAAATCAATACATAAATACCAATGCTTTGTGATAGTCATGTGATCGACAGAGCTTTTTACCACCATATATTGTTATGGATTTGGAAGTTTACTGCACTCAACATACAGGTCCTCTAGCTCAGTTATATCGATAAGTAAATGTGGATAGATAGCTCCACTTTCCCTAGTCTAATGGGTGAATAAATGTAAATGCGCTGTGAGTTACTTTGATAGTCAGGTTTTCCTTTTTTTTTACCCCACCAACGATAACTACAACACCAAGGAAAACCCTCCGCTCCCGGCATTCTCCGCGCGCTCGCTGAAATGTGGGTGTGTTCAGAATGCATTCGCGAACTGAATTCCATTCCCTAATATGGACACAAATCGAATCACTTGGGCACTCCAAGAAATGGGATGCGACAGCCCCCACCCAAGGATGAGCGAACTGATTTACATTCCCTAATATGGACATGAATCGGCTCACTTGGGCACTCCAAGAAATGGGATGCGTCAGCCCCCACCCAACGATGAGCGAACTGAATTCCATTCCCTAATATGGACATGAATCGGCTCACTTGAGCACTCCAAGAAATGGGATGCGACAGCCCCCACAGACGGCAAATGAGTCATGCCGGAAGCGAGCTGTGCCCGAGAGGGATAAGAAGGGAACGGAGAGACAAAAGTGGGCTCTTCTGGGTTCGTGTTCATGTTCTTGGTCTTGCTTCTTGGCTGGTGGTTGTTCGGAGAGCACGGAAGGTGGTTGTTGGTTCTCCGCTTGAATCAACTCAGCAGATTGTGAAGGATCGGCACCTCCAGCACGTGCTCTGGAGCGCGAAAGGATCCGCCGGAGCTCGGGAGGATGATTGCGGCTCGCTGGTGTCTGGATTCGGCTCGCCTCTTGCTGGTGCCCGGTGCGAATCAGCTCGAAGACCACACAAGGTGGACAGGTCTGAGGCAGGTTCTGGTCTGCAGCTCGCCTCTCTATCCGAGCTGGAGGCCTCAATAAAGACTGCTTTTGGTCCGATTCTTTTGGGTGTGTGCGTGTGTGTGTTTGTGGCACCATTATAGTAAGTAATGAATTGTTAAGTGCCTTGCTGTACATACGTGCATATCAATATTCGGATAACTCTGCCCTTACGTGCTCCCCTCATGTTCCTATTGTTTAATAAATATCCCCATTTGTGAAATGTATCAGCTCGTTCGTGTTGGCTAAGCCTCCATTGGCTTAGCGTGCTGCGTGTTGGAAAATTAGCAAGGCCGTTGTGCCACCGTAAGGGGACATTTGGACTGACGGATCTCGGTGACCATCCGCTCGGGTCACACACGGTTCGAGTACGCTGGCAGCTCGTTCTGTACGGGTGCTGTCGAGGATGTGGAGACTCGGTAAATCGCCACGTGGACATCTAGGTATTTTGGAAATTGGCAAATAACCCTGTACCACGTGGTAGAAATATTGACGCTTCACGGTCCGAGAAGGAACCCGTACCTTTTGGAGTTTTCCGAAAGGATACGATCTTAATTCCAGGTGATCGGCGGAGTCGACTCGACTGCTCCACCTGGCGGCCGTGCTCGTCGCCGATGCCAGGCCCGCAACAATATGTCTAAAAATTGTTGGTGTAGCACATTTCACAAGATAGGATTAATTATTTTACTTCCACAGGCCCACCAAAGTGACATTTGATAAAATTGTGAAGGCTGTTCAAGGCACAGTCATGGCAGATAGACATATCACCAGTTGAGAATTAGTCGGTCCATGGCAGAAGCAAAACATCAGTTCAACAGATATTATAGGAAAAGCCAAAAATGAACACCGTCTTGGCAAGATGGATGATGAGACATTTAATATCAGAGTAGAGGAGGGTTGTGATGAAAATTTCACATCAAATCTTTGGTGAATTTAAACCTGATCTCACAAGAATGATCAGGTTCACAAGATACTCACCTCCACTCATTTGTTCTTCTTTTCTATCGCCTGTAGAACCAACTTCCTGAGTCTGTTCAATCAACGTGACTCCTCACCTCTTTCTTAGGTCAACCCCCCCCAACCCACCCACGACCATCTTTATTCATGATCTTTTTTCTATCCTCATTGAATCTCCCCACATACATCCCTTTCCTTTTCAGGTTATTGCATTTTCTTCCCTCTATCTCCACCTCACTTCCATTTATTTCTTCCATTGATGGTTCATCTCCAGCTTTCCCTTTCTCTTCTATCAGCCCCCTTCTTGCTGTGTTTGAGCTTTTATCCAGCTGGTGCATGCCCTCTGCCCCTCTCCCTTTCCTTTTGCTCTCATTCTTCCTCCAAGTGTCCATATACCCTGTTGTTGTTGTTGGTGTTGTGTTTTCCTGTTTTCCACTGTGTTTTTTCTGTTCCATTTTGTATTAAAATCTCCCATGAGCATAAACATTGTATGCAAAAAAAAAAAATCTACAAGCTTTGTTTAGCCATGTTTGGACCCAGGACAAAGCATGGGTACACCACGATGATCCCAAATAAATAAACAAGCAGCCATAGACTGGTACTTATGAAATCGTCAACTTGACCTCTCACCTTGTCTAATAAAAGCTGTCTCTAGAGAAGGTAGCGACGCAAACCAGAAGTTTCTACGATGATTCTGTACCAAACCATCAAAATCATAACGTCGACCGAAGCAAAAATCTCCATTTCTCCATGCAATTATTTAATATCATTTTATCAAAGTTACAAAACTGTAATATTCGGCCATTCACCAACAATCTTTACATAATCCAACTGCTTAGCGAGTCAGGCATGCGACGATAACCTTTATTGGGATAAAAAATAACTTTTAAACACCATCTTTATTGAAAACGCCGTCAGCGCGCACACGGAAAACCTTTACATGACTCAACGACGCCTCTGCTCGAGCGCGCTGCACCACGTGACGACCCATGACGCGGTGAGTGAAATATTTTTTATACAATCTTAAAACGTCTCCAAAACATCCGATTTTTACCAGAATTTCGACAACCGAGTGTGAAGCGTCCTAAGCGATTGCAAAAACCGAAGACAAAATTAAAATCGAAGTTATAACGAACTCGTAACGTCGACCGAAGCAAAAAATACTCCATTTATCCACATTAATTTACGGAATTATGTTTGACCTCATTGTGACCTTGACCTTTGACCGATTTTGACCAAAATCTAATCAGCGCTAGCCATCACCCTCCTGAATCACGTGGTTTAATTTGACACTGGTAGCTTCTTCCGTTCTCGAGTTATCGTGCCTACAAACAAACACACAAACAGAGGACGGAAGTCATCAATATACTTACGAAATCTAAAGATTTCGTCAGTAATAAAAAACAAACAAAGGAAATGGTGAACAAAAAATCCAAGGAAAGCTTACAGGATGTCTGACCTGATGAATGCATGTGAATCCCACTGAGTCACCTTGTCCAACCCCTTCAAACATCTACCTCCTCTCCAGACTGAAATACGAGCTCAGCGGAAAGAAATTCCACTCCGGTGAGACCACTATTGCTGCTGGTAGAGTTTTTTGAAGGAGAAGGATGGACAAGCTTTTAAATGACGGCAAAGCAATGCTGGACAAGGTACATATACGTTTATGTTGAAAAATAAAAATACACCATCTCTAGTCTGTCTAACGTTGCTTTAACATAGTAACTCACAAACGTATCATGTCAACCTCCACACCTTCAGTGAATCATTTGTACTTTTCATTTCCACTTTGTTTTAGTATACACAGATACATGACTAAGAGATGTGTAGAACAAAATAGTGGAACTTATTTCTGCAAACTTGACAGGCATTGAATGGCTCGTTGGAAAGTAAATGCAATGAGAAAACTTCAAAACCAAGGAATGTACCACACAAGAAGATCCACTAATTAGATGTCACAGAAGTTCCTAGTTTTCCTGATGGCTCGGCCTCATGAATAATTGTACA
Source organism: Eptatretus burgeri (assembly GCF_056783735.1). NCBI lineage: Eukaryota > Metazoa > Chordata > Myxini > Myxiniformes > Myxinidae > Eptatretus > Eptatretus burgeri. The sequence continues at coordinate 121,405,478 of NC_140965.1, read as the reverse complement.
AACGCAAGATGAGTCCCTGCATGGCGTCATAGACTGTCAGCCTCTTGGGTAAACCAGGTCACATGAATACATCCCGTTTCCCGAACGTTCATGGTCAAGTTAAACAATTAGGAACTTCAACTAAACTTTGAGGGTGATAAACACAACCTTCTCTTTGTTGTTGTATACACATTTACAGAGCCAAATAGGCAACTATCTGGACCAGCAATCAATTTGACAGACTTCCATTTATCGAATATTTCCACCACATATTAAAGTGTACAAAGACATGACAAATGAATAGTAACAACAGCAATCAAACCTTCAATTGACCTTTCTGCTATCTCGTTAATGAGGCTGAGATCGATACAGAAATAGAGGGTTTTTTTTGTTCTGTTACTGAATGAATCCTTTGGGTAACTCACAATAAAAACTTGTACATACTTTCCCTGCTCGTGATTAAATGTGGGTTTAAAACCATGCTCGATCATTCTTTCATACTTGTTATTATTCCTGAGGGAAATCCACACTAAACATTTTTGAAAAAAGCTCAAATGCTCCGGCTTCCGGTCCGATTGAGGCCTCCGGTTCTGGGTTTTGAGGCGACGGCTGGTTTTCTCAGGGGTCTCTGCGACTTTCTCAAAGTTAAGTTTCTGGTCGTTATTTGTCACGTTTTGACTGTTTATTTTCTTACCTTCACGTTTACTGTGTATTCCTAGTTCGGTTACGTTTCAAAAATTGTGCAATTTTGTGAGTGATCGTCGATCTTGTCTTATTGGGTTTTTTGAGGCCTACCCATCTTTCCTGTCTTGGTGTACAATCGTTTTTATTTGTATTTTCTTCCTATTACCATCAGATCCTATTTTCTCCACTTTTCCCAACACCCCCCTCTAACCTTCCCAACTACACCCTCTGTTTTTTTGTCTTGAAATTTAAAAAATATAACAAAAACAAACAAAAACCCTTTCTCCCTCCATACGTGTGAGAACCGACCCTCTGTTGTTTCTGTGAAATTGTTTCTACTCTCTGCGTTTGCCAATCTAAATTCACCCGACGATTTTCCTTCAACCTTTCCTTTACCTAACCTTATGCAATCTTTATCAAAAACAAAAAACAAAATAATCATAATAAAAGTAAAAACAGTCTCTTATAATGCTTCAACTGCCTCTTTCACATGTGTGGTTCTCCTGACTGTATCATAATTCACGACTCTCTTACTATTTCAACAGAGTGCTTTCAATTCGACCATTCCGACATACCTGGTCGAAAAAAATCCTACTGTTACAACGTTTCTTCTCTCCATTCTCTTAATTCGCCTTAATTGCGTCCATCAAGAAATGTCTTCAGTCGTTTCCCTGACCTAAAAAAACAAAACAAAAAAAAAAAACAGTATGCTCCGTTGTTCATTTTACATCAAATCGTCTTTTTTTCCAATTTCAATGCCAATTCACCCCACTCACCCTCCCTCTCAAAGCACTTGTCACACTCTTCTCACTCCAAGCTTCCCTCTCACCTTTATCAAAAACTCCCCCCTCAACTTTCTCCCTCAACTCTCCCCATTCACCCTTCATCCTTCAATCACCCCTCACTCCCACCTCTCAATGTTGCCCCCCCTCACATCCAAAAAGCTGCCTCCTTCCCCTGCCCTCTCTCCTCCATGTCATCACTCCATTGCCTCAAATCCTCAACTGCCTTCTGCCCCCACTCTGATTACTCCTCACTTTACCGCAACCAGCACTGCAGAGCCTTTTTCGTCTTCATCCGGCCCCTCCCCGAGCTCATCTGCAATCCCCCACTCTTTCAATAACTCTCATTAGCTCCGCACTCTTCCCTCGTCCTCCCCTCCCCCTCCCCTCCGCTACACCAAAAGCTTCCTCCCCTCCCTCTTCCTTAACAGTGTGAACCTCAAACATCCGGGGCCTTTGCTCAAACCTTACAGATATTTCCATACAGGTTGCCAGTGACCAACCAGACATAATCTGCCGAACAGAAACTTTCCTCCTTCGAGACATCTCTGACTCCCAAGTATCTCTCCCTGGTTCCTCCCTCCTCCGGTATGACAGACCTGAGCCTCGTCCTGGTGGAGGAGTTGCTCTCTTCATCAAAGACTATTCCTCACTCTCCATGCACTGCTGTCACTCCCCCACACCCCCAGGAAAACCTCTGGCTACGGCTTCCCCTCCACTCCCACCTCATGTTTATATCTGTGTTGTAGCGCCCACCCAGTGATGACTCCATTTACACCTCACTATCCGAAAACATGAATCAACTTCTATCTTCTCATCCAAACTTTCTCTATCTCATATGTGGTGACTTCAATTGTCATCATGCCAGTTGGCTGGGTATGGGTGGGTACCTCTGTCATCTGCCATCGCACTTCAGCAAAAGACTTCTGCGAATTGTTGGGACTGACTCAATTGGTCACCTTCCTGACCCGGATCTCAACCAACAGTACTCCATCTCTTCTGGATCTGATTTTGAAAAATTTCCCTGAAAACATCTGTTGTTCTTCCTTCGATCCAACCAGTTCATCTGACCACGTGCTTGCCAAAGTAGACATCTCTCTGGCTGTTATGAGAGAACTACCTCAGTGCCGTCGAGTCTGGAATTTCACTGAGGCCAATTGGCAGGGACTTCAAGCAGCCATCAAACTTCTAGACTGGTCTCCTATCACTACGTTCTCCAACATCGAGTCATCCTGGGAATTATTTCAAAGAAAATTGCTCTCTCTCTCATGCATAAATTTATCACCTCTCATCTTCAGTTGTCCTTCCCTTCCTCCCACGCTTGGTTCACTGAAGCTTGTGGTGAGACAGTTGTCCTGAAACACCTTTCCTTTGCCTCATGGAAAGCAAACCCAACTGCAGGTAATCTCAGTTCCTTCCATAAAGCTCAGAACAAGTGTGTATCTCCCCTCAGGAGATCCAGAAAACAACATCTTTCTCAGCTAAACTCTGAACTCTCAAACCTCTCTCCCTCCTCCAAATCCTGGTGGCATCTAATCAAATCTGTTTCTGGTGTATGTTCCCCATCCATCCCCTCCCTTACCTCAAATGGCCACAATACTGAGTACCCACCTTACCCAATCGCAACCAGCTATCCCTGGACTCTGTGTCCTTTTCTCCTGACAAGGTGGAGAGCTTGCTGTCAAACCTCGACTCAGATTCTGCACCCAGTCCAGACGGCATCAGGCCACGTGTCCTAAAAGCCTGCTCCTCTGCTCTTGCTCACCCTCTCTCTGTTCGACTACACTTCTCATTTGCCAAAGGTCATCTGCCCTCTGCTTGGAAATCCTGTAGAAAAAAGGTGCAAAAAACAGATACCTGCAACTACAGACCAATCAGCCTTCTACCAATCATCAGCAAGGTTATGGAATCCATCATCGCTTCAGACATTAAATCCTTCCTCTTCTCCAATGACTTGATTTCCGATCATCAATTTGGTTTCAGACCAGGTCACTCTACCCTGGATACGCTGCTTCTGCTCTCCCAAAAATGGATGGAGTTCGTCAATGCCAGACATGAAATCCCAGCCGTATCCCGAGACATATCGCGTGCTTTTGACACGGTCTCGTACTCTGCCCTGCTCACCACTCTCTTCCTATGGTATCCAAGACCATCTCCACTCATGGCTCACAGACTTCTTCTCCTGTCGCAGCCAACATGTGGCCCTAAATGGAGTTCTTTCACCCCCCCCCCTTCCTGTCCAGGCTGGAGTTCCTCAAGGTTGCATTCTGGGCCCTGGTCTTTTTCTGGTTTTCATCAATGATCTCTCCGACTCTCTGGAAAATCCTCTTTATCTCTTCGCTGAAGATTCCATCCTCTGTCGTACCATCTGTCATCCCTCAGACCAGCAAGCAGCAGCTTCTTCACTATCTGTGGATTTAAATAAAATCACAAACTGGTCCAACACGTAGATCATGTCTTTCAATCCTGACAAATCTCACAATCTCACGATTTCTCTCTGAAAGGACCGGTTGGACCCCCCACCACCCGATCTACTTTCTCAACAATCCTCTTGAAGAAGTCCTTTCATTCAAGCTTCTGGGTCTCACAATCTGCCATGATCTTTCCTTAGAAAGCCACATTTTCGACCTGGCCTCGAAAGGCAGTGGCCGATTGGGAATCCTCCATCTTGCAAAGTCCTTCGTTGGCTCACCTGAGCTCCTGACCACATACAAAGCTTTCGTCCGCAGCCTGATGGAGTACTGCTCTCTCCTCTGGGCTGGTGCTCGTACCTCTCTCCTTGCTCAGCTTCACGCTGTGGAAACCAAGGCATTTATGATCATTGGTATCTCCTGCAGTGATGTTGTGCCTCTGGGTCTCTCACTCTCTCACCACAGGCAGGTCGGTGGTCTTTCTGTTTTCAACCATCTCCTAAAGGTGCTGTCACACCTTGACGTTTTAGCCAACAATTGCAACGTATAAAAATGTATGTAAAACGTTGTCGTACACTGAAGTTTTGAGGTTTTTTTTAAAGTTTTGGTCGTATTCATAACGTGTTGGTCGTATGCATAACATATTAGTAACGAGCATAGAACGTTTCGTTGTCTAATAGATAACTTATACCAACGAATGCTTTGCCTGTTGTCGGCGTTCACAACCTATGCCCAACGATAGTTTAACTTAGGCATAGCGCGCTGCACGTATCGCTGACGAACTCGTGTCGTAGCCTGTTAAAAACCTGCCGCACGCCGATTTAAATCAAAACCGCCTGAAAATTGGAAGTGTCAACATCGCAGTCACACTTTGACGATTTAGCCAGCGTATGCCGACCTATGAAAAATGTATGTAAAACGCTGGGACACGTTGAATACAGTATGGGTTAGTTGTGCATACGTTAGGAGCACGATGAAAATCAATGAAGTACGCTGTCATATTCAATGGTACGTCTAGTACGTCGTGAAATTTCAAGTATGCTGAAAAATTTACGACGTACTCGACGTATGGCTCACAAGTTCCGCATATGCCGGCATAAGTTCTCGGCACGCTCCGCGATCGTTGACACATGTCGGACACACGTTACTTGTAAGTTACTCATAAGTCTAAACACGTCGAGGTAATGGTTAGCATACCCGAAACTTAATTGTTAACCTATGAGTAGCGTGCTTTGAACCTATTAGTTGCGTGCTTTGAACCTATGAGTAGCGTGCTTTGAACCTATTAGTTGCGTGCTTTGAACCTATGAGTAGCGTGCTTTGAACCTATTAGTTGCGTGCTTTGAACCTATTAGTTGCGTGCTTTGAACCTATTAGTAGTGTGCTTTAAACCTATGAGTAGCGTGCTTTGAACCTATTAGTTGCGTGCTTTGAACCTATTAGTTGCGTGCTTTGAACCTATTAGTAGTGTGCTTTAAACCTATGAGTAGCGTGCTTTTAACCTATGTGTAACGTATCTCAAACGCACATTGGCGTATGTAGACGAATTTGATTGACGTCTTCCGGACGACCACAGAACTTACTGAACGTGTTTCTAACTTACATCTACCGTATAATGGCGTATTGGCAGCGTTTAGGGGAATTGGTAAATAAAAATGGGCTTTTTTCCATCAGTGTTCCAGACTCCATGTTGAGTAGATGTCAATGTCAGTAGTATCAGTAGTGGTAGTATTAAGTGAGCGTGTCAGTAGTAGTAGTAGTAGTAGGAGTATTGGTATTAGTAGTAGGTGAGCGTGATGGGGAGGGTGTGGGTGATGATGGATCCTCGTTGCGTCCACGAATAGGAGACTACTTTGCACCATTGTTCGATGTTATTTTCGGCTAATTTTTTTTTCTCATTCCCACGATGAACTATTTTTTTTGTTTCAGTTTTTAAAGTATTCAAAACGACTTGGACAAATGCATAATGTACTAGTAATGAAGACAGAACACTTCGATAACTTATACGTAAGTTATACCAACGATTGATTAGCGTGTTTTAGGCGTCCACAACCTATGCCCAACGATAGTCTAACGTATGCATAGCGTGGCAGCGTATCGTCGACGATCACGTGAGGTTTTCTATTCATGGGCTGCAACTTCACATTTAATAAATGCCTGTCACTCGCCTATTGTTTGTGGACGCTGGTGCCTGGCAATTGAAATCGTTTCCATTGGATGAGTTAAATCGCTTCCACAGCACCAACAGCAGCAGGCTCAGTGCCAGCCTCATGCCAGGCTCAAGCGGATCCCTGTAGAAGGTGTACTGCTTGGTTATCCTTGGACCCACTCTGGCTAGCAGCTCGTCGAACATCGCTGGGGGCATTCGCAGGAAGTTGATGAAGGATGCATAGTCCTCGTTCCGGAGTTCCACCATGAGCTGGTCATATATGCCGTAATGGCGTCGCCTCCCGATCCATGGTCTCACCCAGTTCCTTCTCCTCCGTTCACGTCTTCTTCTCCCAGCTCTATTGGCACGCAACTGGTGCAGTGTGAACTCGATGAGGTCATGTTGATGTTCGAGGACAGGTCGGTATTGTCATCTCAGCCTTGCCGTATCCTCCATCCCTCGGAATGACATGGACATGTACTCACCACAAAGTCTAAAAAAAAAAGACGGGTTCCTCCTGCGAAGCCCCCTTTTCGATACCAATTCCCCTAATCGCTGCCAATACGCCATGATACGGTATCTGGAAATAGAAACGCATTCAGTAAGTTCTGTGGTCGTCCTGAAGACGTCAAATACGTCTACATACGTATTTGTGCGTAGGACATGCTTTACAAATAATTCCCAAGCACGTTACTCATAGGTTATAAATAAGTCACGGGTACCCTAAACATTACTTTGACGTGTTTTGACGTATGATGAACTTTCAAGTAACGTGTTGCGAAGTGTGAACAACGTTCGTGTAGCGTGCTTACAAAACGTTACTCATAGGTTAGAAATAAGTTTCGGGTACGCTAAACATTACCTCGACGTGTTTCGACTTCTGAGTAATTTACAAGTAACGTGTGTCCACGATCGCATAACGTGCCTACAATTTATTGCCAGCGTAGCGGAACGTGTGAGTCATACGCCGGCATATGTCATAAAATTTCAAGCATGCAAAAATTTGAGGACAACCCAAAAGTACAACGTTTAAAGCCAGCGTACTATGACGTATGGCAGTGTTTTTCAGCGTGCTCTTAACGTATACAAAACGTACCCATAACGTATTTGACGTGTGCCAGCGTTTTGGACAATTTTTTCATAAAGCGGCATACGCTGGCTAAATCGTCAAGGTGTGACAGCACCTTAACCCTAACCCTACCAGCCCCCCTGCTCTGTCTGGGATATGCCCCCCCCCTCCCAATATTTCCACAGGACGCTCAAGGTTTGACAGCAACGCACTTCTTGTAAAACTACTAAAATCACGAATCAATGCTCACCTTCACTCTCTCATTCCTCTTTTTTCCCACCTTTGGAATAAACTCCCACACTCTCTTCATTCCCATTCTTCCCTCCAGGCCTTCAAAACAGCAATTCACCACCACCTCTTACCTTCCCCCATCCAAAACCTCGATCTTTTCTACCCCCGTTAATCCACCCCAAACCCACCTCCTTCAACTTCCTTGCTTTCCTTCCTGAAAGTCCCTGTAATGTCCATCTTGTATTCCCCGTGTTCCTTCTTGCCCCATCCCTTTTCCTTCCACAGACCTCTTAATGTCTCTGTTCCCCACTATTTTGTCTTTCCCTCTGCCGCCCCTCTTGTCTCCTGCCCCCCCCCCCCGCCTCGCTGTGTGTTGTGTGTTAGCTCTCATCCGAGCCTCAACGATATATATATATATATATATATATATATATATATATATATATATATATATATATATACATAACAAAAAAACAAAAAATCCCATGACCTTGATGTGATCTCGAAATAAATAAATCAACTGGAATGGTAATCGGCAGAAAACATACCTCCAGCACCACGTTGTACAGTTTACATTTTGGATCCCACCGATAGCCTGGGTCAACATCCAGACATGAACTAAAATCAAATCGGCTTATTCTTGTCAATAACTCAACTCACCCAGTAAGTTTTGTCATTATGTGGGCATAACTTCTTGAAATATCGTGCTACATATCGTTTTTGGCAAATATTTCTCATTGATGAAGAATTACTTGAAGAAATTCAAACATTCTCATGTCTGGATCTGATTTTCACCAAAATCTCATCATTTCGGCTTCGTCACACACCCAACCTGTCTGCCCAGTTTTGTTCGAACCCATCCATAACCTTTTGAGATATCCTGCTCACATACAAACGGACAGACAGTGGCAGAGGTAATGACTGTGTGAAGCCTCATTTCGAGTGTCATTGCACCACAATTGATAATTCATTTGCTCTCCACTCAGGAAACTTAGTTTGTAAAGAATCCATGTTGCTTTATCACAGGTGTGGATCATGATGTGGAATTTGGACAAATCACACAAAAAAAAAACACCATGTATTCATCGGTGGAAAAATTTACCTGTTATGTGATGAAATCACCATCCACATGTGTGGTTGGTTCAGCAACTTCCTCTTCATCCCTCAGGATGAAGCAGAGGTAGCACACTCTGAACCGTCTTGTCTGGGTGTGATTTCCAACCCAACGATAAACTGTCCGATTGGAGTTTCATTGGTACAGAGGGTTGCATCACAAAGTGCGCCATCACTCAGAAAAATGTTAAGCTGAGTGTCCAGACTGTTTGGGTTAGTGGTGTTAAATACCCCCACGGTACTTGTCTGTGAAGAGTCGTTGAGTTGTCGCTGGCACACTGTGCATATTACCAATTTCTGCCTTGATAACCACCATGAAGGAATGCACACCATTGATGGATAAGGCAGGAATTCGGAATTTCATCAAGGCATCAGAAAAGACAAAACCTCTCAAAGGGCAGAGGAGTGCCTTGTGAGCCAACGGCCATCCATATCTCGTGCCCAACTGTGCCTGTGAAATTCCTCCTGCAGTTGGGTTAACTCTTTCTGGGAGGTTGTTGGCCGGATTTGCACCATGGCCACCGTAAAACACATAATTCCACAAAACCCAAAAAAAAAAACCGCAAAGAAAACTGAAAACAACTCTGTGGGAGTACCTCCTGTGTCGCTGCCCTTCGCAGAGCAGCCCACCGGATGACAGGATTGGAGCGGGGTGGTGCTGACATGTCGTCCACCAGACGACAGTCTCCTCGGGTTAACCTGAGGCGGTCCTTTTGGGTGGGTGCCACGAATGTCCTCACTAAGAGAGGATGATCACCTGTCTCTGCTATAATCGTATGGCAAGTCGGTACACTTACTAATGGTCGGGTCACTCTGATGGTTACAATGCCAAAGGATTTGCTGGAGCTGTGTCCAATAAGCTCACTCGCATGATAATTGAGGTAACACCAGTCAATGAGCATATCAGACATGTTGGTCCCGATCGGTCTGGAACTGTGAACCAGAATAGCATGACGTCAGCACAGGTCTTGACTTTGCAAGAAGTCATGGACTTAGCGTGGCTGGTTCATGGTTTCATCACCTACAGCCACATCGCTAGACTTGGTGTTCCAACGCTGGTGGGTGTGGCAGAGGAGATTAACTATCTGCTTGTTGATGGTCGCTGGAGGATGCTCTGAAACTGCAGGGTCTACCGGAGTGCTCAGTTCCTCAACAATGACCACAGGCTTGTTGTAGCAACTCTGAAATTGCAGTTAAAATCCAGGAGAATGGTACCATCCCAGCCGAGGCTGGATTTTGGCAAGCTCAATGAGGATAGGATTGCTGAAGTGTGTACAAACAGGCTGAGTAGTGATTTTTTTTTGGGGGGGTAGGGGGGTGGTTTGGATGTTTCGGGGAATCGTGAAGAGTTGTGGCGTGCCTTCAAGACAATCATAACTGATGCTGCTGGTGGTTGTCTGAGAACCCACCGTCAGGTGAAGAAGAACTGTCACCAAAGGGACAATGGATTCCATTTACCAGAATAGCAAGGCCAGGCTTAATGGCCCGGATGAAAGAATGAGAAAAATGGGTTGTACATTGATCCAACAAAACGTTATTCGATGCTGAAATGTCGTTCCTAAGGAAGAGGAAGAGATTGGGACCTAAAGTGGTAAAGTTTCAATTTCCTCTGCTGACCAGTTTTCGATGTACACGTTTAACAAAATGCAGACACAACGTATGACGTACGGCAGACATACCTTCGCTAACGAACGCTTATCCCTGTTTTTCCCTTCGTGTACACAGGGTAAAATTGATTTGGAGTTAGTCACATTTAGGAAAAAACAAAACAAGGCCTTTTGTGTTCGGTCAATGTAATTCATGCAAGAAACGAACTTGATTTTGTTCGTTTTATTCTGAAATACGTTCTAACATGACTAAGGTTGTAAAAAGTTATTGTCTATCAACAAAGCTTTCGACTTTTAACAGGTTAGACCAGGACAATGTCCTACCCATTATATTATCTGGTCATGATACCATAATGTGAATTTTGATACCATGATACCTTGCCTTCTCACTTGCAAATTTTGAAATAATCGAATCAAGATTTAGGTCTTCAAAAATTGGTTTCTTTCTGTAGACCAAAGCTAGGATTTTTACCAGGGTGACGCCAAAAAATGTGGGCCCTGGGAAAAGTTTAATAACCTTCATACTTTTCATTTTTCATGAGGTCTGAACGGAGTTTGAGGAGAGTGAGGTGAGACAGAGGGGCAGGAGACCCAAAACTACCCTAAAGGGGAGGGGGAACAGACCCGACTTAGTCATGGACCGAGTGAAAACACCCACACAGAAGAGGGGATAAAAACGGTGGATGATAGCAGGCAGAATGACGGAGGGGAACAGAGGAGTGAAGCAGAGAAGGAGGATGAGGATGATGAGGAACAGCAAAGACTGGAAGAAGAGCTGGCAAACAAAATAGTGGAGATGAGATTAACACCATTTGGGAAAGACCACAACTATACAAAATAAAAAAAACAACCGACAGACAGAAATGCTGGTTGGGAGAAGCAACAAAGCACTCAAGAGATTGGTACCGAAATCATCCCCATGAAAGGGCACTCAATACCATGAGCTTTGGAGTGGCACTGCTCATACAAGAAAGAGTAATGGGAAAACAACATCGTAAGACGAGCAATTCAGCCCATCCAGACAGAGACCAGGCACCACCATGGAAACGGAGCTGGAGAGACAAAGGGAGCAACTGCAGAAAGAAACAGGACAAATAGAGCGATTTATAAGGGAAATCGAACCCTTAAGGCCCGGTCACACCTTGACGTTTTAGCCAGCGATGGCAACGTGTTAAAAAGTATGTAAAACGCTGGCTTACGTTGAACTTTTGATGTTTTTTTTTAAAGATTCGGACGTATTCATAGCGACTTGGTCTTATGTATAACGCATTGGTAACTACACAGAACGTTTCGTTGTGTTTTGATAACTTATACCAACGAATGCTGAACCTGTTGTCGGCCTACACAACCGATGCCCAACGATAGTCTAACTTAGGCATAGCGCGTTGCACGCATCGCCGACGATGTCGTGGCGTAGCCTATTAAAAGGCTGACGCACAACGATTCAAATCATAACTGCCGTAGAAATGGAAGGGTCAACATCGCGGTCACACCTTGGCGATCTTGCCAGCGTATGCCGACGTAACAAAAAGTGTGTCTAAAACGTTGGGGCACGTCAAATACGGTATGGGTAAGTTTGGTATGCGCGAGTAGAACGCTAAATACGCTATCATAAGTCGTAGTAAGTAGAGTACGTCAAGAAATTTTGAGCATGTTCAAAATTTTACGACGTACTCGGCGTATGACACACGTTCCGCATGCGATGGGGATAAGTTTTACACACGATATGCGCACGCTTACACACGTCCACAAAGGCTACTTATAAGCTACTCATAAGTCGAAACACGTCGCGGTAATGTCTTTTTTATGCGAAACTTATTTCTAACTTATGTTTGACGTGCTTTGAACCAATTCTTTACTTAGTCCCAACACACATCGACGTATGTAGACGTATTCCAATGACGTCTTCCGGTCGACCAAAAAAAAAAAAATGAACGTGTTTCTAGGTTACAACTGCCATATAAAGACGTGTTCCCAGCGGTTTTGGGAATTGGTATATAAAAATGGTGTTCATAAAAGGGGAACCCAACAGTGTTTTCGAGTCCTTTTTGAGTCGATGTCCATGTCAGCAGTAACAGTATCAGTATCAGTATTAGTATTAGTATTAGTATTAGTATTAGTATTAGTATTAGTATTAGTCGTAGTTTGTTTATGTTGGCAGTAGTAGGTGGGTGTGAGGGGGAGGGTGTGGGTTATGATGGATCGTCCTTGCGTCCGCGTGTCCACGGGTAGGTTCATAGGCTGCCACTCAACGATTTAAATGGCTGCATCTCCACTATTGAAAGTAGACGCTTGCGCTCAACAATTTGAATTTTTTTACACTCAACGACTTTTAAACGGTACCACTCAGCTAGTTTCATTGTTTACAATGAACGATTTAAATTGCTGTCACTCGCCTTTGTTTTATTTTTTTTTTTTTTTTTTTTGACGCTGGGGTTTGGAAATTTGAAGCGTTTCTTCTGAACGTGTTAAAACGCTCAAACTCGACTATTTTAAATAGACGCTGTCGATGGACAATTGGAATCATAGCCAAGCTAGACATCGAAGTGTGAACATCCTCGTCATGCCGAAGAAAAGTTTGAAGAATGCTGCAAATAAGTGTCCTGGCCGTGGCCGTGGACGCTGACGCAAGGACGATCCATTATACCGACGTCTTTCAGCCTATGAGTAACTTAAAAGTAACGTCTGTCGATGTGTGGCAACGATCGCGTAACGTGCCAACAACACGTCAATCATAGGTTATAAATAAGTTTCGGGTACGCTAAACATTACCTCGGCGTGTCTCAACTTATGATTAACTTACAAGTAGCATGTGTTGACGTCTGTCAACGATCGCAGACCGTGCCTACAACTTGTGGCCAGCGGAGCGGAACGTGTGAGTCATACGCCAGCATACGTCGTGAAATTTCAAGCATGAAAAAATTTGAGGACAACCGAAAAGTACAACGTTTAAAGCCAACGTACAACGATGTATGGCAACGTACTATGACATGCCAGCGTGCTCTCAATGTTATCAAAACTTACCCATAACGTATTCAACGTGTGCCAGCGTTTTAGAAAAAAAATTCAAAAATCGGCATACGTTGGCTAAAACGTCAAGGTGTGACCGGGCCTTTAGCTAATGAGGAGATTCCAAAAAAATCAAAAAACAAATACAAAATTGGAAATAAAGACCGAGAGTTAATGTTCGCTGAAAGCAAGTTCAAAATAGAAAAGATAGCAAGAGAGATTAATTTTAAAAAACGATGATGAAGTCAAAAAAAAGCAAGAAAACAAAATCACACGTTAGAAAATAACAAAAAGATTATTCTGTGAACGAGCGAAACAAAAGCAAAAATGTATAAAATCTCCCCCCCCACCCAAAAAGATAAACTTGGAAATTCCATAAAGGAATTTATGAGGATCCAAAAGAACACAAGAGGTGAATTGGATCCAAAACTTGGCGAGAAAAAAACATCTAAAGGAAATGGCACCAGTGAAATCTAATGAAGAAACACAAACAAACACCACAGGCCCAGATAAAATTGCAAACTTCTGGTTTCAGCAACTACATGCTCTACACAATCACGGTACTCGAGCATTCAACAAACTTGTCCAAGGGGAGGAGGAAGACCTTGGATGAGTGGCTCACAGAAGGTAACACCTTCCTCATTCAAAAATCTTAACACCCCCAACTACCCCACAAATATAAAACAATAACCTGTCGACCTACAACGGACAAACTTCTGACGAGAATCCTCATAGAAATGATGTACCATCACCGAACACAAGGAGGAGGCCTGGAGGCAGAACAAAAGGGATGCAAGAGATCACCTACGACTAAACAAGGCCGTACTCGAAAATTGCAATCCAATACAAGAAGAACCAAATTGTCCACACCATGGACAGACTACGATAAAGCTTTTGATACTATTCCCCATTCATAGATGATAAAATGTACGTACCTGTATAAGATTAATCCCTAAATAATCAAACTGAGAGAGAAAGCAATGGAGCTTCAGAATACTACATTGACATTACAGCTACTCAGAAGGAAAGATCGAAATACCAGGATTGAAGCTACGTCGTGGGATAAAAATCAATGCATCCAGAGAGTGTCCCCACCAAGACAAGGAGGAGGTAGCCGCCTCAACCAAGTGCACAGAATGACAACGGTAGGATTGGTTGAACAAGTGAAAAGTGCAAGAGATTACTGAATCCAATTTGTAAGCAAACACGAAGACAACAAACTAGAGAAGGTATCCCTAACCCACCTTGCAAAAAAAGTTCCAAAGACACATGCGAATGGAAGATGTCACACTGAGAACCGAAAAAAAAAAAAACACAAGGAATTACAAAAAAGACAAAATAAAAATATCAAACAAAATATACACCGGCAACTGGGAAAACAACAAAAGAGCAGGAAGGTATAAAACAAGAGCTGGACAGATTGGTAATAGACAAAGAAGGTTCTTTAGAATGGCGAACTCGAGGTTAGCTCAACTGTGGGACAGACAAAGAATCATTGTAAATGTCCAAGATCAAGGATACTGCACCAATGGCTTCAAGAAAATGTCAGGACTGAGTTAATCGAACAAGTGTCGGTTCTGCTTGGTGGAAACAGAAAGCACGAGCCACCTCCTATCGAGATGTACAAAACTCATGTCAGAGCAGATGTACACCCAATGGCATAACAAGGTATGTTGAGTAACCACTGGCACATTTGCAACAGTTTCAATATCCCAGTCCCAGAAACTCATGGAAACATGAACCAAAGGCAATCACTGAAGACAAGGAAGGAACGCTCACATCCGACCTAATGATCCCATCGAGCGTGAACATAGAAAACAAAGCATTGCGACCGGATATAGTACTGCGGTACAAAAAAGAAAAGAAGGCATTACCGAATGAGGTGTCGGTTCTCAGCAATTTTGGCCAAAAAAAACACAGAAATCAAGAAAATGGCCAAATACCAAGATCTCAAAAATGAAGTGAAAAGATCCTGAAAGATTAAGAGATCCAAAACTCGACTGGACCAATGATAATTATTGGAGCAATGGGAATGATAAAAAAATAACCTTACAGAGATCTTAAAAACCATCCCTGGTAATATTACGACAAACGAACGGCAGTGGTAAGCTGTCCGGGGCACAGTGTCGATCCTCGAAAGTGCCCTCGGAACAAAACTTTGAGAACAAAATTTCACAACTTGGACAATGAATCATGAACCCTTACTGAAATGGAGGTGAATACTTCGAGACCTGGGAGGACTCAGTTTCGTCTTCTGAAACCCGCAAATGGAGATAACAACCAATGGCATGCACACACACGCACCCACGCACACGCACGCACACACGCAGGCACACACCTTCTCAGTGTATTTGTATATTATGGTAATACTGTACAACTTGGCACTTATTGGAGTCTTTTGGCACAAAACAGAGTAGCAAAGGTTGAACATTCTGGAAAAGGCAGCTGAAGACTGAAGAAAACACAGCTGAAACAGCATGATGAGATGTAATTAGGGTCAAAAGAAAGTGTCATTCAGCATCGAGCTTCAGAGCTGCAAATAAAACCTTGCTGTACGAATAATTCATAAAGGTGACGACAAATCATTATGGTGTACGTTGGTAATCTTTGAATATGGCACCACGACCCCTGCTGTGATCGGTATATTTCAAACATTATGCTTCATTTCATGAAAATACTTATTATCAGATTATTTAATTATCTCTTTTAATTAATGGGTTGAGATATAATTAAACACCAGCATTCATTACAAACAGGGTATTCCTCCTCAAAGGGTCTGGGATGAGTTGTGTGCATGAAGGAGGGTTTGTGAGAGGGGAGATGGGGTGGAGGGAGAAGATGGGGTGGAGGGAGGACATGGCGTGGAGGGGGGATATGGGGTGGAGGGGGGAGATGGAATGGGGGGGGGGGTACAGATGATGCATCAATATCGTCAAGATCGATCGGCAATATGAAAACAAGAGTTACTGACTCGATGTGCAAGCAAGACTCTGATCTTGATCCTGGTCCTTTTTTGTTTTTTGCTTTATTATGGAGCAAATGCATATTGGAGTATAATTCAATTATGGATTTGGACTGCAAATTGGATCACCACTGAGGCATGGTTGCACCGCCGATGCAGTGATGCCGCAAATAAGTACAATGATTTAGATCGGCGACATGGTACCAGCACACGATGGCCCACTCCAGCAAATACACCACAGAATCGTTGATGTCCACAGGCCAAAGCTGGCTGATGGCATTGCCGCTTCACAATTCACATCTCACAGACAGCGATGCCCGAAGGAGCAGTGTGACAGTTGTGTACTGGGTCATGAATCGAACTCAGACAGCATAGCTCAAAGAGCAGTGCACTTCACTTGAGCTATATTTGAAGCCTTCCTGAATGGTAATCCCAATAACGTTGGTTTTAAAGTCGACATCAACAAGCACCAGATGTGCATGTCATGGCTCCACCGGAGAACTTATCAAACAAAACGTTATCCTCCAGTGAGATGGAGAGTGTCAGGAAAGGAATTTTTATGACACTCATCTCGTCGTGGACACGACTTGAAGCAGTGTCTGCCTTTGAAGGTTGCTAAAGCATGGCCACTGAAGTGGTTAATGGCTACTCGAGCAGGGCCTGCCTTTGGAGGCCAGCTTTGTTCTGCAGTCATCCCCACACAAGGTTTGTCTGTTCATAACATCGAGAGGTTCCTGAGATTAGACACTGAAGAAAGTTGCATACAACAGAAAGGAAAAATGAATCTGTTCAAGCTGGGTTTTCTTGAGCTGGCTGGGTTGACTTGTTTAAGTGAAGTTGTTAGTTTTATTATTTATACTCTCCAGGTAGTTGAACGTGAAAAAAAATATCAGATTGACTATCGGATCGATGAAGGATTGTTACCCTGCGGACGCGAAGCGAAAAGCGGGGTTAAGCGATCGGAAGCGTACATCGTACATGTGTGCATTTTGTTAAGACCATGCACGGAAAAGCGTTCAGCGGAGGAAATTGAACCTTTACCGCATGTTACATGACCATGTGACATAGCGGTCACTCTTCACGTCATCATATGCCAAAGGTCAACAAAGGGAAATTTTCGAAAATCCTCAATTTTCATCGTCTTGACTAGAAATTTGAAGAAAATTTGCACATCAAGTCACTGAATTCAACCACCAATTATTTTTGAGGTCAACATTGGGCAAAAAGGTCAACAAATGTAGAAATTTCTAAAATTCTCAATTCTCATCCGATTGGCTTGAAATTTGAACAGGATTTTCACATCCGCTCACCGAATTCAACCACCAATTGTTTTGAAGTCAACGTCACCCAAAAAGGCAATATAGGCCAAATTTCTGAAATCCTCAATTTTCATATGATTGACTTGAAATTTTAAAAAGGATTTGCACATTTGGTCAATGAATTCAACTCCCAATCATTTTTGAGGTCAACATAGGCCAAAAGGTCAACATAGGCCGGAATTTCTAAAATTGGCAATTTTCATCCGATTGGCTTGAAATTTGAAGAGTATTTGCACATTTGGTCAATTAATTCAACTACCAATTATTTTTGAGGTCAACATCGGCCAAATGGTCAACAACTAAGGTGGTATTTATAAAATCCTTAAGTTTCAACCCCTTGACTTGAAAAATGTCGAGGATTTGCACATCAGGTCACTGAATTCAGACATGACATCAATGCCAGACATGAGATCAGAGCCATCTCCCGAGACAAATCATGAGCTATCGATACAGTCTGACACCCCGCCATGCTCACCAAACGCTCGTCCTATGCTTTCCAGAGCAATCTCCACTCATGGCTTGCAGACTGCCTCTCCTTTCACAATCAACGCATGGCTCTTAATGGAATTCTCTCATCCCCTCCTCCTGTCCAGGCTGGAGTTCTACAAGGCAGTGTTCTGGGCAAGGTGCTTTTTTCTGGTTTTCATCAATGATGTCTCCGACTCTCTGGAAAATCCTATTTATCTTTGCTGATGACTCCACCCTCTGCCGTACCATCTGTCATCTCTCAGGTCAGCAAGCAGCAGCCTATTCACTCTCTGCAGACCTGGATAAAATCACAAGCTGGTCAAACACTTGGAACATGTCTTTCAATCCTTACAAATCTCACACTCTCACTATGTCTCTTCAAAGGACCGTCTGGAACCCCCGCTCCCCCCCCCCCAATCTACTTTCTCAACAATCCTCTTGAAGAAGTCCTTTCAATCAAGCCTTTGGGCCTCACGAACTGCACAATCTTTCTGAGGAAAGCCGTATCTCCAAGCTGGCCTCCAAAGCCAGTCGATCATTGGACATCCTCCATCGTGCAAAGTCCTTCCTTGGCACACCTGAGCTTCTGACCACATACAAAGCAGCCTGATCTGAAATCTGCAGCATGTTGGTGTGCTGCTCTCCTCTCTCGGCTGTTGCTCCCACCTCACACCTTTCCCAGTTTCATGCTGTAGAAACCAAGGATTTTCAGATCATTGGTATCTCCTGCGATGAAACGAAGACTTTGTGGCTCTCACTCTCTCACTGCAGGCATGTCGGCGGTTTTTCTGTCTTCTACCATCTGGCATTGCCCCCAACTGCTCTGTCTGCAATATGTCCCCCCCCCCCATATTTCCACAGGATGCTCAAGATTCGCCAGCTTCCCACTTCTGGTGAAACTACCAAAATCAAGAATTACTGCTCACCTTCACTCTTTCATTCCCCTTTTTTCTGGAACAAAATCCCACACTCTCTTCAATCACACTTTTCCCTGCAGGTCTTCAAAACACCTGTAAACCACCATCTCTTGTCTTACCCCAACCAAAACCATGATCTTTTCTCCTCCCATTAATCTACCCCAAACCCACCTCATTCAAATTCCCTCTTTTCCTTCTGGAAAGTCCCTGTAGTGTCCATCTTGTTTACCCTCCTCAAAGGGCGGAGGAGCTCCTTGTGAGCCAACGGCCATCCATATCTAGTACCAAACTGTGTCTGCGGACATCCTCCTGCAGTTGGGTTACTTTTTATTAGGAGGTTGGTGGCAGGATATGCACTCCGGCCACTGTAAAACCCTTCATTCCGCAAAACACAAAAACGCAAAAACATCTGAAAACCCACTCCGTGGGAGTACCTCCTGTGGAGCTTCCCTTCGCAGAGCAGCACACCGGATGACGGGATTGGGGCAAAGCCTTCGGGACCCCCAATTTTTGATGATAGGAGGGAAACCATGGGGTAACATTCCTTGGTCAGATTGCGGAAGAGTGTGTCAGAGTGGTGCTGAGGTGTCGTCCACCAGACGGCGGTCTCCTTGGGTTAACCTCAGGCGGTCCCTTCGGGTGGGTGCCTGGAATGTCCTATCCCTAAGAGAAGATGATCACTTGTTTCTGTTATCATCTGAGCTCAAGCGTTTGGACATCGGTATTGCAGCTCTCTCTGAGGTTCGGAGACTGGATTGCGGCGAGATAATGGTGGGTGGTTACACCTACTATTGGTCTGGTCGCTCTGATGTTTACCATACTTAAGGAGTTGCTGCAGCTGTGTCCAATAAGCTGACCCCAATGATAATTGAGGTAACACCGGTCAACAGGCGTATTATGAGATGAAGGTTTCATCACTCCTTAGGTGTCATTTCCCTGGTCTCTGTTTATGCTCCGACTGAGGTGAGTGATCTCACCGTGAAGGATGCATTCTATGCCACGCTCGAGTCTGTGGTTGATCAGTGCCCCAGACGAGATACACTTCTGGTCTTGGGGGATTTCAATGCATCGACTGGAACTGATAGGGATGGTTATGAGGTGTGTGTTGGTCCCCATAAGTCAGGAACTATGAACCAGAAGAGCAACAAGTTCCTTGACTTTGAAAGAAGTCATGGACTGAGGGTGGCTGGTTCATGGTTTCAGCACCCACAAGCTCATCGCTGGACTTGGTATTCCAACGCTGGCAGTGTCGCAAAGGAGGTTGACTATGTCCTCATTGATGGTCACTGGAGGATGATCCAGAACTGCAGGGTCTACCGGAGTGCTCAGTCCCTCAATACTGTCCACCGGCTTGTTGTAGCAACTCTAAAGCTGCACCTTAAATCCGGGAGAATGGTACCATCCCAACCTAGGCTGGATGTTGGCAAGCTCAAGGATGAGAGAGTAGCTGAGGAGTTTGCGAACAGGCTGAGTAGACATTTGTGGGGTCTGGGGTTGCTGGAGGATGATCCAGAACTGCAGGGTCTACCAGAGTGCTCAGTTCCTCAATACTGACCACCAGCTTGTTGCAGCAACTCTAAAGCTGCACCTTAAATCCGGGAGAATGGTACCATTCCAGCCGAGGATGGATGTTGGCAAGCTCAAGTATAAGAGGGTAGCTGAGGAGTTTGCGAACAGGCAGAGTGGACATTTGGGAGGTCTGGGTGCTTTGGGGGGTCCTGAAGAGTTGTGGAGTGCCTTCAAGACCACCGTCATTGATGTTGCTGGTGGATGACTTAGAACTCACCTCAGGGAAAAGAAGAATTTTTTCTCTCAAGGGACACTGGATACCATTGACCAGAGTCACAGGGCCAGGCTGAATGGCAGAGCTGAGCTGATCAGGGAGCTGAGGCGTAAAACTGTACATGCACTAAGGGTGGACAAGGATGCCTATGTGCGAGGAATCTGTGAGGGGGTAGAGCATCACCTGTGGACAGGTGATTCTCGTCCCACTTTCAGGGGAATTCGCGCATTGCGTTCATCCAAGCCCATCCCTCGGAGCACTGCAGTCAGAGCAGAGAGTGGTAGGCTCTTGACAGAGGAGTCTGAAGTTAAGGCCCGCTGGGCCGGTTACTTTGAGCGGTTGCACCAGGCAGATCCAACAGCTGTCGAGTTGGACGTCAAGGGTGTTACAATCCCTGTTGCTGACCCACGAATCAACTGTGGTCCACCTTCGCTTGTGGAAACACGGGCTGCGGTGAACCAGTTGAAATGGGGTAAAGCTCCAGGGATCTGTGGCATCCATAGTGAACTTCTCAGGGCTGGTGGAAATGCTGCACTCATGTCATTGCATGCAGTTTTGTGCTCTGCCTGGAACACAGGCATCATCCCAACTGACTGGAGGAGGGGCCTTATTGTCCCTCTCTGGAAAGGGAAGGGTGATCGCCAAGACTGCAACAACTACCAAGGGGTGACGCTGCTCTCAGTGCCGGGCAAGGTCTTTGCTTGTATAATTCTTGATAGGGTTCGCCACCATCTGTTTCAGCACCAGCGTCCAGAGCAGTCAGGCTTCACACCAAAGAGGTTAATTATTGACCATATCCTTGCTCTTCGGGTCTTCACCGAACACAGATGAGAGTTTTGGCAGGGGCTGCTTGCAGCCTATGTTGATCTCTGTAAAGCGTTCATTCAGTGAATCGGGATGTCCTCTGGAGGAGTCTTGGTCTTCGTGGGGTGACACCAAAACTGATCAATCTGATGTCTGAACTCTACTCTGGTACTGAGAGTGCTGTGAAATGTGTTGGTACCATCTCTGACTTATTTCCAGTTGTTACTGGAGTTCATCAGGGGTGTGTACTTGCCCCCACACTTTTCAACACTTGTATGGACTGGATTCTAGGGAGGATGTCAGAGAGATGAAGCTGCGGTGCATCGTTTGGGAATGTCAAGAACTCGGACCTTGATTTTGCAGATGATGCAGTTGTCTTTGCAGAGACTTTAGATATCCTTTTGGGGGCCCTCGAGGTGCTGAATGTGGAGTCGGAGCCGCTGGGATTATGGGTTTCTTGGGTCAAAACTAGATCCAGGCTTTCAATGACATCTTGGATGCTGCTGTCCTGTCTGTGTCTGTTTGTGGTGAGGATGTTGAGGTCGTGGAGAGATTCACTTACCTTGGCAGTGATATTCATGTCTCTGCTGGCTGTGAGTCAGAGTTCAATAAACATCTAGGTCGGGCCTGGGGAGTCATGGATTCACTGGATCATGGGGTGTGGCACTGCCGGTACCTGTGTGGAAGGATGAAAGCCTGAGTCTTCAGGTCCTTGGTGCTTCCAGTCTTGCTCTATGGATGCGAGACTTGGACCCTGACCAAGGATCTGAGACGGAGAGTTAATTACTTTGGCACCAGGTCTCCTCGGAGAATTCTTGGCTATCGCTGGTCGGATTTTGTATCCAACGAGCGGTTATTGAGAGAGACTCGGATGAGATTTGTTACCTGCATAGCCCGTGAGCATCAGTTGCGGCTGCATGGACATGTGGCTCGCTTTCCTGACGCTGGTCCTGCTCACCAGATTCTCTCAGCAAGGGAGTCTCGAGAGTGGAGGAGGCCAATGGGCCGGCCATGTGCCTCGTGGTTGCAGCAGGTTGATCGGCATCTCAAGGAGATGAGGATGGGCCAGGCATCTGCCTGGGGGATGGCCAGACGGAGGCTGTTGGAGTACCGGTGGAAAGTGGATGCAGCGACCTACTGCTCTGACACATGCTCCCATACCTGACCTGACCTGACTCTCACTTTTTCTCTTCAAAAGACCGTCTGGAACCCCCTCCTTCCCCCAATCCTCAATCTACTTTCTCAACAATCCTCTTGAAGAAGTCCTTTCAATCAAGCATTTGGGCCTCACTATCTGCACAATCTTTCTGAGGAAAGCCACATCTCCAAGCTGGCCTCCAAAGTCAGTCGATCATTGGACATCTTCCATTGTGCAAAGTCCTTCCTTTGCACACCTGAGCTCTTGACCACATACAAAGCAGCCTGATGTGAAATTTGCAGCATGTTGGTGTGCTGCTCTCCCCTCTGGGCTGTTGCTCCCATGTCACATCTTTCTCGGCTTCATGCTGTAGAAACCAAGGATTTTCGGATCATTGGTATCTCCTGCGACGAAACGAAGTCTTTGTGGCTCTCACTGTCTCACTGCAGGCATGTCGGTGGTTTTTCTGTCTTCTACCATCTGGCCTTGCCCCCAACTGCTCTGTCTGCAATATGTCCCCCCCCATATTTCCACAGGATTCTCAAGATCCACCAGCATCCCACTTCTGGTGAAACTACCAAAATCAAGAATTACTGTTCACCTTCACTCTTTCATTCCCCTTTTTCGATCCCCTTTTTCATTCCCCTAGAACAAAATCCCGCACTCTCTTCAATCACACTTTTCCCTCCAGGTCTTCAAAACACCTGCAAACCTAAACCACCATCTCTTATCTTACTGAATCCAAAACTATGACCTTTCTCCCCCCTTTAATCTACCCCAAACCCACCTCATTCAAATTCCCTCTTTTCCTTCCTGATAGTCCCTGTCGTGTCCATCTTGTTTACCCTGTGTATCCAACCCCATCCATTTCCCTTCCTCTTATCGCCTAATGTCTCTGCTCCCTATTGTTTGTGTTTTCCCTCTCTTGCCCCCTCTTGTCTCCTCCTCCCTTTGTTATATGTTCTGTGTGTTTGTTCTTCTATGAGCATTGACAATGTAAGCAAAAAGAACACAAACCACAACAACCAAAATCATTCACTCCCAGATCCGGACCTGAACCAAAATCCAATCGGCTTGTTCTTGTCACCTATCTAACTCACCTCCCAAGTATTGACCAAATCTGTCCACAACTCTTCAGAATATCATGCGATGTATTGTTTTTGGCCCCATCTCTCAATGGTGAAGCATCGACTAAAAAATTCTCGTGTCCGGATCCGGATCGGAATTGGGACCTTCAACAAAATCAAATCATATCATCGTTGTCATACAACCAACCTTTACCACCAAATTTTGTCCGAATTTATCAATAAGTTTTTGAGATATCCTGCTCACAGACAGACAGAGACAGAAGTGAAAATATAACCTCAATCCACCTTCGGTGGTGGTGGTAACAAACCTGGGCCACAAGCATGCCTTACTGATCGGGTCTTCAGTCTTCAGTTGAATTTCTCAGCATCATCCTGTTTCACCTGACAACATCAATATGGTATGCAAATATGGCCAGCAGAGACACATGCACATCCACATGCAGAAACGACATGTGGATACATAATACCCCAGGTCGAAAAACCAGTTAAAACCAGTACACATTTTCAACTGGTCTCTATTGGTTCTAATTGGTCTTTAACTGGTCTCTATTGGTTTCAACTGGTACCAGTTAAATTCAGTCAGAATTCCAATTTCCCAGTTGAAAAAACCAGTAGCTCATATTTGTACCAGTTAAAGTCTTACTGGTTCCAGTTGATACCAGTTGCAATGTACTGGTCCCAGTTGATACCAGTTGCAATGTACTGGTCTCCCAGTTGATACCAGTTACAATGTACTGGTCCCAGTTGATACCAGTTAGTTAAATACATGTATTTCAACTGGTAATATATCACTCTATTCCAATTTCCATATTAAAACCAGTAAGAAACCAACTGGCTTTACTGGTACCAGATGGCTACTGGTTTTCAACTGGTACCAGTTGACCAGTAAGCTACTGGTCTTTACTGGTTTTTTGACCTGGGACCCCCAACCACATTCTTTTATAATAATGAAAATTGAGAAGCCAGCGATAACACAAACCACAATAACTAAGAACCCACCAACAAATAACTTCCAGAATCCACTGCACCAGCAATAAATATTGGGTAAACAAACCAAACAATCTCACAACCCACACCACTCAAAATAAATAAATTAATCAATGAAAAACAAAACTAATACCAGACAACACTTAGTCACATACAGGTACATCTCCATATGACATCCTCTCAGAATCCACCACTGTTGAAGCAGAATAAACCACAAAACAACCAAACCTGTCCTTCGAGTGAGATGTCTTGCGTTCAAGTCCTGGGTCGAGTCATGTCCTTGACCAAATTTGACATACTATTTTCGATGCAAATTTATTCAAAATTAGCGTAATGGGTGAAAGGGTGATAAAAAATAAAATAAAAATGTCAATTAAATTTGATTGATAATTCACTTGAAAAAGTACATGCATTTGGTATACAGCACAATGTATTATTATAACCCTTTAATGGGAAATGTACTCAAATACAACATGATTCTTACATCCACTAGACAACCCGTGAACTCGTTGGGGTCGCGTTGTGACGGCGGTTGATGAAAAAAATCATTTCAAAACAAAAAAAAGATAGATCGAGCGAACTAAACCGCTGAGGTTGTTTGCATTGATCAAATTCTCCCGAAGAGTACTTGACTGAATCGGGAATTGATTTTTAAATATTTTTTTCCGTTGCTCGATTTGAACAAAACTTGATACTGCACACTGCAGGAGAATGGTGAGTAATGTGGTATTAAAATTTTTGTGCTGTCATGTACCGTTTTGGATGTATTTCGGGAACATACATACATACATACATACATATACACAAGATGAGAGTTTTAGTAATATACTAGCCAAAACCCCGTCACAGACGGGGCACAAAATTGGTCCTTCAATATTAATTTTGATTATCTGTTGAATGACGTCGGTCCCGTCTCGATCAGATGAAATTGAGAAATTGAAGTTACCCGGTGACCTTGACCCCTTGACCCCGTGACCTTTGAGCTTGAACTTGACCCCCCCCCCCCCCCATGTCCGTTCTCATGTGCCAAGGCTCACTCATGCCAAGTTTCATCTCATTCCATCCAACGGTTCGGCCGCCTATAAAGGACGAACAAACACACACACACATACATACAAACAAACACATTCTATTTTTTTAGTACAGATAGACAGATGTGCATGAACATGTATCTATTTAAATAATATATTTGCATTTTAAATGACCTTCTATCTCTTTTCTGTATTGGAAAATAATCAATCTGCTCAGTAAAAACATCTCTGTGCCTCAAAAGAGATTAACCTTCCAAATAATCTTTAATCTTTATTCAGTATAGGAGAATCATTTATTATTATATTTTACTTATTCAGGGACTCATATATTCATAAATATAAAAATCTATATATGTATGCATGTGTGTGTGTGTGTGTGTATATATATATATATATATATATATATATATATATATATATATATATATATATATATATATATATATATATATATATATATATATATATATATATATACATACATACATCTATATATATACATATATAAATATATATACTTACATACATCTATATATATCCATCGATACATATATATATATATATATATATATATATATATATATATATATATATATATATATACATATATAAATATATATACTTACATACATCTATATATATACATCGATACATATATATATATATATATATATATATATATATATATATATATATATATATATATATATATATATATATATATATATATATATATATATATATATATAAACCGTTTTTACAGCCATTTTTCCCTGCTGTGCCTCAAAAGAGATTAACCTTCCAAATAATCTTTAATCTTTATTCAGTATAGGAGAATCATTTATTATTATATTTTACTTATTCAGGGACTCATATATTCATAAATATAAAAATCTATATATGTATGCATGTGTGTGTGTGTGTATATATATATATATATATATACATATATATATATATATATATATATATATATATATATATATATATATATATATATATATATATATATATATATATATATATATATATATATATATATATATATATATATATATACATAGG
Organism: Eptatretus burgeri; assembly: GCF_056783735.1. Taxonomy (NCBI): domain Eukaryota; kingdom Metazoa; phylum Chordata; class Myxini; order Myxiniformes; family Myxinidae; genus Eptatretus; species Eptatretus burgeri. The sequence goes on along the minus strand of NC_140965.1, from coordinate 121,378,882 downwards.
TGTATATATATATATATATATACATAGGTGTATATATATATATAGGTATATATATATATATACATAGGTGTCAGGTCAGGTTCGATCTGTGACCTGCTACAGGTACCATGTAAACCTGTACTAACCTGTTCCATGGTCGGGTTGTCGGCGACTAAACCGTCTCCCCCACCAGGTTTTCTGGTGAGGAGGGTGTTTGGATATGGACACCCAGCAGGATTAAAAACAAAACCTGTCAAAGGGCGGAGGAGCTCCTTGTGAGCCAACGGCCATCCATATCTAGTGCCCAACTGTGTCTGCGGACGTCCTCCTGCAGTTGGGGTCACTTCTTATTAGGAGGTTGGTGGCAGGATTTGCACTCCGGCCACCGTAAAACCCTTCATTCCGCAAAACGCAAAAACGCAAAAAATCTGAAAACCCACTCCGTGGGAGTACCTCCTGTGCAGCTTCCCTTCGCAGGGCAGCTCACCGGATGACGGGATTGGGGCAAAGCCTTCGGGACCCCCAATCGTTGATAGGAGGGAAACCACGGGGTAACATCCCTGGGTCAGATTGCGGGAGAGTGTGTCGGAGTGGTGCTGAGGTGTCGTCCACCAGACGGCGGTCTCCTTGGGTTAACCTGAGGCGGTCCCTTCGGGTGGGTGCCTGGAATGTCCTATCCCTAAGAGAGGATGATCACCTGTCTCTGTTATCATCTGAGCTCAAGCGTTTGGACATCGGGATTGCAGCTCTCTCTGAGGTTCGGAGACCGGATTGCGGCGAGATAATGGTGGGTGGTTACACCTACTATTGGTCTGGTCGCTCTGATGGTTACCATACCCAAGGAGTTGCTGTAGCTGTGTCCAATAAGCTGACCCCAATGATAATTGAGGTAACACCGGTCAACGAGTGTATTATGAGATTAAGGATTCGTCACTCCTTAGGTGTCATTTCCCTGGTCTCTGTTTATGCTCCGACTGAGGCGAGTGATCTCACCGTGAAGGATGCATTCTACGCCACACTCGAGTCTGTGGTTGATCAGTGCCCCAGACGAGATACACTTCTAGTCTTGGGGGATTTCAATGCATCGACTGGAACTGATAGGGACGGTTATGAGGTGTGTGTTGGTCCCCATGGGTCAGGAACTATGAACCAGAATAGCACTAAGTTCCTTGACTTTGCAAGAAGTCATGGACTTAGGGTGGCTGGTTCATGGTTTCAGCGCCCACAAGCTCATCGCTGGACTTGGTATTCCAACGCTGGCAG
>NC_140965.1:121225140-121372640 GCF_056783735.1 Eptatretus burgeri | reverse complement strand
ATATATATATATATATATCTTCTTCTTCTTCTTTCGGCTGCTCCCGTGAGGGGTCGCCACAGCGGATCATCCATATGATCCGCATAGTGATTTGGCACATGTTTTCCACCGGATGCCCTTCCTGACGCAACCCTGGTCGCCTCTTACAACACAGGGATCTGGTACACCTATTTTATCCGGGGTATACACCGGCCCAGTACACTGGTACTCATTTCGCCGACCTCCGAAGGATGACAGGCTGAGTCAACCCCCTGGTGTTATACGACTTGGTATATACATAAGTAGGGTGAATATACTGGTTCTGGCTCACTTTTCCCCACGTAAATGAATGGGGGATTTTCAGCGATTCATATTTTTTTTTCCCGAAAAATAAACCCCCTTTTTATCCCAAGGTATATTTATTTGTCTCCCCTTTTAACCTGGGGACACTTTTTTTTTTCAAATAATCCATGCAATAAGATAAAGATTTGTTCAAGTACTAAAGTGGTAATGTGATTTGTTGAAGGTGATTCGAAAGAAATATCTGAAACGTCTAAGCCTCGGGACACTTTATCAAATAACCGATGCATATTTTTTAGCTCACTCATTGAACCTATAAAGATTTGTTCATTCTCAAATTCCTTCAATAGTTTAATTTTCTTTGCACAATAATCCCCATCTAAAATATTGAAAAACAAAACATTTGAATCTTTATATTTTTTAAGATACTCCTTTTGTGCCATTACGAAATGATAAACTTCTCTTAATGCTCTTGTTTGACCACCTCCTGAGCCACATATCATTTTGAGATTATAGTAAATTGTTTTTTCATTGTTCAATTGATAACCATCAAAGTTTTCAGTCCATTCAAGGATATTCATTTTTTTCTTTACATCCTCTAACTTACTACTTTTTAAATTGATTCGCTTATTTGTTTTATTTACCTTTGTTTTAGTTATTTTTTCAATAAGACTTATTTGATATTTTTCACATTCATTATGTTTTCCATTTATATACCAAGACTGAGATTTTCTCCACTCTTTAGTTTGATTAATACTTGGTTTGACCATTTATATATTGCCAAAAAAAACGCGGCGGTAGCCCTTAAAAAACCCTAACCCATCTTCCCATCGTTAAAACACAATCTATTCTATTCACTCTATCATACAATATCCATATGGAACACAATCTATTCCATTATCTAAAATAAATCTCTTATCATCAAAGGCTCCTAATGCCTTTTTATTTACTTCTTCACTATATATGTTATGTTTATAACTTCTTATTGCATTCATTTTCCTATATTCTTCTTTCTTATTCATCAAACAATTATAATAATTTCTAAAAGTTATTGATTTCTTTATTACATATTTCTTTATTCCCTTTAACCTCTTATCAATCTGATCACCATACTTATAAGCATATGCCTTTGCTCTCAATCCAATAAACTCACTCATTACTTTTCCACCCAACTCATCCTTAAACTTACCAATAACCTTTTCATTCTTTTTGGAAAATAACTCACTCTTCTTGCTGAAATTACTTGTATCATATACTCCAATATTTTTCTTCATATCTTTATAAACATCATCAGTTTTTATATCTAGGATAAAACTATCAGTGTCCATATACAACAATGAAACATTTTCACCATACTCTTTCTTTAAGTCATTATACAAATAATCATACATCAATATCTTTGATAAATCAAGAACTGCTGTTCCAATATAAATTGGTTTATCCATTACAATACTTTCCTTTTTCATATGAATTGCAGAAAAGTTCTCTGAAAAAACCTCTTCTCTCTCAAAACTTGGTTTATTTATCAATCTCGAAGCTTCTTTCCAAGATGTTGCGAATCTAATGTTTTGCCTGTTTCTAACATTTTCCATAGTCTTTCCAAATACAGCATTATTCATTAATTTATAAAAGTCCCCTTCAAATTTTACTTTTGTATTTGCTCTCATATCTCTATTGAATTGAATATACTTTTTCACCCAAGGACTTTGTTTAAATTTTAAAAATCTATGAATTTTAGCTACTCTCAATCCTTCTCTCAAAAACTGTTTTAAGCTTCTCTGATGCAAAACATATCCCTCTTTATCATAGAATGTTGTTAATAACTTTTCTGTTGATTTGCCTTTAATATTAAAACTTTTATGATAATCACTGAACCATTCTTTCTTTGGGGTTTCTTTCTCACATGCAAAAGGAAGGTCTTTATGCTTATTATGAAGATCACTCGGGTACCTCAAATCAACTTCAAAATAATAACCTTCTTCTTCGTCATTCAATTCCTCTTGAGAAGAAATAACAATATTCATCAAAGCCTTTTCATAATCCTTTTCTTCCACCCACTCTAATTTACCATAAGGCAGAGATTGAGACATTGCCCATCCATACAAATTATTAGCATCAAAATGCATCAAATAATTACTATCTTTTTCACTATCATAATTTGGAAAATATTTATTATTTGCTTTAACATATCTTTTTGAACATACTTGTGATATTCCACCTCTCTTGGACTTCTCAATCATCAAAAGCATATCAACATCACTGATTAAATCTATATCTTGTTTTGTCATTTTCAACATTGCACTCCAAGCTAAACCAGGAGCTGTGAAATAGTGGGCAGGATCTAATCCATAACAATTTTTATGATGACAGAGTAATCGAAAAGCTTCAAACACATCAGCTAACAATAAAACATCTGTTTTTAGATATAAATCATGATATTCTCCAAGGTTCTTTATCTTAAATATTTTCCATATTTCTTGTGCGTGTTTATATTCCTTATCACTTATCTCTTCTTCATAAAGGTTATTATAGAAACTTTCTTTTGAAGGAAGTTGTGTTTCTTTAAATCTCATAAATGAATCCATATAATCAAAAGGATAAATTCCCTTCCTTGTAAGAATTTTCTCTTTACTTTGAATTTCATTCCTTGTTTGAATTTCCTCTCTCGTAAGAATTCCTTCTTTAATCAGAATTTCATCTTTAATCTGAATTTCCTCTTTAGTTAGAATTTCATTCATTGTTCGAATTTTCTTTATAATTAGAATTTCATCTTCAGTTAGAATTTCTTCATTAATTTCCTCATTAATTCGAATTTCCTCTTTACTTTGAATTCTCTCTTTAATCTGAATTTCCTCTTTAGTGAGAATTTCCTCTTTTGGAAAGAATGAATTAAGATTTGGAAAAGAGTCCGTGGAGCTTAGATTTGATGAGAGGTAGGCTCCTGGTGTTCCCATAAACTTGTTAGAATCTAGAAACCTAATACGAGTTAAAGGTTTTGTGAATATCATTTTTGTAAATGAAATATACTTTTGACTTGTGTTTGTTATGGCAGAAATATTCCCTGGTGTTTTTGAAAGTTCATTTATTAATAGATGTGTATCATAGTTGGCGCTGTTGTGAAGAAAGACTGGAATAAAAGAAGGTAATTTATAATTAAGATTACAACAGGAATGAGCGGGACCTCTATATTTACCAGTAAGATGACAATGATCCCTAACTTTAGACTCATTAATTTCCCACTCACAAATATGACAGATATTGTTCTTTTTACATTCTAATTTTTCTTCTTTGGTTAATTTCATCGGTTAATTTGTTTCTTTCATTAATTTAGTGAGTCTTATACAATCCTTTTCTAATCGTTTTACAAACTCTTGTGAAGCTTTTTTTCCACTATAATGTTCAAGTTTGTTATACTTTTCTCCAACAGATGATTTGATATAATAACAGAAACCACAAGGAATATGTTTTTGATATTTATTTGTATATGATTCTTTTGGATTAGGAGAAGCAGTATTTATCTTTTTAAGGATACACTCAAAATCAGCGTATATCACAAATGGGTGCATGATAGATTTATTATAATCTTCAAAAGAAATCTTTTCACCAGGTTTAGGCATTGTAATTACAGCTGATTTATGATTACTACAATGTTTTGAATGTAGTTCCAATCGTTCTTTTGTATGAAATGAATTAAGACATTGCTTACAAGGATATATTTTGTTTGCTGTTCTGAATACCTGAGAAGAGATTAATCTTGATAAATTATTGATGTATGTGTAATGTGAATTATTTCCAACACTAAAATATAAAAGATCAATGTGTGTTTCTTCATTTTTAGAGTTGTTTGAAATTTTTAATATTTGAACTTTGTTTGTATCCGTTAATCCATATACATTAATAGAAAGATTATTCTTTTTCTCAAATTTAGGAATATCTGTTAGTGGCATTGGGAATTTAAAATCTTTAATGTCCAAGGTATTCTCATATTTCATATATTGTTTTACTCTTTCTGAATTACATTTTAGTGGATGAAAGTGAGCAAGAACAGACCAGATAAAACATTTATTATCATTGTTCTTAATATTAACAACTGCCTTCTTTAGTTTTATTTATTTTGGTAATTCAATATAAGAAGCTTTAAGAGGGTTTGATTTTAGAATGTGTATATCTAAAAAGATGATTTTTAAAAATATTGAATCCACTTCCTACCACTGTATTATCAACATCCTCCTCTTGTTTTGATAGTTCTTTATAAACCCCACTATTTAAAAAATCTTGAAATGATGTTATAAAATGAAGATCTGTTCTCATATAAGGAGTTTGTTCTTCATCTTGTCTCTTCATATTCATTTTCACTCCCATATAAAACTTTAAAGTTTTCATTTCTTTTCATGTCTTTTTAATAACTTTTTCAACATCAGGTTTCACTATTTCAATTGATTCAGCTATTGATGATGGACTGGGTTCTCCAAATTGAAAAATTCTTATTTTTATATGCCCTTTAAATGCCCCATCAGTGTTTTCAATGTAATAGTCTCCCTTTACTTTAAACTCATTTTTCTTGTGTTTTTGTGATTGAAGATGTTTATTATAACTTCTCTTCAAAACATCCTTTGAACAGATATCACAATGTTTTCTTTCCAACTCAAGAGGAGATATTTTATGAAATAGATTGAATGTGTGTTTGTTGGTTCGGAGGTGTTTTCTATGATGTTTATATTTGTGATTACAAACATCGCAGTATGTTGTATTCACCATATTTATATAATAAATCTTTGCTTAAACTAAAATTTTCTTGATGAAAATTTCGTTTATTTTACAGGTGAATCTGTGCTTAAAACCATTTTATCCTCCAACTTTTTCACTTAATAAATACAATGTTTCAAGACACAAAGGACAAGTTTCAATCAATCACTTCATTTGTTAAAGATACTGAGAAATATGTCAAGGATGTAAAATTGAACAAAGATAAATATAACAACTATTGGATAAAAACAATTATGGTAAATAACGGGCGAAGAAGCATATTATAACATGAGTTCTTCAATTTCCTTCAGTGGAAGGGCTTTTAGTATACCTGGTAGAACATCAATTAAAGTATCTCAAACAAAAGTTTCTCCTCTCCTTCTGGTAATATATTCAAAACTAGAAAAAGCAATGAAACAAGAAAAAGTATCAAAAAACAAAAACCTTATGGATGAAGCTTTCGAAAGAAAAGATAAGACCATCTGTAATATGCAAGGAGAAATTTGTATTTTTTTCAACAACCCTAAAGATGTAAATCCTGATGAAATAAAGGATGTTAATATATCAGGTGAAATGACATTTCGTTCAATAGTAGTTAACGATCATTTTAAAATTACCTTTAATATAAAAAATGTTGTCGTTGAATCTGGTAATGAAAAAAAGTATATCGATATCGATGGTAATATTATTAAATATGAGTCAATATACAACTGAAAGTATAGATGAATTTCAGTTTAAGTAAAGTTTTACTTTATAAATATGCTAGACTTTCCTGATTCTTCATATGACAAATTTGAGAATTGTCCTGCGTGTGAAAGACGGGGATTAAACACAGAGTCAAAAGCCTATAAACAATGTATATTCTGTGATTATCTTCTAATTAATGATAATAAAAAATATAAAAAAAGAAAATAATTCTTTTAGATTTACACCAAAAATGAATTACTTTACAAGATTGATTAGAGAAATGAATGTAAAGTATGAGGGTGATAACACACCTTTCCTTACAAGGGAAGAAACTGAACATATTAGAGAAATGTTCAAAGGATTGTTGTTATATATTATTCATGGACGTGATTTTCAGGGAAATATCAACACAAGATATTGTATAAATAAAATAATGGATTATCTTGAAATTAAACCTGAACTTAGGATAAAATATCGAGTTTCTAAAAAAGCCAATAATAAATTAAATAACCTGTTTTCCAAATATATAAATGAATGATTTTTTACCCATTTGGGAAAATAAGATAAAATTTAACAACCATAAAAATCTCCCAAATTCATTAAGATGTCTCATAGTTGGTTCAAGTGGATGTGGAAAAACCTGCTTACTTTTAAAGATGCTCCTCACTCCCAACTTTTTAGATTATGATAATTTAATAATTTTCACAAAGTCGAGTTTTCAACCAGAGTATCAACTACTCTCACTGGTTTTAATGCTGGTCTTCAAAAAGAAGATATAGTCGGTTTATTTAAACTCAAAAAAACCTAAATGATTATAACATTGAAGATATAATTCAACTATTTTGTGATACACAGGGATGTAAAAAGAAATCAAATCCGATAACTTGTATTCTTAGGGATAATACGGATGATATACCGTCTCCCCAAGATTTGGATAAATCAAAAAAGAACCTCGTTATCTTTGATGATTGTGTTAATGAGAGAAACCAAACGGTAATGGACAGCTACAACACAAGAGGGAGACATTCTTCTTGTAATTGTATTTATCTTAGTCAATCGTACTTTCAACTTCCTCGTCGTTCCATCAGAAACAATGCCAATACTTTTATTTTATTCAAGTTAAATTCAATAGATATCAATAATTTTTGGAGAGATAATTGTTCTACATTATGTAGTAAAAATAAATTTGAGGATTACATGAAGCAAACGACTGAAAAATATAAATATATTGTTGTGAAACAAGATGAGATATTAAGGGATATATTTTTTGTTTTATAAACAATTACATATATAAATGACAACTATTATTATAAATCTTGTAGGTAAATCTGCTTCTGGAAAAAAACTTTCATAAATCAAGGTTCTTGTGTAGTACAAATGAGAATATTGTAAATTTACTTAAAAAACACCCCATGATTTGCATTGTATCAACAACAACTAGAGCAATAAGACCTGGAGAAGTAAAAGGTGAAGATTATCACTATATTTTAGTGGAGGAACATATGCGATTGAGGAATGAAGGTCAAATATTTGAGGAGGTTTCTCTTGGTACAACAAAATATTCACATTGTAAGAGTGAGTTAAGGAAACTAAAATCTGGTGGTCTTGGGATATTAGAAACTAATCCAAAAGGAACGAGACAAATTATTAAAGATCTGAGCGGAGTGAAGATTTTATCATTCGGTTTTGATGTTGATGAAGAAACTCAATGCAAACGTATGAAAAGCAGAGATGCAAGTATTAGTGAAGAAGAAATTACAACTCGCATTAATGTTAATAAATAATTTGATGAAATATTTAAAGAAAAGGATTTATTTGAACACATCTACTTGAATGATGAAGAAAAGGAAAATTTCCCTGTTGATCTTTACAATTCATTAAATGATATTTTACAATAAATAAATGGATGCAAAAGAAAGAGCAAGAAGATTTAAGGAACATCAAGAGTTGGTTTCAAAAGTTGTAAAACAGCAGGAAGACATAAAGAAGAAACGCAGACAGAAACTAATGGGTGAAGAAGCATTTGAAAGAAAACAAGAGAAATTTTTTAAGCCACTTTTAAAAACTTCCCAAGAAAAAATGGAAGATATTTCCACAGTTCCCACAGTAGAATATACTCCTAAAAAACTTCAAATGTTAAAAGATTTTGATCAAATGACGGAGGAAGAATTAGAGCATTTAGGAGAATTAGAATATGATGATGAAGGTTTATTTCAACAACTGGAAGAGATTAATCGACCCCCTGATTATATTGTGAATGCTCTTCAAAACAATGAATAGAATATTCAGCGGATTCAAAAACCAAAGCAGGACTCATTCCAACAGAACAACCAGCAATATTTCATCTTGTTCAAGAAAAAGGTATTGATATTTAATGATGAATGAAGGTTCTTGGGTTCTGCTCAACCCGCTGTTAAACTAACTCCGAGATTAATGTTTCTTCTCACAAAAGATGGAAGACAAGGTTCAACTGTGAGGGATGAATCAAAGTATATTGATAAACAAAAGCCGACAAAAGGAGTATGTCGCTGCCATCTTGCCATGCGGCGTGTGCGAGCGGTGCCGACAATAGGAGTACGAGCGCCATCTTGCCACGCCGCATGCGCGAGCTTGGGTGCTCGAATCCGACAACATCGGCTTGTCACGAGCCGCATTCGTGCCTTCGACACTTTTCCTCTCGTCCATGAGGCACTACCAAGTACTCAGTGTCTTGTCTGCATGTCCTCCAGGCCTAAAGTTTATCTCGCTAGGGTTCCCTTCGAAACCCGTATCCATAGCTCCCTAGTTAAGAGCGGGTTATAGATTAATTATAACATTGTCGTGAATGCTTTGCTTGTGTCATGTTTTCCTGATGTGTCCCCAATAAATCTGGCTGATTCATAGGAAAGTTGCAGCCTTGAATTTATTTGTGCCGCGCTGAGAGACAATCGCTCGATTTGTATATAAAACCAAACGGGCGACGGACTGGCAGACTTCGCTCAGTCTCTGACAAACCCAGTCTGTAGCTGGGTCTATATCCCCAGCTGGCAAGGCACAGGTGTACTTTGGTATCGTGATCCGAGGCACGTGACCCGAGACCTGTGCCGAACCATCCGGCGTTATAACCCCTGAGACGGCGGTGCTGTTAAGTGACGCCGAATCCTCAACATTTGATGTCTGGAGCACTGTCCGAATCCCTCCACTGCCGAATCAATAACAAGGTGTCCAATCAAAGCAGGGTTGCATCAATCCGGGATGTCTTGGTACCTGGTCATCACTGCGAGCAGTTATAAAGTGGCAGTTTTAATTATATCTCTTATTAATCGCATAACACACAAGTACACAAACCACACAAATCTACACACACACCGCATAAAACAAGTCCTCACGAAGGTCTGCAATCTCTGCTTGCTCCTTTTCTTGTTGTTATTTTTGCAATCGGAGTGCTTCTGAGGAGCCTTGATTTTGTAATGCTATAAGCACTGAACATGCCTGAAATAGTTGATCGATTGGACAGAAGTGCCAGCAAAGATTGTGTTCGCACTTGACTACAGCTCATTTCCTAACACATGTCACAGTTAATAATGCAAAATATAATCTTGTGCACATCATGCACATCGATACACAACCCCGTTTTGTGAAACAAAGTATCACTCTATTATTTTTCATTTTGATTACAAGTCGAAGTCATATTGGCCACGACATACTAGTGATCGTGTGGGTAGCATGTTCACAATTATAATTGGTCTCAGAACCCTGAAGGCCATTAAATTTCAACCCCAAATTATCAGCATGGATTTGACATTTGGCAAGAGCATGCAGTGCTATTAATTATATCTAACTCTTGACTCCTTGCCACAATGGAGTTTGAAAACAAATTGATGAATAAAACTTCAAATATTTGACCTACCAAGATTGTTACAGCATCGAGGCCGACATTGGGTTAGTCGAATAGGTTTATTTCTTCAAATTAGCCCCACTACCTGGAAGCCCGTGGTGAAAAAAATACCACGAGAGAAAAAAGGAAGCCTTTAATTGTTGTGCTGGTTAAAATAACTCAAAAATAATATAAAATGAAAAACTATGTATTATATATATATAATAGGATAATGCCATTTTTTTGTTTGTCCCTTCTTAAAACAAGGAAAACTCTCCTCTGATAATTTTTTTTTTGTTGTTGCTAAAATTGCTTGTTAACATAAAAAAATTAATCCAAACATGCAGGAAAATTATAATTTTTTTTCAATCAGACAAAAAATTGGAAGTGTATAATGTCGACTGCTGCTTCTTACCTAACAGGTAGTGAAGAGGCTGGATCGCTCCTGAATTATTTTTTCCCATTCAGAGATATGTTGCAATGTCTTAGTTGTTAAGAAATATGATGGTTTTGGAATTTGATGCTACTCTGTGAATATATATATATATATATATATATATATATATATATATATATATATATATATATATATATATATATATATACACACATACACACAGATATGTAATAATGTGCTGTTTCGTCCATCTGTTTGTGTCACATTTCTTCCACTCATTAAGTGCATCATTCGGCCACCATGTTGGTTCTATGCAAAGCCAAAGACTTATTCGGAGCGGTCATATTCACAATTGCCATTTCTTCCTTCGAACTTTTCCCTTCAGTGTAAAACGATTAATGATCGTTAAATGATCATCAAATACCGAAAGGTTGGAGCCAATCGTGTCACAGGCCTTTGGAATGGTATAGGCCTCATGCTCCAAGTCTCTGGGATACAGTGCAATTGGAATATATCCGAGCTATATAACCACAATCGTTCTCTTATGCATGCACATAGGCAGTGAACATGTTTTTACTTCAAACGCTACGCAAGTTATTTTTAATTTTGGGGAGTGATAGAGGCAGCCATCTGTCTCCGACTATGCTCTTTTTAAAAACGCCACCAGAGGCCGCAGCAGAAAACCCATGTCATTAATGATCATAAGGATCTTTGTCTGAGTAATTCGGCCAATCTTGTGACATTGTGAAAAAACCTGTGTCAATATTTGCTTTTAACAATGTGTACAAAGAAAGTCGCTGAGGTAGGCAACACAGTGCTTCGTTGGAACGTCTGGTTGTGCCTGTATTGTTTGCATAAGTTAAGATTGTAGAAGTTTAATATCTGTTTAGCTCTGCCCTGTGTCTTCACTTTGTAAATAATTGCATTTCTTTTACCGCACCTGATCAATCCTTGCTTTCTGCTGTTGTACAGATTGCTGAATAAAACCTTTTATTATTGTGCCGCATGACCTTTCCACACCCTTGATTTAAGAATAAATTGTTCTCATTCTAAATGTACCCAGCTTGTTCTGTCCTTTCCTTCATTGGTCCAACATAGTCCGCACGTTAGTGTAGCCAGGAAGTTCGACCCCATTAATTGGCTTTTATTAGCCTTGCGTACTTGGCAGCGCCATTCGGCTGCATTTGATATGGTAAGTTTGACGCAAACATGCATCGAAGGCATGTGACCCTGCTTGGTAATGCTGTCCACAAGTAAGTGTCATGTGGAGTAGTGTAACCCTGCCCAGATTGGCTATGCAAATTGGCGTTTGTGGTTGCTTGGCAACCTGCCAGTGTGCGGAGTTATCTGTGCCCGGCGGCCTCAGGGCCAGGCATTCGGGAGGGACCCGAGTGCTTCCCCATATGGCAAGCCTCGTACCCAGGACCCGTAACAAATTTGGTGTCACAAGTGGGATTGGGTCCGGGGCGCACCTCCAAAATTATAAAGAGCTGGTTTGCCAAAATTTTAGTGATAAAAGTAATTGTACAGCAATGGCAGACCAAGGTGAGCAGATCATCCAGATAGGTCTTGATCAGGATGATGATATGGGGGAGGAACCTATGGTACAGGGAATTGTATATTACGTTGAGGGAGAGCGCGCATTATGGGGCACCATGGAAATACCAACAGAGCTCAAAGAAAGAAACCAAGGGGGACCTGATAGTAATCAAGAAGGAATGCAAGGTGAGAAATGAGAAGGTGACCCAGAAAATAGAGGAGATGGGACAAACGATAGAAACAAAAGAACGACAGACAAAGGAACATATAGTGATGAGGGAACGGAAAATGACATGAATTTTAAAAATGATATGAAGAAAGACATGAAAGTAATTCTGCAAGAGGAACTTAAGGGAGCCAAGTGGGAGATCATGAAGATAAGAGACGAGATAAATAGAGTGAAGATAGAATGAGTAGAGACGGTGGAGGGTGTAAAGCAATTTAAGGCAGAATTGATGGAATGTGTTGAAACAAGGTTTAAAGATCAAAATAATGCATAGCAGGTGGAGAGGATACGAGGCCTCGAGGTGAACAAGGAGGAGGTGAGTCCAGTCAAGGTAATGTGGTGTGAGCTATCACGAGTGCATGATATGAATGGGTGTGTGCCGAGTTTGGGGGGGAATAAAGGACCCGAGGTTTTTTGGAGTGATGAGAGACATGCATGTGTGATGAGTGAGCAGAGAGCGAGTTTGATGGAGTGCATGCCTGGAACGAGTGGTATGGAGTGCATGAGCGAGTGCAAGAGTGTGAGACATGCACCGACACAGACTGGGGTAGCCATTAGCTTGACTGATGGGAGGGGTGAACTCCCCATGTATGTTTTTGGCGCAGATTGAGTGCGTGGCTCAAGGGAATGGGTGGAACCCGGTTGAAAGTCGGGTGCATCTTGTGGCAGCATTGCGAGGTGTAGCGGCAGAGTTTCTAACCACTATACCTGATGGTGCGGTGTCAATACCGAACCACATTGTGGCTCCAAAACAACGATGTGTAGTAGAACAACAGAGCGAACTTGTGAAAGCTCAGCTTGCGGTATTGAATTTATTAACGTGTTACATTTTGTACATCTCGGATAATACAAAGTTGAGGCTCATGTAAGAGCTATAACACAGTCGAAATCAGGGAACTACACTAAAATCAAGGGGAGAGACACACAACAGAGGGGCACTTGGAGGAATAATGGGTGAGAGGGGAAATGACAGAATAAGGGGGAAGAGGAGAGGTGGAGAAGAGATGGGGGTGAACTAGCAGGATACATGATTAAGAACAAGAACGGAGCAGAAATAACGAAGGGGAAAAACATGTATGAAAGAGCAATGGAACAAATGGAGTGGACGGTGGGTGTAAGGGGAGAAGGGGGAAATAATAAACTGGAAAATATGGGGCTGTCAATAGGTGGGCTCTTGAAGTCCGAAAATATCAAGAGTATGAGTGACCGATGATCTAAATCGGGGGTGAACAGCCATATTTAATGAAATAATGAGATTGATCAGACTGAGAACGTTGGTTCTTCAGATGAGAGAAAAGCAGAACAAATAAGTGGAGGTAAGTGTAATGAGCATGGATTTTGGGAGTTATGCAAGAAGTGGGTTTATGAAACCTGGGGAGAGAAAAACCTGGGGAGAGGTTGGTGGATGGAGCAGATGGTGCAAGATTAGAAAAAAAAAAGACAGTAAAAGACAGAGGCCACCAACCAACCCATCTGTGATCTGGGAGCAATAAGCCCATTAAAGATTAAGCTTCATGTCAGAAGATTCCAATGATTTTGAGATGCTTGGTTTACATTTAATTTGTTATGTTTGCAATATATTTCAAAAACGTCAAACTCAAACAAGTCGAATCTCTTACTATATAGAATTAAAAGTATATTTGAGGCTATATTTTTTTTTTAATAAGCACAGGAATTGCATCATTTTGTCACTATTTTGGGCCCGAGAATGAACAGAAGTGCAAATGCAGTTCAATAATTCAAAAAGTGCATTTACTACGAAGGGAATGTGGAATTGCCCTCAAATCATCAGGGACAACAGACTTCTGCTTGACATGGTATGCCGGCTGCAAGAACAAAATACAAGGCAACATAACAAATGGAATGCAGTTAACTCATTGGCTCTCAGCGATCCATCACGGCAGGACTTGACCAACTGCTTGCCCAGCAGTCTCGACCCTGGGTATGGGGATGCAAGACACGTGATTTGGCAAAAGAGTGAACTCCCTGGGGAGATGGGCTTGTTAGGAGTGACCATCCCCACAGTGACACTCCGGGAAGGCAGTCGGTCTGTTCATCCCAGCCTCTTTATCAAATGGCAAAGAAGAGGCCAAAGAACTGCAGGGAGTTTAGGTCCTTTATTAATGGTCTATGTTCAAAGCTTTCTCCTTCTGTAGGACCCTATATCTTCATTGACCAAGTTGTTAGGGAAAATTTGAATGGGATAATTTTCCTGGTAAGGATCATGGTGATGGGTCAATGAATAGAATTCCGTGATCTGCGAATGAGGGACATTAAAAGTTCAAAGTTACGTTTGAACAATCTTGCAGAAATCCAAGTCATATTGGTTTGACCAAACTTTCAATTTCTAATTTTTTTTTTAGCCATGAACAAATATTGGTAACGTGTCGACATATCTTCTTCCTTCCCTCTGAAGGGAGCTTGCTTGTTGGAAAAGGAAAACCAAACTCATTTCAAAATTTCCTCACTGAGAGCTTTCAAGTGAGAAATGCAACCGACCTTCAATGTTGCAACAACAACAACAACAGCAACAAAAAAGTTTCACATCCAATTCTGTCTGGGATAAATTGAAAACATTTCCTACATCACTTTGATGGAACCCCAGGAGTTCAAAAACAGCTAATGTTGTTCCTCAGCAGGAGATCCTTTAGGCTGTTTGCACAAAACGATCAAGCGCTTTCTCCTCGGCAAATAAATCCATTTTCTGAAGGATATTTCTTCTCAAGTTGCAGATTGTCCTCGTGTCATCGGAACCCCAATATTTTCTGGTAATTAAAGGTTTATTCTATTGAAGACCTGCTGCTGGGTATTTTGCTCCTGAGGAAAATGGTGTGCATTGAAAAAGATGGATACAGAAAACCTATGTCCGCCATTCCAGGTAATTCTCAAAAATAAAATAAAAAGTCTCTACCAGAGCATCATGCACCCGCGTCTCGACATCCGAGGCTCCTCAAAACGCTTTCATTGGAGCACTACGTCCGAAAGCCGGTTGTTCGTTGAGGAAGGCTGCGGGGAAATCAAAAAGAATTGGCCCATAAAGGATTAATAAAGAAGCAGGGCACTCCACTGCCTGGCTCCTTGGAGTTGCTTGTGCTCAATCAATACACACCCAATCTCCTGCGATACTCGCATACACTACATCACTGTCAGCCATATTTTAAAATGAAGTGCCCTCACAAACAACCAAAGGAATGCATTGCAAGGGTGTTCAGATCCGGCAACTCATTGATTGTATTTCTTTGGAACAACCTGGATGAACTATTTATCATGCATTGACCGTAGGTGTTTTACATGAGTAATACGTTATTAATAACACTAAAAAAATTCACTCTATTTACATATTTCTTCCACAAAATATAGATTTTCAATATTATATTGCATTTACAATTCGATTTACAATATGCATTGTTATCTATTTAATTGCTGTCGATGTGTTTACACCGGTAACATATTCTGGGATACTGCATTTTCACAATTACAATGTTATGTTATCTCACTGATTACAGAGATCACAAGGTGTTTAAATGCAAGAGCTCGCTTGTTTGGGATAATTGGATATAGTGACGTTTCACAATTGTATAAAGCCTGGTGTTGGTTTAACAATGAAGGTGCCTGGCTTAAGATCTTAGGTTCTTGAGTTTGAGCCTCTGTCGTGTTGTAAAATAACACCAGGTGAGTTGACTCAGCCTGTCATCCTTCCATGGTCGGCAAAATGAGTACCATCTTACTGGAAACAGGGCATTGCAGCAGTGGCAGAGCGATGCTTCCAGAGAAAGATGGAACCATCATCCACAGGCTGCATATGAAATGATGATGCCAATGGTATGAGTACCGCAATGAGGATCAGTCACATGAGCAACGTCAAATGTGAACTACGGCCTCATCAGCCACATTATAGTGCTTCAAGTTAAATTATTTATGTATTAATACAAGCATTTTTTGATTAGCACATTGTAGTCAGTTATTTTGCTACATCATTTGTCATGAATGAATAAAATAGGACTTGACTGTGGTGGCAATATGGGCTCAACATTTCTGAAATATATTTTATGCAATACTAGACCCACCCCCATATTTGCTTATTGAAACACTTTCCTCTCAAAAACCCACCATACTTGTTAATAAATGTAGAGGAATAACAATTATATTTGGAAAAATGATAGATGAGACTAATGGATCGTGACTACCGCCATCAGAGCACGGGAAACACTTGTGGAAGTCGCATACGAGCATCAGGATACTCTGCTGAAAGTCAATGGGAGGTCAGTTGTGGTGTTAGTTCGATGGAGCCAAACGAGGACAGGGAAGGGGATTGGTGTCGTGTGAATGTGGACATTGAATGGTTTTGTCAATTGCACGGAAACAAAAAAAAAAACTGCCAAGACCGGGATATAATTCATGAAAATCTCAACAATCATTATATATTCCGAAACTGATGAGTTGTGTTCTTATGTTGTTGTATCTTCTTCAGTTGTTGCTTTTGCATCCCGTGCAATATTTCATATTAAATTTGTTTGTTTTTGTGCAATTCATTTTGTTTTGTTCAAGGCCTGACACGGCGGTCTATCCTCAGATAGAAAGTGATATCCCTGTGTTACTGGTTTGGTTTCCTTCTTCCTAAGTATATTGCTTTTACCTCCTCGGCATTACCAATTTCCCTTCCTCGTTTGAACATAAAATAACAAACGTTTGAATAAAAACACCTGGAATATTTCTTTCCATCCCGACAAATGTCACACTCTCACTATCTCTCCCTGAAAAGACCGTCTGACAAACCCTCCTATCGACTTCCTAAACAATCCTCTGGAGGAAGTTCAGTAATTCAAACTCCTGGTCATGATCTTTCGTGTGCAAACCACATTCCAAAGTTGGTCTCCAAAGGCAGCCACCGATTGGGCATCCTCCATGGTACAAAGTCTTCTATTGGCACGCCTGAACTCCGATCCAAAGACAAGGCGTTCATATGCAGTTTGATGGAGTACTACTCTCCCTTCTGGGCTGGCTCCCCTGCCACATGTCTTTTTCAGCTTAATACCGTGGAAGCCAAGGACTTCGAGATTATTGGACTCTCCTGCAATAAAGCTGAGTCTATGGGTCTGTCACTTCGATATTGCAGACATGTCGGTGGTCTCTCTGTCTTCTACACTCTCCTTTCTGGTCTTGCACACTCTGCTCTTGGCACCCCAATGACTGACATATAACCTAAAATCGGCACTTTTAGTGGTTGGAAATGTGATACACTGCCCTGATGAGGCCCAACAAAGGATGAAACCAGTCAGCAGTTTCACCTTTTCAGCCAGTGGTGACATTCACCATTTGAAGTGCAAGCTTGTCGTCAGGGCGAAATGCGTTGTTAGTTTACAACTAAAGAAAGACGCCATGGCATTGAAGAGCCACGACATGCATTAATTCATCTGAAAACACACACACACACACACACACACACACACACACACACACACACACACACACACACACACACACACACACACACACACACAGTTGATATTTTGTGACATGCTCCTACATTCGCAGGAAATTACCCCACGTATTTGAAGTTTTTGCCACAATTATTTGTTTATTTATTTTTTTAAGAGCTGCGAGCATAACACAGTTCCAAAACATATCTTTCACCAGCCATGCACAAAGCAGCTGGATGTACGTATGCAACAAAAAACATTTCTTCCACAAGCCGTGAACATGACCTGCTTCCTGTACATGTATTGTAGCTTCGAGACGTAAACATAGTTTTTCAGGATGTCTCACCACGGGAACATGTCCTTCCACATGATGCCATCCCCCTTGAGTTACTTGCAGAATGAAAACACTAACAGCATCTATTGATGTAGCCAGTAATTACTAAGTCGCGACGTACGAACATTCCACAATGGACACATTCAGTGCATCTTAGTGTAAATCACCATCTTCAAACAAACAGCACCATCTGAGCTGTTACATTTTAAAAATGCTCAGCATAATGTACCTGCAGATAGGAAAGACATCATGTCCTGTGAGTTAAGGAATGGAAACGTTCAGCACATCTTCATGTCAATCATCATCTTGCTAGAAACAAAACCATCTAAGTTGTGACATTTATAAAATGCTCAGCATAATCTGCCTGCAGATAGGAAAGATGTCATGTCCTGTGCGGTAAAGAAGGAAGCATTCAGCATATCTATTCATGGAATTGGCAGTGAGTTACATATGGACTAATTACACGATAGCATCACTCACCACATCTATTATCATCTGCCAGATACAGCATCTTCTTCTTCTTCTTTTTCTTTCGGCTGCTCCCGTTAGGGGTCGCCACAGCGGATCATCCGTATGATCCGCATCGTGATTTGGCACATGTTTTACGCCGGATGCCCTTCCTGACGCAACCCTGGTCGCCTCTTACAACACAGGGATATGGTACACCAATTTTAACCAGGGTATACACCGGCCCAGTATACTGGTACTCATTTCGCCGACCTCGGAAGGATGACAGGCTGAGTCAACCCCCTGGTGTATTAATTCAGTGGCCCAACGGGGCTTGAACTCGGGACCTTTTGGATCCCAAGCCGCTGCCCTAACCACTGCGCCAACACCAGGCTGCCAGATACAGCATCACCCATAAAAAAATCCCCCACAAACAATGTGCAGACTACTCACCACGTCCTGGATTGCCATCATTATCATCCCCTTGCTCTGACCTGTGTATTGCCTCTCGCTCTGTTCATTCTTCAAAAATGACTCCCAAGGATTGAGGATAACACTCAGAAGGGTATGTTTCTAAGTTGACCACTGATAGGGGAGAAGGCAAAGCTCCTGCAAGACCATCTCTCTGGTGTGGGTGGTGCAACCACAAGGACGACGGGTACAAGCGGCACCTCTAGCCTGTTTTCAACAAGCATGGGACTGTTCTACCGCTTCAAGGCGGGACATAATTTGCGCAACATCAAGCTTGTAGGAGATCATGCCTCTGTAGACCACGAGGCGGACAAGGCATTCCCTGCAGAACTCACGAGCCTCATTGAGGAGATGGGGTAGCTGCCAGAGCAGGTCTTTGATGCTGAAGAGACCACCTTGTTTTGGAAAAAGATGCTGACCAGAACGTTCACCTCACAGCAAGAGAGTAAAGCGGCCGGCTTCAAGGCTGCAAGGACCGGGTATTCCTTCTCATCTGTGCAAACACAGAAGGGGACTTCATGGTAAAGCCTATGATGCTCCACTGTTCTCTGAACACGTGTGAACTGAAGAACAAAAAGCAGGCACTGCCTGTGTACTGGCAGGTGAACAAGAAAGCATGAGTGACATCTGAACTTTTTATGGACTGGTTCCAGAGCTGTTTCATTCCTCAGGTGGAGCTCCGCCTGAGCTCCGCCACGAACCACGAGTCCCACACGTGCAACTGGGGACCAAACCAGCGACCTTTGTCAGGTGCTGCATCGCGGACCACCCCTTCTTCCGATGGTCAGGTACCCAGCTGGACTCTGACCCCCAGCTCGTCTCTCTCCATGGCGGCGAGAGTCCAATAAAGAACTCTGGGTTTATTTTCAGTTGTGTGTGTGTGTGTCTGCGTGTGGGCCAGTCTTTAAGTAGAACTGAATAAGTGTTTGTGGATCATTGTAAATATTCCTTGCTTGCATATTCGCATTAAGTCTTGCTTTGTGTCTTAATTTACTGTAAATAAATCATCACAGAAATGTTCCAAGTTTGTTTCCATCCTTTCTTGCATTGGTCCAGCATGGTTCGGATCTGAGTTTAGACGGGGTTTTATCCCCGATAATCCGTTCATCCCAGCCGGCACGGCTTTGGCAGTTTCCGCTCGGCTGCACCCGAACCGGAGTTGGTAGTCGGTAGTTGGAACTCTCCCGCAGTAGGGTGACCCGGTTCGAGAAAGACGTGCCGAGGGCGTGGTTTCCCCGGTAGTCGAAATCGCAAAGTTAATTAGGTAAATTGGTTATAGATAAATAGACCCTATGCTACGCGGTTGAGATATTGGCGACCACAGTCGGTTCAGTGACCCGCCGCGTCACGGAATTATCCAGAGCGACGGCCTACTTTTCCGGGGAGTCTGGTGGAGACGACGTAGCTTTCCCCACCTAGTGGTCATTCTCGCCACCGACCCCCAGCCCGCAACAGTTTGGTGTCAGGAGTGTTGGATATGAATCCCTCTGCCTCCATCGAGAAAATTTATGGGATTCGGACCAGGGGTGTGCTTGACAACCCCGCTTTCCCTCCAAATTAAGAGCGGGATTCAAAATTTTATTTAATTCTCAGTACGGACCATGGCAGACCAAGACGGACTGGTTCAGGTGGGTTCTGAATTAATGTGAGAAGAATCCATGGCTCAAGACGACATCTTGCAGGAAGACCCTTCCCTGCAATCAAACCCAGAGGTAGCATTGGGGGCGGCAGCGGCGGTGCATGAGCTCCTCCTGGATCAAATTCCCCCCTCGGAGGACCAAGCGATCCCTGCCGGTTCCGAGCCCGATCGTGGTGGATCGGCTCCGCCAAGGCCACTTGACATGAGCCAGTTGGTGGAGGTACTAAGGAACATGCAAAACATGATGATAAACATGGGAAGCCGAATGGATGCGAATGCGCAAACAATAAGAGGTGAAATGCAAAGCATGAGAATGGATTTACAAAACCAACAAAGGAGTGACATGCAAGCAATAAATGGGAATATGCAAACACTGAAGGCGGGCCAGGAAGAAAGGAAGGGGGAGTTGGTAAAGGTGAAAGGCGAAATGCAGAACATGAATTGGAAAATGGCGGATGGGATCAGTACACCACGTGGGGAAACGACCGAGTCAAGGGGGAGAGTGGATGGTTTTCCAACCGCGGTGGAGACGGGCAAGGTCGAGGGGACGAGCGATGCCGCAATAATTAAAGGAGAAACCGTAAACTCGAACAGGGGATGACGGAGATAATAAGGGAGACGCAGGATTTAGAAATAATAACAGAAACGCAACAATTAGAAGAAAAAGACAAATGACATAAAATTAAAGAGGAGCACACACAAGTAGAGCTGGTAGAGGACATTGGGGTTGAGCTTGGGGAATGTTTTGAGACCCAATGCGAGGGTCAGGTTAACCTCCCACAGGAACGAGGGGAGACGGTGTGCTCCCTCGAGGCAGACCGTGACGAGGTGAGTCCGGTAAGACCGTACGAGGTGGAGCCATTGCATGATGCGAAAGGGTACATGCTGAGCCTGGGGGAGGGGGGTATAGAAACCCCGGGATCTTTTGAGCTAACACAAGCCCCCATGTGAATGTCCCAGAGTGTGTGTTAAAACGTGTGAGTGGTGCAAATGACATGGCATGTGTGAGTGCATGTGAGGAGAAGGGACACAGACGGACCCAGACGGGAGACGCGGGTCGTGTAACGGACGGAACTATTTTGGAAACAGTGCCGGTTCCACGGCACGCTATGTACGAGGACCGTTCCGTGTTTTGCGAGTGGCCGGGAGCCGGCGTTTGTGATCGGGAGCCGGCGTCGAAATGCTCGGCGTTTGGTATGAAACCACCACGTGGACAGCTAAAATGGAGGCGAAGGTCGTGTGAATTTGGAAAGCACATATCGCCATGTGAGCACGTGCACGGAACCCGATGTGCTGTGCGGCGCGAGAGGCGTTCCTGGGATGTAAGGAGCGGGTCCCTGGGATGACACTACCGGGCCCGCCTGCGTTGCAAGCCTCACGGTGCAGTCCGTGTGCGAGTGACGTCACCGGGGATCGCACAGCACGAAGGCCGGGTGAGTAGCGCACGGTGGTTTACATGGTGGGTAGCTCGAAAGCGAGCGCTTGGTGCGATTTCCGGGGCGACGTTAAGGTCTCAATTATCGGCCAACGGAAGGGGACGAGCGAGTTGCAAACCGCCGCCCTGGCGATGCAAGGCCTACAGAGCCTTTGCACAAGTACCCGAT
The DNA here is from genome assembly GCF_056783735.1 of Eptatretus burgeri. NCBI lineage: Eukaryota > Metazoa > Chordata > Myxini > Myxiniformes > Myxinidae > Eptatretus > Eptatretus burgeri. The sequence continues at coordinate 121,350,995 of NC_140965.1, read as the reverse complement.
CCCCGGCCAGGATGTAGCGAACATCCTCATTGTGGGCAAAGGAGCACTAGTTAGTGGAAGGGTTTAGCGTTAGATAGACCGGCCTTATGGGGCATGAGCAGTCCTCCATGGAGCCTGGTAAAATCAGTTAGAGGGAATTTAGTTTAGAATTAGAAATGTATTGGAGACATGGACAGACATGGAACGAGTAGTGTGGACGTAGATTAGTGATACAGTTAACTGGAACGTGCAATAAAATAAGGGATGATGGGGAGCACGAATTAGTTAGGGGAACGTAGTTAGTGTCAGTGTTGAAGTGAGTTGGTGAAATAAAAATAAAACCAAGAGAAAGGAACATAATGAGTGAATATGGGTCAGCGGGCCCGAGTGTGAGTGGAGTGAATGTGGAATGCATGGTGCGAACGAATGATTGGGGGGAGGAGTGAATCCCACCAAAGGGAACCCAGGGTTAGTGTAATGTTAGTTAGTGGGTTAGTTAAATTAACCAAAAGGGATGTCGTTTTGTTGTTGGTGTTGGATGAAGGCACAAAACCTTTTTGTAGGGTGCAGGAGTCTATAGACCGGCTGGGAGCGTGGCTGTGGAAATATGTGTACTGAGTCGAGGGCCCCCTAGGCAACGAAGTAGTCGACAAGAGTAGGCCATGTGTCCAAGGGACTGAGTTAGTGTAATGGGCACGGGCAGCCCATGGAAACGGGACCCGGAACACCAAAATGCGACGTGGGCATCGAAAGGGACACTGCCAGGGGCATTCCCCACGTTCATTTGTAGTAGGTAGGCTCGGAGACAGCATCAGCGACCCAGGGGTGCCGTAGTTCGAGTTTGGTAGATGGGTATCCCTGCCAATGGAGCCACGCTGCCCAGCCACGAAATTGTGCAAGAGCACGAGAGAAAATTTGCTGGCCATGCCCAAATTGATAACGAACACCAAACACAGGCGACGGGAATCATGGTTTCTAGCACCGATAGTTTAAAGAGATAGGCGTGTTGAAAAGCCCCGGGGATAGATTAACGTTTAATAAATTCTAGGATAAATAGGAAATGTGTACCCCTTCGCACCATCCATCCCTTCGCTGTTCATGGACCGCTGGACTCATCTTGGGAAATTGCTGAAATCTGAGGGAGTTATTCTGAGGCTATATTGGGCCTCGAGACAGATTCACTTGTCTCTTCCTCAATCCCCTCAAAAATTATCTTCAGGATTGGGGATAGACGGTCAGGACAGGTTAGCCGAACAAAGACGCTAAGGGGGCTAGGGACACACGTAATTATAAAAAAAAATGTCGAGGGCGTGTCGAGGGCGTGGTTTCCCCTGTAGTCAAAATCGCGTCGTAAATTAGGTAAATTTGTTATAGACAAATAGACCCTATGCTACGCGGTTGAAATAATGGCGACCATGGTCGGTTCAGTGACCCGCCGCGTCACGGAATTATCCGGAGCTACGGCCTACAATTCTGGGGAGTCTGGTGGAGACGACGTCGCTTTTCCCACCTCGTGGTCATTCTCGCCACCGACCCCCGGCCCGCAACAGTACATTCATGATCATCTATGAAACTACTTTCATAACTATCATTTGAACATAAACTCTCAGTGTCATAAATGTCTTCTGTTCCAAGAGATACTATCATCACTATCTTAATCTTAAAAATCTTTACTTCAATCATGACTTGTATTCAATTCGTAGAAAAAAATATTTCCATCTTTATATATCCATTTACTTTTTTCATTAACATATTCAACCACTACATTTTTTTCTATTAACGATAATATTACAATGATAATTAATTACTATTGAATGAAATGTCATTTCACCTGATTTATTAACATCCTTTAGTTCATCAAGGTCTACATCTTTAGGGTTGGTGAAAAAAAATACAATGTTCTCCTTGCTTATTGCTTATGGTCTTATCTTTTCTTTCTAAAGCTTCATCCATAAGGGTTTTCTTTTTTGATACTTTTACTTGTTTCATTGCTTTTTTACATTTTTAATATATTGTGAGAAGGAGAGGAGAGACTTTTGTTCGAGCTTCTTCAATTCATGTTCTTCCAGATATGCTAAAAGCCCTTCCACTAAAGGAAATTGAAGAACCCATGCTATCAGTCATAATTGTTGATGTTGGATTCGCTATATATGCTAGATATCCCTTATTGTCGGGTTTTCCGTGTGTGTGTGTGTGTGTCTGTGTCTGTGTCTGTGTCTGTGTCTCTCTGTGTGTGTGTGTGTGTGTGTGTGTGTGTGTGTGTGTGTGTGTGTGTGTGTGTGTGTGTGTGTGTGTGTGTGTGTGTGAGAATGTGTGTGTATGTGTGTCTGCAACGCAAGGCTCCACAGCATGAACCAGCGAACCGATTTCGATGAAACTTTGCCAACAGGTGCCATATGGTCTGGGAATGTGCGCTTTTCAATTTAATTGCCTAGCAACCACCCGTTGCTGTGCAGCGGCCGAAAAACCGCGTACAGTATTTTCAATACTTGTCCTTCAGGTTTGAATGTAGAGAAACGAGACTTCGGAATTAAACACTTCGAGATATTTAGAAAATTTTGCTTGAGCCGATTTTTGATTGAGGTTTTATTTTTCAAATGGTAGTCCTTCAAAAATCGGGTGTCTATTTACCGTCATTTTTTATGAGGGGCTTAGGAAAGTGGGCGGAGCTTAGGGAAAGTGGACGTGGTTGATGAAAAGTGGGAGTGGCTTATGAAAAAATATTGTGTGGCTCAGGAGGTGTGGTCAAACAAGAGCATTGAGAGAAGTTTATCGGGTTTTCCGTGTGTGTGTGTGTGTGTGTGTGTGTGTGTGTGTGTGTGTGTGTGTGTGTGTGTGTGTCTGCAATGCGATGCTCCACAGCATAAACCAGCAAACCGATTATTTTTCAAATGGTAGTCCTTCAAAAATAGGGTGTCTATTTACAGTCATTTTTTATGAGGAGGTTCAGTTGGCAAAACACGCAATAGGAAAAATCTTGCCAGGCAGAGGAACAATTGTATGTGAACCAATACGTCTTGGCAATGAATCTTCGTCGGTGGATCAGTCAGAATGAAAAGCATCGTATCCAGCGCTTTGATCCTAGCGAATCCCTCCTCGCCTACCGGCTTGTCCAATAATTGTTATATTTATCTTTTTTCAATTGTACACCCTCGACATATTTCTCAGTATCTTTTACAAATGCAGAGATTGAGTGAAAGTCTTTTTGTCTTGATACATTGTATTTACTAGAAGCACCCGCTCCTTATGGGAGTTGTCAAGGGGGTTATGTTATTATATTTATGCCTATTTTACTCCAAGGAGTCCCAGGATTACACACCCAAAAAAATGGTTGCGATTGGTTCTGCCGTTTTTGTGGTACCTGGGAACAGACAGACAGGCAGACGGACAGACGGTGAATTATAGTAAGATTATGTAAAAAAAAATTGGTGGGTAAAATGGTTTTAAGCACAGTTTCACCTATAAATTCAATGGAATTTTTATCAAGAAAATTTTAGTTAAAACGGAAAAGTATCTATAAATTACCATAAGATTTTCATCAAGAAAATTTCATTTTAAGTAAAGTTATACTCTATAAATATGGTGAATACAACTCATTGTGATGTCTAATGTTAATATCCTTCAAAAAATTACAGTAAACACCTTCACACACAAAAACATAAATGATCTTTTGAAGGAATATCTTTAAAATATATGCATGTCATACATGTAATGTTGATATTCTTAAAGGATTTTATAATAGACACCTTCAAACACAATAATACAAGAAGAATGAAGAATGGGATACTTGGATACTCTATTGAAAATATTGATGAAGCATTTAAAGGACATATAAAAATAAGATTATTTCACTTTTAATGAACAAACACCAACATCAATCATTGAGACAATTCTTATGGTTAAACCAATAAATGAAATTCTAATTATAAATACATTGAAGCAAAATTAGTACTTTTAAGTTTTATATGAGAGTAAAAATTAAAATGACAAGCGAAGATGATGAAGAAACTCCCTACATGAGAACAAACCCTCACTTTATCATATTATTCCAAGATTTCTTTGATTGTGATGTATATGATGAACTTCTGAGATATGAACAAAATGGTAATGACAGCATGGAAGGTAGTGGAGTCGTTATTGAAAAAATAATCTTTTTGGACATACACATCCTAAAATCAGATCCTCTCAAAGCTTACTCCTACATTGATTTACCAAGAGATATAGCTTAAAAAGCAGTTGTTAATATTCAAAGCAATGATAATAAATGCTTTCTATGGTCTGTTCTTGCTCTCCTACATCATCCAAAATGGAACAACTGAAAGAGTATCTCATTCTAAGAAATATGAGAAGACACTAAATGCTAAAGTATGAAAGTTTCCAATGCCATTGAGAGATATTCCTGAATTTGAGAAAATGAATAATCTATCTGTTAATGTCTTTGGATTAAACTGATACAAACAAAGTTCAGATATTAAAAATTACAAACAACTATAAAAATGATGAAATGCAAATTGACCTTGTCTACTTTACTTCAAAGGAAAAATCACATTATGCTTGCATCAAATATTTATCAAGATTAACCAAATCACAACTATACACCAGAAAATGTAAAACTTATCCTTGCAAGAGATGACTCAACTCCTTTCATACAAAATAACGATTAAATCAACATTTGAAATATTGTAGGAATCATAAATCAACCGCAATCAATTTACCAAAAGCAGTTTCAAACATATCATACAAATATTTTAACAAATCTATAAAACATTCATTTGTAATAAACACTGATTTTGAAAGTGTCCTTGAAAAGATAGACACTGTTTCTCCAAATCCAAAGAAATCATTCATAAATAAATAGCAAAAACATACTCCTTGAGGTTTCTGTTATTATGGCAAATCATCTGTTCGTGATGAATGCAACAAGTTATAACTTTACAGACGAGAGGAGTTTGTGAAATGACTGGAAAAAAGACTGTGTTCAATTTCCCAGGTAATGGAAATATATATATATATATATATATATATATATATATATATATATATATATATATATATATATATATATATATATATATATATATATATATAAACCAATGTCCTAAAAAAAGAAGAGAAAAGGAAATTTAGGCAACCACAGGCTGTCTGTCATATTTCTGAGGAGAAAATTAGTGAAGGTCTAAAGGTAAGAGACCATTGTCATCTCACTGTTAAATATAGAGGTCCAGGTCATCAGAGTTGTAATGTCAAATTTACACTTCCCTCGTACATTACAGTATTTCTTCATAATGTTCACTATGACACACGCATTTTTCTAAACGAATTGAGTAAAACCAGTGGTGACATTTCAGCAATTCCTCACACTAACCAGGATTAAATCTCCTTCACAAAAACAATTCCTACATCTCCCTCAACTCATATCAGATTTATTGACACATTCAAGTTTATGTCAAGTCCATTATCTGACTTGGTATCAAATATTAAAAACTTTTCAATTCTCCAATCACATTTCTCAAATCAAGAAAAGATTGATCTCCTATCACAAAAGGGAATTCCTTATGATCATACAAACTCATTTAGCAGGTTTAAAGAAACACAACTTCCCTTAAAGGAAAGTTTCTTTTCTGAATTTAATAAAAATCAGAATAATTGATGAAGATTATGCACAAGCACCAAATGTTTGGAAGAAGTTCAATATAAAGAACCTTGGGGAATACCACAATTTGTATCTTAAAACTGATGTTCTTTCTCGGCTGATGTATTTGAGACTTTTAGAAAAGTCTGTCATCATAAAAATTCCTATGGATTAGACCCTGCTCACAATTACACAGCCCCAGGATTGGAATATCACAAGTCTGTTCAAAGTGATATGCCAAAGCCAACAACGAATATCTTCCTAACTATAATGTTAAAAAAGATAGTCCTTACTTGATGTATTCTGATACTAACAATTTGTATGGATGGGCTATGTCTCAATCTTTACCTTATGGAAATCTTTGATGGGTTAAGGAGAAAAATTATGAAAAAGTTTTACAGAACATTGTTATTTCCTCTCAAAAATAATAGATGTTGCTAAAGTAGGATATTATTTTGAGGTTGATTTAAAATATCCTGAAGAACTCCAGAAGAAACATAAATTGACAAAACAATAATTGTGAAAGTCCAAAGGTTAGTATATTGATAATAAACATTGTTAACTCCTCTCAAAAATAATTGGATGAAGCTAAAGTAGGATATTATTTTGAGGTTGATTTAAAATATCCTGAAGAACTCCGTAAGAAACATAGACCTTCCATATGCACGTGATAAAGAAAGTCCGAAAAAGGAACGGCCTTGTGGTTATCAACAATAATTTCTTACAAAAGGCAAACCAACAGAAAAATTACTTACTACATTATATGATAAAATAAATTATATTTTACATCAAAGGAATATAAAAAAATATTTATCTGCTGAGTTAAGAGTAAAAAAATTAATCGGATTTTGAAATGTAAACAGGAATTGGTTAAAAAAGTATATTGATTTTAACACAGACAAGTCTGAAGGTGACGATGGTTCACGAGCGGTATTTGACGATGTAGATTGTTTCAGAAGTCAAGGATGAGACAATGTGATAATGTTTGACCAAGTTATAAAAATGATCAACATGATGTGGTACGAGTGACAGGTTATTAGCTGCAAAATGTCGAAAACCCAGTTTCGTTCAACAACTTTAAAAATTTGACCTTTGCATAACCTTTAAAGGTCACAAAACAATGTTGTGGACATTAAAATAAGGAAAGAGGATACGTGCTATAGCTTATTGGAGTTAGTTCGTCGAAGAAGGTCGAAAACCCGGTTCGATTCCCACAACTTTGAAAATTTGACTTTTGTGAACTGTAAAGGTCAAAGGTCAAGGATTATGACCTTTGGTGCAAAACTTCCTCTGGAACATTCCAGGAACAATATAACGCCATATAGGCTTTATGGCATTTCGCACTACTCGGATTATCCATACTTTGATGAAATCAGCGTAAAAACAAAGTTGAAGGGGGCGCCACGGGCAAGGTATTCGAGATAGAGCAAAATGGTTTTAAGACTTTCGGTGGGGAATGACCTCAAGATTATGCATAAAAAATATTGTCATCCTAGCTCTCAAAGTTTGGCCTGTCGTATGATTTTTATGTCAAAATTCGCAATTTTCTAAGTTCGTGACCTTGTGACCTTGACCTTCTTGACCTTGGGACGAAAATGAAAAATCGAGCTCCGTGGGGCTATGCAGGTGCCATTGGGCTAACCAAATACCGAAACCCCTGCAAGATTTGACAAACCCTTCAGACAAGAAATTTTTCATGTCAAAATCGCAATTTTCTAAGTTCCTGACCTTGTGACCTTGACCTTGAGACAAAAATGAAAAATCGAGCTCCGTGGGGCTAGGCAGGTGTCATTTGGCTAACCAAATACCGAAACCCCTGTCAGATTCAACAAAACCCCTAGGAGAAGATGCAAATTGAAATCTGCTACCCCCTAAAAACACATGGGCGGACCACGCCCATTTTCAGGAAAACACAACGAGATCATGATATAAACCTCCCACCAAAATTTCATCAGGATCGGATCAAAACCCACGGAGCTATGCTCGGGACAGACAGACAGACAGACAACAATAACGAATATAGTGGTCACTTATATTTCTCGTGAAAATATTTTTTCGTGAACCAAAAAGAGAACACTTGCTGCAAATGATTTTGAGAAGAAGTTTTATAAATTAATGAATAATACTGTATTTGGAAAGACTACAGAAAATGTTAGGAAAAGACAAAATATAAGCCTTGCTACATCTTGGAAACAAGCATCCAACTTAATCGATAAACCAAGTTTTCAAAGAGCGGAGGTGTTTTCAGAGAACATTATTTTGTGATATTCCTTTGAACAAAGAAAATATTGAAATGGATAAACCTATCGATATAGGAATATAAATTATTGACTTGTCAAAGTTGTTAATGTATGACTACTTCTACAACCGAAAGAAGAAATATATGTAAGGGGTGAATCGACTTTATATGGATAGAGACAGTTTTATTTTGAAAATCAACACGGAAGTTATTTATAAGTTTATGTCTCAGGATGTTGGTATTTATGATACAAGGAATTATAAATCAGATAACAAACTATTCTCCACAATGAATATAAAGGTTATTGGAAAGTTTAAAGATGAGTTGGGTGGAAAGATAATGAGCGAGTTTGGCGGCTTGAGAGAAAAGGCTAATGTCTATAAATATATTGATAACAAAATTGAAAAGTGCGATAAAAAGTTAAAGGGGATAAAGAAAGATGTAATCAAAGAAACAATAAATTTTGAAGATTATTACAACTCTTTAGCCCTTAAGAAAGAAGAGTATTGAAAAATGAATACAATAAGAAGTTATAAACATCATTTATATGATACAGAGGAGGTAAATAAGAAGGCATTAGGAGCTTTTGATAGGTTTATTTAAAAAAATGGAATTGACAGCATTTTATATATATATATATATATATATATATATATATATATATATATATATATATATATATATATATACACACACATATATCTGTGTGGTGTCAAGAACATCTGTGTCGAGAGCATCGAGAGCATTTCCATCTGTCTGTATGTTTGTATGTTTGTTTGTATTTAATGGACAGCTCTGGAGGCCAGAGTAGTCAACCAATTTTGATGAAACTTGACAGGTAGGTTCATACCAGGATCTAGTTGTATGCTTTTGAGCACCGTTGCTATGGATGCCACCATTGCCAAGCAACGGGACTTTGAAATTTTTGAAAAATCCTAAAAACTTAATTTTTTCGAAAATCAAAAATCGGCTTCCGCGCTTTTATGCGCACTATAATCAACCTCTGTCAAAAATGTTCAGCCCAATCCGTCAAAAAGTGTATGACTAGTATGCAATTATGTAGCGACCACCCATGTCACCTACCGGCTTGTGGGTTTGTTTGTCTGTTTGTGTACAGGATATCTCAAGAAGTTGTGAACGGATCCAGATGATATTTTGTGTACAGGTTCGGTGTGTTACAAGGATGAACTGTTTAGATGTTGGTGAAGGTCCGGATCCAGATCCATATCTGATGAATTTTTAAATGATTCTTCACCACTGAGAGATGGGCCTCACCCAATTTCTAGCAGGATATGTCAAGCTATTAGGAAGACATGTTTGGTGTTTGACAAGGAAGCAATGATTCTATTTTGGCAAAGATCCGGATCCGAATCCGACTACTAGAATTTTTAAAGGGATTCTTCACCATTGACAGATCGGGCGAAACCAATAAAGAGCAAAATATCTCAAAAAGTTTTGGACGGATTCTGATTAAACTTGGTAGAAAGGTTTGGTATGTGACAAGGAAGAAATGGTTCTATTGTAGTGAAGATCCGGATCCAGATCCGACTACTAGAATTTTAAAAGTGATTCTTCACCATTGAGAGATAGGGCTAAAATGACATATAGCACGATATCTCAAAAAGTTGTGGACGGATTCTGCCGAAACTTACTGGATAGGTTGGGTGTGTTGCAAGGCCGAATTAATTCTATTTTGGTGAAGTTCCAAATCCGGATCTGGATACGAGAATTATTTAATTTTACAGGGATTCTTCGCTATTGATCGGGCCGAAAGCGATATAGTACTGCATAGCATTTCAAAATGATATTTCAAAAATGTATTGGGCCCGATATGTTCTCGTTGATCAGGTAATATGTTGCGGAGGAATGCGCTCTTCCGAGAGCCCTTCTAATTTTCTTTTGTTATTGTGGCATCTTTTTGCACAAATTGCCATTTGACAATTCAGCCTTTACTTTGATGTTTGAATTTTCTTTGTCATTGATTTGTGAGAGAGTAGTTATTGTTAACATTTAAAAAAAAAAGATTCCTGGATTGCTATCTTTACCTGAAATATTTGCACTTAATTTTTTTCATCGAATTTCTAATCAATCATTCTGCCCGACACGACTACCGGGCTTTTGTACCTCCTCCTCGAGGGATGAGGAGAGAGGAAAGCTTTAATGTGAGTGTGAGGACGGTTTCCTGCCTGGCAGCTCGCTATTTGCACCATCATGGAAATGACTCTCGGACTTGAGTTTCACTTGAGTTAAACTAAGGTTCACTGGAATTAAACTGTATTTGCACCCTTATCTTCATCGACACATTTCCTCTCTTCACTCATGGAGTTTCGTTCCACGTGTCTGTTCATGGCCCTTTCCTCAGCAGTGCTTTGCACTCGACACCACACAGCGCTTGGTACCAGGTGTCTTGTTCATGGCCCTGTCTTCAGTGGGTCTTCGCTCCTTTCAACCACAGGGAAACTATCGTTGAACCCCTTTCAATAAGCGGCTTATTCTCATGGGCACTGGTCATTTATGACATGCGTGCCACCAAGTGGATCACATTATTTTATGGACACAATGCCGAATTGGCTCACTAGTGATATGCCATTTCTTGCTTCTTATTGAGCTTGTGACTGTATTCACCTGTACTCAAGCTTAACAGCTTTTGGGACACCGTTCAGACTGGACGAAGTCATCAACCTTTAGCAGTGAGTTGAAGTCGATAACTCAATTTTCTATGAAGGTATGTGTCAGAAGAACATGTTGTATGCTTGGAACAAGATCACCCAAAGGACAGGTACTCTGCTAGTTCAAATAAAATAATGATTTCAAAAATCGTTTTCAAAAATACAGAAGGTTAGTGCAACTAAAGCAGGTTTATACACCAATCACCCTTATCCGCTGTAATAAGCCAACGTTGTCGCCATTTAGTATATGGAGGCTTGATTGATCACCATGGAATGCAACGTCCATCAGCATCATACATTGCCATATTGGCAGCCTCCTCTTCACCCGACATGCACACTCTCACATGCCATGCCCTCTCATGCTATATATCGATATATGGCATGGTGCTTGGAAATATGATCGATAGGATTTGTGTTCTGAAGTCTTCAAGTGCATAATTCAATTTAAATAACTAGTCCACCCACTATCTCTGCGAGTGGAAGGAAAGGTCATGTTATTATCCTCTTTGGGGTGTATAGATTGCAGGAGATCTCGGCTCAGGTCCATTAGTCTTTGAGGGATGACATAAGCATAGAATGCTTCAAAAAAGATGTCGGGATTCTTCTGGATTTCTTTCAGTTTTTTTTAGAAACAGCAGCAGCAAGTGTTTAATCAGATAATCATACAAGTTTGTAAGTCTATTTTTCACGTAATGGTTTAGATGGCTGGCTTAAGATCTTAGGGTCTTGAATCCTGGTCCATGTCATCCTTCTGAGGTTAGTCAGCAAAATGTGTTAATGGGTACTGCATCAGCAGCACAGGCACATCCCCAGAAAATGATTTAACCAGCAGCCATAGGCTGCAGGAGATAGTTAATGAGGATCAATTGGTCTGACTGGCATGGTCTTCCTTGCATGTGATATGCCAGTGCCATTGATAATAATTAATGCCCAAGTACAAATGATATTGACACCAAACAAAGGCAGAACTGCCCACATTTTAATCACCAAATGAAAAAAGTCACCATATTTGAAATTTCATGGAGCACATTCCCAGACTCCATATTCCACTGGAGATTGTGTTGGTTTTACACCCAATAAAAATCTGTGATTGCAACTTGAAGCTTGGAATGCAAAGGAGGTGGTCAAACCAGAAATGAAACTTGACCACAACTTTCAACACACGTGATGTACTAAAGTTTGTTCACACCATTAAAAAATTGGGCCCGAAGAGGTTCTAAAAAAAAATAATTGAAATATTGGGCCAAAAACGAAACATTGCCTGATATTTCAAAAATGTATTGATTGGGCCCGATATGTTCTCATGGATCAGGTGTCATGTGGCGGAGGTATGTGCTCTACCGAGTGCCCTTCTAGTTAACACCTGAAATGATTTAGAGTATATCAGGCAATGGGTTTGAATACTTATGGCACTGAGATCATCTGGTTTTCTCTGTTCATCGAATTTATTAACATTTTATCAGCTTTTTTGGCTTTACCCTTTGGATTAGTTTGTGAAGCCTCTATTTTTTAAGTTTGATTTGAAAACATCATATAATAAGCTCAGGTGGCATTAAAATGTGAACACTTTGGTGAGAGGTGAATGCTTTTGCAGGCAACTATCGTGTTACGGCTGTGGAAATTCACAATACACCATAAAGGGTCCTTAGATCAGTTATGACGATAAGTAATTGTGTGGTTAGATTTCCCCACCGTTGTTTAGAGGGAATTTCCGTGTTCACAGGGCTGTGATCCTTTGAGTTAGCCGTTTTTCTTTTCTCCATCATTATGTTGGACCAATCATCCCCCAACAACCAAATCGCCACTACCAACACCCTTCCCAAACCACCACAGCAAACTCCCACCACCTCCGCCTTTCTACCACACGTCGTACCATGGGTTGTGAATGCGTTGCTTTCACCTCGAAAAGCGGATCAGGAATGTTTCATGCCCCCTTTTCATCCACCCAATGGCTGAGCATTGGGTGGTGTGGCCCTGCCTCCGAACCCGCTGTGATCCAGAAATTTGCATATACGCCCCTCCCTCGGCCTATATAAACGCAAGCACAATGCAGCTCACGGCAGAAAAGTGGGAGCAGTGGAGTGGCAGCAGCAGTGTCGGCAGTCAAGTGGCAGTCAAGTCTGGAGTCGGTGGAGTGGCAGTCTGGAGAAGCGGGAGAGTGTGGCCGGAGCAGTGGAGTGGCGGCAGTGCAGTGTGTCGGCAGTCTGGAGAATCGGGAGATGGGGCAGTCAAGTCGAGTGCAGTGTCGGCAGGGCAGTCAAGTCGGGAGACGGAGCTCGAAGCCGACAGGAAAGGCAGACGGGGAGCGCCGGAGAGAGCTCACCGACCAGGCCAGGGGCACGAAGCCAGGGGCAGCTACGCTCACATCGCGGATTGCTCGCCATCGCGCCACAAGGGCGCGGGTAAGACCCTTCGGTCTCGTGGACCTGGCCGCTCATCCAGGTTCCACGCGCATTAGGCCCACGGGCCCAGTCTGACTCCCTTGTCTATGAGGGGGTCTTTTCTTGCTTTTTCTTTGAATGCGTGTTGTGGTGCCGAGTCCCATAAGTAAAACCGTATTAGTGACTGTACATAATTGCTTATAGAGGGTCGTAGCACCTTTTGTTCTGTTTTCGTGCATGTTAGTGTTTTGCATTCCTGACTGCATATGTGCTTGTATAATAAATGTATGAGTGTGCAATAAATGTGCTTGTCGAACTGTTCCCCGTTTCGTTGTGTCCTTTCCCTTGTTTGAAAGTTCCATCTTGCATCACGGAAGGAATTGGTAGAAGGGTGTAAGCACCCGGTAAATAATCACGTCCGTCGGGGCCGGCGATAACACCACTCGGTTATCACTGAAGCACGGAACGGACCGCTTAAGCGGTTCGTGTCCTAGGCCGGCCAGCGGCGAGGTACGATCGCCCGGTTAACTACACGCGCAGGTACTTAGGTAGGTCGAGTTTTGCGAACAACCCTATCCTGCACGGGTGGCCGATTGGCACGATTGTAGTGTGGTCGAAAGACCCACCCGTGACTAGCTCCTGGCGGTATTTCCACGGAGAGTCACGACTGAATTGTCCGTTCAGGTGGGTGACGTGGTCGCGATTTGAGTTTCGTGGCCGATCGCACGCCGGGCAATATATTTATAAGTATATATATATATATATATATATATATATATATATATATATATATATATATATATATATATATATATTTACTCATTAATATGAAAAGTAAGGTCCATACCTCTCGAATGCTCCCCTCCAATGAAAAATCGGAGCGACGAACACATTTCCATTACTTTCTAACACTTCTGCCACTAATATCAGGCAGTCATGTGGTCTACCAGAATGCATTTCTGTGACTGAGCATTCTCCTACTGTATATTGAAAAATAAAAGAATGCTGGCGTGTTTTGTTTCTATAGCTTTTTGAACTTGCCTCATACAATGTCATCTGTACAGCTCTCTCCATTAACAAATCCCTCTATTATCTCGCTTTGGGAACAGGCTCCATGTGTCTGTTGTCTAATGCCTCTCTCTGCAGTCCTTCATGAGTGCCGACTGTGTGAACTCAAGCTTTGTACCATACCCAGCTGTGCTCCCTTATACTCTTGTTGACCTCCTCCACCCCTTTTCTTTTCACTGCTCATCCACTCATATGCAACGTCTTTGTATTCCTGAGCCCTTTGAGCATTACATGTCTGTGGACCTGCTGCCCTCTGTTGTTAGCTCTTCTCTGAGCCTAGATCGGTGTATATAAAAAACAATGTATCATTCATTGATACATTTTGCCGATTCCATCCCATGGTGACATCCTCCTCAGCATCAATATTCTACCATGTGAACACCCAGGGGTATTGCCCCTATTGTTTAAAAGTTAAACCACTGATTACATTGACGTGAAACCGACTACACTTATTTTCTAACCTTTCAAATATATAAAGTTTGAATTGATATGGAGTAAATTACTCCTGAAATGATTTAGAATTCATCAGACAAAGCTGAGTAAAGGAACAATGCATCCCACAAAGCTGATTAAATGAACAATGCATTACATAAAGCTTACTAAATGAAGAATGCCTCACATAGAGCTTATCAAATGAACAATGCATTACACAAAGCTGATTAAATAAACAATGCATCACACAAAGCTTAGTACAAAATGAACAATGCATCAAACATAGCTTAATAAATGAACAATGCATCATACAAAGCTTATTAAATGAACAATGTTTCACACAAAGCTTATTAAATAAACAATATCACACAAAGCATATAAACTGAAAAACCCATAACACAAAGCTTATTAAATGAACAATGCATCAAACAAAGCTTAATGAATGAAAAATGCATCACCAAAGCTTAGTAAATGAACAATGCATCACCAAAGCTTATTAAATTAACAATGTTTCACACAAAGCTGAGTAAATTAATAATGCATCACACAAAGCTTATTACATGAACAATGCTTCAAACAAAGCAAATTATATGAACAATGCATCACATAAAGCTTATTACATGAACAATGCTTCAAACAAAGCTGATTAAATGAACAATGCATTATATAAAGCTTAATAAATGCAAAATGCGTCACATAGAGCTTATCAAATGAACAATGCATTACATAAAGCTGATTAAATAAACAATGCATCACACAAAGCTTAGTACCAAATGAACAATGCATCAAACAAAGCTTAATAAATGAACAATGCATCATACAAAGCTTATTAAATGAACAATGTTTCACACAAGGCTGACTAAATGAATAATGCATCACACAAAGCTTATTGCATGAACAATGCTTCAAACAAAGCAAATTATATGAACAATGCATCACACAAAGCTTACTAGATGAACAATGACTGAAACAAAGCTTCTCAAATGAACTATACCTCACACAAAACTGATGAAACGAATAATGTCTGAAAGGAAATTTATTAAATGAACAATGTCACACAAAGCTTATTAAATTAACAAAGCCTCCCACAAAATTTATTAAATGAACAATGCATCACTTAAAGCTTAGTAAATGAACAATGCCTCACACAAAGCTAATTAAATGAACAATGCATCACACAAAGCATACTAAATGAACAATGCATCACACAAAGCTGATTAAATAAATAATGCCTTAAAGGAAGTTTATTAAATGAACAATATCACACAAAGCTTACTAAATTAAAAACCCATTACACAAAGCTTAATAAATGAACAATGCATCACCAAAGCTTATTAAATGAACAATGTTTCACACAAAGCTTACAAAATGAACAATGCATCAAACAAAGCTTAAAAAATGGACAATGAATCACACAAAGCTAAGTAAATGAACAATGCATCACACAAAGCGTATTAAAGGAACAATGCATCACACAAAACCTATTAAATGAACAATGCATCACACAAAGCTTATTAAATGAACAATGCATCACACAAAGCATATTAAAGGAACAATGCAACACACAGCTTATTAATGGAATAATGCATCACACAAAGCTAATAAAAAGAAGAATGCATTACACAATGCTTATTAAACAAAATGTCACACAAAGTTTATTAAATGAGCAATGTATCACACAAAGCTTATTAAATGAATAATGCAACACACAGCTTATTAATGGAATAATGCATCACACAAAGCTTATAAAAAGAAGAATGCATTACACAATGCTTATTAAACAAACAATGTCACACAAAGCTTGTAAAATGAGCAATGCATCACACAAAGCTTGTCAAATGAACAATGCAACACACAGATTATTGATGGCATAATGCATCACACAAAGCTAAGGAAATGAACAACGCATCACACAAAGTGTATTAAAGGAACAATGCATCACACAAAGCTTATTAAATGAACAATGCCACACACAGCTTATTAATGGAATAATGCGTCACACAAAGCTAATAAAAAGAAGAATGCATTACACAATACTTATTAAACAAAATGTCACACAAAGCTTATTAAATGAACAATGCAACACACAGCTTATTAATGGAATAATGCTTCACACAAAGCTAATAAAAAGAAGAATGCATTACACAATGATTGTTAAACAAAATGTCACACAAAGCTAATAAAAAGAAGAATGCATTACACAATGATTGTTAAACAAAATGTCACACAAAGCTTATTAAATGAGCAATGCATCACACAAAGGTTATTAAATGAATAATGCAACACACAGCTTATTAATGGAATAATGTATCACACAAAGCTTATAAAAAGAAGAATGCATTGCACAATGCTTATCAAACAAAATGTCACACAAAGCTTATTAAATGAGAAATGCATCACACAACGCTTATTAAATGAATAATGCAACACACAGCTTATTAATGGAATAATGCATCACACAAAGCTTGTAAAAAGAAGAATGAATTACAATATGCTTATTAAACAAACAATGGCACAAAAAGCTTATTAAATGAGCAATGCATCACACAAAGCTTATTAAATGAGAAATGCATCACACAAAGCTTATTAAATGAACAATGCAACACACAGCTTATTAATGGAATGATGCATCACACAAAGCTTATAAAAAGAAGAATGCATTACACAATGCTAATTAAACAAACAATGTCACACAAAGCTTATTAAATGAACAATGCATCACACAAAGCTTATTAAATGAACAATGCAACACACAGATTATTAATGGAATAATGTATCACACAAAGCTAAGAAAATGAAGAATGCATCACACAAAGCATATTAAAGGAACCATGCAGCACACAAAGCTTATTAAATGAACAATGCAACACACAGCTTATTAATGGAATAATGCATCACACAAAGCGTATTAAAGGAACAATGCATCACACAAAGTTTATTAAATGAACAATGCAACACACAGCTTATTAATGGAATAATGCATCACACAAAGCTTATAAAAAGAAGAATGCATTACACAAAGCTTATTAAACGAACAATGCAACAGGCATCTTATTAATGGAATAATGCATCACACAAAGCTTATAAAAAGAAGAATGCATTACACAATGCTTATCAAACAAAATGTCACACAAAGCTTATTAAATGAGAAATGCATCACACAAAGCTTATGACACAAACATTGCATCAAACAAAGGTTTTTAAATGAACAATGCCTCACACAAAGCTTAATTAAATTAATAATCCATCACAAAAAGCTGATTGAATGGACAATGCATCACACAAAACTTATTAAATGAACAATGCATCACACACAGCTTAAATGAACAATTCTTCACAGAAAGCGTATTAAATGAACAATGTATAACACATCCCAAATAGCAGGATCCTGTTCATTCATCAAATGGCAACCATGGATAGGCCCCATATCCACAAATGAAATAAGTATTATTTAAAGCTGCTTGGGGTTCTGTGTGGTTGTCTGGTTATCTATGACTATCCTTGTCCCATTGGTTTGACCATTAATTGTTGTTTCAATTGTAATTTTTGTTCTTGGGTATATAGCATAATATTGACATGTTGAGTTACTGAAGTAAGGTCCATTGCCTAAATGACGAGCTCGACAAACTCGTCCTGCTTCTTTACCCATAACTTCAAAATATGGTGGGTGTATTTCCAATCCTTCCACATTCCTTCCTTTATACCTAGGATAGTACCATCCCTTGGAATCAGTACAGTTATATCATCCTTTTTTTCCATCTTCCTTTCATTTCTACCATTTTTGCTTTTATCATCTGAATTGACTGTTTTACTCTCCTTAATGGCAGGTTCTCTTGCCTATGCACTAGAAATCCACATATTGTTGTAGAGCCGGGCGTCGGTGGCGAGCACAACTGCCAGATGGAGCAGTAGAGTCGGCTCCACCGAACACCTGGAATGTATAGGTCGTCACCCCGGATAACTCCGAAGCTGACGGGTCCCTTATCGGACCGAAGATCGCCAATAGGTCGACCGTGTGGGATAGGGTCGATTGCCAATTTCAATTTACCTAAATACCCATGTCATCCAAAATAACGGGGAAATTCACGCTTGGCAGGATCTGCACGATCCGGGCCGTTACCGAGCCGGATCCGAACCGTACGGAGAGTACCAGAATCCTGCCGGGCCGATTGCACAATTTTGGCAGCAATGAGGCCTCCTAGTTCCCATTTGCAGTGCAGCAAACCAATGACAGAAAGGACAAGGATGAGCTGGTACATTCAACAATAGGGGTATTTATTTTATAATGGGGGGGGAAGAGGGGAGCATGTAAGGGCAGAGTTATCACGACTAAGAAATGTGAATAATGTACAACAAAAACAGTTAACAGTTCTACTTACAGATGGGCTCACACACAGATGCACACCAAAAAAGAAATGGACCCGCCGGGTCTTTATTCGGCTCTCCAGCAGAGAAGGATAGTTCGGCTGGGAGTCAGGATGGCTGGCTACCTAGCCGCGAGTGCGCGGCTGATCGTTCACCCCTTCCCAGAGCTCCGGTCGCCAACGGACGGACCAGGGCAGCCGAATCCAGCCGAATCCGAACTAGGGCAGCTGAAACCCAGGCAGAGACGCGCACTCGAGCAGACTCAGGATGCAAAACTCTCGCAGACTGGATGCAAATTCTCCTCACGCTCGTCCCGACAACCACTCTTTTTCGCCAGGAGGGAAGGGCCTCTGCTCCTGGCCCTCGCCTCCTCATTGGTCGGACCCATCACTTGATTCCCAGGCCATCCTCCATTGGACAGGCCCACGGTAGGCGGGGCAACTCCCACCCTTCTGGGCGGAGTCCCGATCGGAGGCGTTTGTGGCTCCGCCCACCTCCTCACCTTCGGCCACGTGCGTAATGACGATCGTGTTGAGTCGGAAACGGGGCGGGTGAGACGCCCACTCCTTGCTGATTGTCTAAAGAGGGATGCCATGCCTATGGTAGGCTCCGCCCACACACGCGCTTGCTGGCGAGTGTGCGAAGAATGCCGCGAGGGTTATGGCGTCAGGATGGAGCGATGGTGTTGTAGTTGTAAGTGATGTAAAAATGTAAAAGAAAACCCTGACTATCAAAATAACTCCGCAGCGCATGAACATTTAATTCCCATTAGACAAGGATGGGACCCTAACTCGAAACACGTACTTACCGATATAACTGTTCTATAAGGACCTGAATGTTGAGTGCAATGGGTTCCAGATTCGGAACAATATATCTTCCCCTTGAAATAGGACTGCCAAAAGAGGCAGTCCATTCTTCATTGAGTGTGGCAAATGCAAACACACCCAGCACCTGTTCTTATTCATTCCATTAGCATGCTGCAAAGGATATTGCTAGAAACATATTTAGGGGATGCTCATGTGTAATCGTTCATTCATGTAATGTTATGTCACATATATGCCTCATATGTGACCGTAAGGGTTTGATGTGTTGGGGAGTCATAACATTTTGGTTGACATCATTCGTTTCTTTACTTGTGACAAATAACTTGTTGAGTTAGTCAGGGTGTATAAAATCACATGATTGTTGAACACACATACATACATC
This sequence comes from Eptatretus burgeri, assembly GCF_056783735.1. Lineage (NCBI taxonomy): Eukaryota > Metazoa > Chordata > Myxini > Myxiniformes > Myxinidae > Eptatretus > Eptatretus burgeri. The sequence goes on along the minus strand of NC_140965.1, from coordinate 121,331,024 downwards.
AATACAAGCAACATTTGTCAATCCTAACCAGGAAAGAACCCCTATCTAGATTAAAAGCAAAAGAAAATGATCGCCTCAGCTCTGACTCCGCCCCATCAAAGAAGAATGTCTCCCCTGTCGACACTGGGAAGACAAAAGAGCCTCTCTCGGAGGAGGAGCACCGAGACACCGACACGCCCCTCCTCCAATCGCGGCTGGCCACCACGACACCCGAAAATGCCCCGTCCAATCCGGAGGTGAGTTACCCGAGAGCGGATCCCTCCACCCCTCACGGGGGGGGGGGGGGAAGGATCGCGAGGCGCTCAAAGAGGAGTCGGTGGTTCCTTGGTTCATTGGAGGTCATTACTTGTTTCTGGTCTGCTGGGCACTCCTGGTCGTTGGTCATCGTTCGTGGCTGGCCGGGTCGTTCGTAGGATCCTGGCTGTGCTCGTTGGATTCTGGTTCATGGGTTCGAGTCCCACCTTGGTGGGTTGTGTTGGAGCGCTCGAGCTGGGGATTCCTGTTCCCTTCCACGGACTCCGAGCTCCATAGGTGCGAGTCGGTAAAACCGCACGAGGCGGCCAGGTACCCGACCAAACTCTAACCCCCAACTTGCCTATCCTCTGTGGCTGGAGGGTCCAATAAAGACCAGCCAGCTCCATTTCTTTTTGGGTGTGTGTGTCTGTCTGTGGCCAGTCTTGTAAGTAGAACTGTTAAGTGATTGCCATGGTACATTTGCCGGCATTTATATTCGTGGTTAAGTCTGCTCTGTGTTTCCCTCCCTATTGCCTATTGTAAATAAATAACTGTTAAATATTCCAGTTCATTGTCTGTGTTTTCTTTCATTGACCCAGTATGGTTCGGGCTTGAGAATTAGGAAGGCCGATTGTGCCGTAAATTGTTATTTGGGCCGGCGCGGCTTTGGGAATTCCTGCCGGATGCGATTCGGTAACAGCGACTCGGTTCGGACAAAGCCGGCCGAGGGTGTGGCTTCCCCGGTAGCTCGACGGCATGGGTACTTAGGTAAATTGGAATAGACAAATAAACCCTACCCCACGCCGTCGAAATATTGGCGTCCACGGTCCATTAAGCGACCCGTCGACTTCGGAGTTATCCGGAGTGACGACCTTCTATTCCGGGTGTTCGGAGGGGAGACGGCCCAACTGCTCCATCTAGTGGTCGTTCCTCGCCACCGACCCCTGGCCCACAACACTATCACCCGGTGGAGAGGACTGGGTGGTTTGTTATTGCCCTCTCGGCAGTAGCCCGGGCAGGAATCTGAAACCCAGCCACAATGATGGAAACAGCTCGCCCACTCCCCATGAAGAACACTGAATACAAAGTAATGCCAATCCCTCAATTTGTATTTAAAATAAATACAAAACATTGAATATTCTGCGACCAAGCCCACAATTCAAAAGGGGTTTTTTTTACAGGGGTACTGCATCAGCGGCACAGCTGCGCCCAAACAAAATGACAGCCACCCAGAAGTCAAGCTGCCACACACACAAGAACAATAAGAAGAGACAAATCCTCTACGCTAGCAGACTGGACACTTATCCAATGTCCATCTGAGGGACGGCACCTGCATTGATGAATCGCCCTGCCTGTGAAACACCAAGATGGTGATTCACAACCAGGCGACACAGTTCAAAGGCAAATTGATACATAAACAAATTTGGTTTTCACCATAACATGAAATAAATTCCCTGCTCCAGATGAGAATCCTGGTGGTTGGATCTAAATCTCATGAGCAAAGCCATCGATGATGATAACGGTACAATAAAATACAATACAATACAGTATACTGTAAAAGACGTCATATTTGCTGAGCCTCCGATCATTATAACATAGTGAGTGAATTTCCAAATTGTTTTCAGAGTACAATTTAATATTACTTGGATAGAGGGTTTGCAGAGCTATCCCATAATACCGTGCGTGCCGCCACGTTGGTTGTATTCACCTCTCCTGCAACGATAACACCAGCAGCTCCACAATCTATCACATTCCACCAGCAACTATACAGTCCATCACGTCCCATCTCCCTATTCTGACCCACTGCAACTGAAGGTCACGATCTTGCCCACACGGTCCGCCAACCAACATGGTGCCCGCGCAAAATCATCCCGCATTAAAACGTGTCAGCGTAACCATGGTGACCAGATACCTTGACTAGTGGTTCACATGCAGCATTCTCAATGCCCCCAGCTGGATTTTAGAGTCCTGCTCAATCATAACGAAATCAGCTGCATTGACATTCTGATGCATAAAGCCATCAGCATATGGCTGGAATTACAAGGCTCCACTCCCCCAGAGCTCTCCCACAACTGTTGATTTATATCTCCCAATGTCGTGACACATGCCAACCACCTCCACAAACTCCCTCACGTCCTAGATCGACGCAAACAAAAAAGTTCCTTCTTAGAGCTGCACGTCCTATGCATGAACGCAAACAAACACAAAGACACAATCCGGCGAGCATGGGACAAACTCATTTACATTTAAATGTTCAACTACCGAGACCACGAGTGAGCACTCCCCAGTTGGAGAATTAATCAAGTTGCTAACAATGATATTTCCAAACTGTATGCACCAATGATATCATTCAAATCCACTGAGAGGCCAGATCTGGATTTGGACCTTAACCAAAATCTGATCATTTTGCCTGTGTCGCTCTTGTCATGCATATGTATATGTAGATGTAACCTGGGATTTTTTTTTTTTTTTATCACCGAGTGTTTCTTTTTCCAGCAGTGTTAACCATTAATTATTTTAAAAGTAGTCAGCAGGAACTGACATATACAATTTTATACTTTCCTGATCACCACTGGGAATGTAATGGCAAACCACTTCATGTAATCCTTGAACTGAGGTCATCAATCTCCAGTGTTGCCACCAGTTGCCATTGTTTCCGCACGGCATGCTCACCTGCAGGCATCTGCCTACACACTCACCTTCGTGCATCTGCCCACAGCAAATTACATTGTATTTTCATCCATCTAATCAATGAGCGACCTGTAACTGTATACTCCAGCATGCGGCACCCCCTGCCATGCCTACTGGCTCTCTCAGTGCTGCGTTCAAATCCATAACACCGTTTTAAACTGTAACACTCATTCCCATCACACCGTCGCGTGCCAGTGGTTTGACCCCCACCAAAGTGCTCACTTTATCAACCGCACCCAACATCACCAGCTTTTACCGTCAATTTTTTTTTTTAACGTCTGTTTCCCATTTCCTTGTTTTCACTTTCACTTTGAGTGTTAATCAATCCTCAGAAATCAAACTTTTACTTTTGAATTTCCTGTTGTTTAGTTCATAGCGACTTGCCTGACAAGAACAACACACCGCTATCAAGTGATTTCAAAAGGTCTCTTACCTTCTTTTCTGATCCCCCTTGTGGCCAGGTGCTTGCTTTCTGTCCGGCAGAGGCCCCTCTCCCCTCTCCAGACTCGACAGGCCCTGCTCGCTGCGCCATGTTCTGTTGTGGAAGTTTTGGATACCTATAAATCAGAAAAGACTTCATAGTCCAAAATATATATATATATATATATATATATATATATATATATATATATATATATATATATATATATATATATATATATATATATATATATTGTTCATTGAATAAAATAAGCACACATGTGAAGTGAAAGCCTGTCCATGTTGTCCAAGCAATCACTAACTATAGACAAAAGGCTACTGAGTTTTATATTATTGATAATAGGGTGTGGTCTATAACCAAATCATCATTTAGAGAAAAACAAGTTAATCAATGTCAATTGACAAGAAAGCTTTGTAAAGCAAGAATTAATTAAAACAGAAAGGAAAAACAACTCCATATTTAGCCAGGTGTGCCCTGAAGCAGGATGTGGGAGTGTGAGAGCGCGGTCTCGGCTCAGGATATGTGTGAGAAAGTGTAACTCTTTGTTCGTGCAGATGAGCGAAAGACGCAACATTTGCCAAAAGTCCTTGACCATACTCCTAACTGTAAAGCATTTTAAACATTATTTATTAAATTCACACAAGCTTTTCGAAGCATAATTAGTATTTTTACCCCAGTACACAAGTTCAACTTCAATTCACTTCCCACAGTGACCCTACAAACGTCAGTTTATGATCAAGGTAAAACTTAATTCAAATTTAATGTTATATTTTGAGCCCCGATCGAAAAATAAACATGTAGTTTTGCAGTACGGTACGATGGCTCTGGATTTGTCGCAATCACACATGCGCAGAGAGGAGTGAGATTTTTATTTGTATTTTTTTAGTCTACCTGCCTGTCTGGCAGTTAAACAAAATTGAAAAATATTCCAAACAGGAAACTTACTGTTTTTGAGGACATCATCATGGACACAAACAGGCATGGCTAACTAATGTAATGTGCTACATAACATTGTGTACAAGGCACTCATCTGCAGCGGCAAACTTCAGAAGATTTCTTTCTACAACTTATGAAATCTTTATTACACTGCACTCAAGAAGCGAAAGGCAGGGTTAAGTGGTCGGAAGCATACATACGGATGGCATACGTCGCACGTCTTGTCTGCTTTTTGTAAACAGCACACATCAAAAACCGTTCAGTGGAGAAAATTGAAACTTTACCACATGTTACGTGACCATGTGATATAGTGGTCACTCTTTTGAGATCAACGTAATCAAAAGGTCAACAAAGGCCAAATTTCTGAAATCCTCAATTTTCATCCAATTGACTTGAAATTTGAACTGGATTTGCATATCAGGACACTAAATTCAATCACCAACTATGTTTGACTTCAACATGTGCCGGAATTTCGAAAAATGAAAATTTTCATCCGATTAACTTCAAATTTGAACAGGATTTGTGTATGAGGACATTAAATTCAACCACCAATTACTTTTGAGGTCAACATATGCCAAACGGTCAATGTGGGCCAAATTTCTGAAATCCTCGATTTTCATCTGATCGACTTGAAATTTGAACAAGATTTGCAGATCAGGTCAGTAAATTCAACCACCAACTGATTTTGAGGTCACCATCGGCCAAACGCTCAACATCGACCGAATTTCTAATATTGGCAATTTTCATCCGATTGACTTGAAATTTGAAGAAGATTCTCACATTTGGTCATTGAAATCAACGACCAATTGATGTTGAGGTCAACATAGGCTCGAAGGTCAACATAGGCCAGAATTTCTAAAATCGTCAATTTTCATCCAATTGACTTGAAATTTCAACAGGATTTCCATATCTGCTCACTGAATTCAACCACAAATTATTTTTGAGGTCATCATTGGTCAAATTTCTGAAATCCTCAATTTTCTTCTGATTGACTTGAAATTTGAACAGGATTTTCATTAAAATGACCATCATGTGTCAAATTGTCTGGCAATCTTTGAAAAGGCAAAATCTTTGAAAATTAGATTGAAGGGAAAATCTTTGAAAATCTTCATCAGAGAAACCACTTAACTGATGAATGCAAAGTTTAACGAATTGATCAACTATCCTTGGGAAATATGGTTTGATCAAGATTATGTCATGAGTCACGTGTTCAGATAGCCATATTGAATCTAAGCAAAAACACCTAAAAATACAAAAGAGTCCGCTTGCACCAAGTCCTTTTCAAGACTGCACAAGATAGGAATTCTATGAATACCATCTATTTTTATTGCAATTCAATTATGTACCTGAACACTGTGTGGGGTAAGGTGTTGTGTGAACTCTTGAGGTAGTTGAGCATGATCATCGCATCATCAAAATGTATCTTAATTGCTTTAATTGGAAACTATCCATCCCAGCACGATGGGATCTATCCTTAAATTAAGACTACAACGTTTCAACAGAATGGACACTGACAGGACAAGGGCCGGGTCACAGTTTAAGAGTAAAGAAGAGAAGAGTTCGGACAGTCATATGGCAGGGGTCTTTCTCTCAGTGGATGCCAGGTGGTGAATGCATGGAATGATCTCCCTGCAAGGATAGGGGCAGTAGAGTCTGTGTATAGTTTTCAAATTGAGTTACATATGTATCTGGAAGTATTAGAGATGGGAGAGAATGAAGGGAGAGAATGAAGCCAAATGGCCTTCCCGAACATGGAAGCGTGGTGGAAAACTTGAAATCTTACTCAAGTGCCTCCAGTAGTTGAAGGAACAATGCAGGTTGAATCATTTATTTAATACATTTGCATGGAGAAATACAATCAATGCAATGTGATTGCTTTCTGACTTGATGTTCCAAACAGTTTCTCATATAGGGAAGTGAAATGAGGAGGGTGATCGACTCGCATGCAAGATAGTTGACCAATCACATTCTGTTCAGAGACAAACAGAACGTTTTCAAGGACATGGTCATGACTGTTTCAAATGCAAATTCCTACGGTTTGTCCTCGAGCACTTTCAAGCTCTATCAGATATTTGCATTGCTTCACTGCCCTCCCCCTTCATGACTTTTCCATAATGTATATTTCATTTCAACATAACATTGCACTGTGTTCATGTGATTCTGAAAGGTCTACTACACAGCACATTTGTTACTCAGGATTCCATAATTAGAAATAAGCATTCCTACGTCTTACTGGCACCCATCTCACTGGTGCCTGAACAAAGGCAGCTTTATATAATTGAACTTGACAAGCAAGTGCTTGTCGCCTATGTTAATCTTAATGTGGAACATGTCTTTCAATCCTGACAAATCTTACACTCTCACTATGTCTCTCCGAAAGGACCATTTGGAACCCCCCCCTCCCCATGTACTTTCTCAACAATCCACTGGAAGAAGTCCTTTCATTCACGCTTCCGGGTCTCACTATCTGCCATGATCTTTCCTGGGAAAGCCACATTTCCAACTTGGCCTCCAAAGCCAGTTGCCGACTGGGAATCCTCTGTTATGCAAAGTCCTTCCTTGGCCCACCTGAGCTCCTGACAACATACAAATCTTTCGTCCACAGCCTGATGGAGTACTGCTCTCTCCTTGGGCTGGTGCTCCTGCCTCTTACCTTTCTCGGCTTCATGCCATGGAAACCAAGGCATTTCAGATCATTGGTATCTCCCGTGGTGAGGCTGAGTCTTTGGGCCTCTCACTGCAGGCAGGTCGGTGGTCATTTTGTCTTCTACCATCTCCTCTCCGGTCTTGCCCACCCTCCCCCCCTCCCCCCTGCAACATCAGACAAAAGGTGAACATAGGCAGAATTTCTAAAATTTGTCAATTTTAGTCCGATTGACTTGAAATTTGAAGAGGAGTTGCATATTTGGTCATTGAATTCAACTACGAATTATTGTTGATGTCAAATTTGTTTTATGGATTTTCTAAGTATCGTGCTATGCATGGCGTCGTCTTCTTGTTTATTTGTCTGAGAGCAGGAAATCTCACAAAGTAATAGACTGATTGGGGTGAAACTTTGTCGACAGGTTTAGTGTGTTAAATTGATGAATTGATTCAACTTTGGTGAAGATCCAGATCTGAATCCAGATCCTATAATTTTTTTAAGTGATTCTTCACCATTGAGAGATGGGGCCAAAAACTATGTATAGGATGATATCTCAAGTTGTGGATGAGTTCTGACAAAACTATATGGATGAGTTGGTTAGGTGATAAGAACAAGCCAATTTGATTTTGGCTCAGGTCTGGATTCAGATCTGACCTATCAGTGGGATACAAAATGTAAACTGTTCAGTCTGGCAGAGGTACTTGCTCCACTGAGTGCCGTTCTAGTTGTCCAGCTGTTTCTATTTCATCCTATTTTGTCTACTTGCCCTTTCATGAGCCTTGACATCTGTATTTAAAGGAAATTTCTTCCAGATTATTTATTACATCAAGTGCGAGAGCATAAGAGTTTGGAAAGGGATTTGGTTTTCTTGTATTCTGATTCCCGTGAAATGGACGTGTTGCTGTTTCTTTTCAATTGTCTTTGTTACCAGTGCAAACCTGTTCTTTGGTGTTACTTGATATAGTGAAAAGGAGGATTGCTCCAATCGTGGGACTCAACTTATTACCATTTCATTATTTTTATTTTACTCGATTCTGTTTCGGATCTACATCCATTGAGGTTTTAAGACATTTATGTTTCTGATATATATTTTTGTATACATAGTCGAGGTTCATGGAGGAGCAAGAAGAAGGCAATGGAGTGTTTTACAATTCAAAAAGTTTAACTTGTCGATGAAAATCCCATAGTTAGATTTACCCACCATGTTTGCTTTATAGATTCCAGCAGAGCTTGATTCGAATATCGAAGTTATAGAATTGCTTCATCAGGAAGTGACTCAATGATCGATTTGAAACAATCATGTGTCCCGTAACAATTGGGCCAGCTAATAGGTTGCGGGTAAGTGTTGACTGATATTTGTCTTCATTACTCCGACACATTGAGGTTACCTTTTTGGCTGTAACAAGGCAGTTTCTCATTGTATTTATCGTCTTATTCCATGAAGATGCAATCACCAGCGACACCCGATTAGCACTGAAAACGAAAATATTGAGCTTGGACCCATCTATATTTAGTATACCTGTGGGTGAGAGGGTCTCATTCAATTTTGGCTCCTTGGAGGCAAATGTACACCATGGCTCCAGGAGTTAAAAATATTATAGATTTTTTTTACAATGCACATACAACAATTTACTATACTTAGGTATATGTAGTTGAGCTTAAATTTAACTTATTATTCAAATGGACCTAATTCACATCCTTGTGACGTTGTGGTTTAACTTACCAGGCACCGCATCATCTATCTGAGTGACGTGTATGAACGTGGAACAAGGTTTCATAATCAATAACCCTGCAGGATAAAAACCTATTTTATGCTTCACAGCATTAGCTAAATGGATTTTTTCAAAAGCAAGCAGAAACCGAGATTATTTAAGAAATATTTATTTGATCATTAATAATAAAATATACTAGTTTAAGGTTTAAATGTGAATGACCTTGGCCATGTTGAATGCTGATGCAGGTCCTTTGTGGGTCACTCCGACTTCCTCGCCAGCAACTCTTGTTATCTGCAAGAATAACTTGAACAATCATTCATTCTTTCTTGAGAAAAAAAACGTAACATATTCCATTTTGTTCAATTAGTTCAGAATCCAAATCAACGATGTCTCAACATGCCCTGCCATCTCATCTTGCATATCGTTACGTCGCGAAATTGGTCTCCCTCCACTGGTCCTTAATATACCCTCTGAATATTCGCCTACATGACATATTCACATAACAACTTATATCTGGTAAAGGCATAAAATCTGTGCCGATGAAATGGCATGCTGAATACAACTAAAGGATGAGTGAGTGTCCTTGGCCACAAAAAGATTCGAGATGATAACAAGGTCCAATATTTCAATGTACCCTGTGATGCATATGACGTACATTGAGCATCTTACGCCATGTCTTGGAAAAGTATACGACTGTTTAAATTTAGTCCCTATTCAAATTAGTCACCACTACCCATTTAAATGAAGTGCTCCACCCAAGGCCGGGAAAGGTGTGATCTGCTTCACCCACTCCGAATATTCATCAGGGAGAACCGAGCATTGAGCATGCAAAATTTGAAGTCCATTAACTTTACATTTTCCAGCATCGGAGTCAAGTTGTGCAGGACACAATACACACTGCTATATTTACTTCAACCACCACAAAAAGACCCTTTTATGCAAATATCCCTGAGGTACAAGTGTTGATGCTTTTGAAGCAAATTATCCGAGACAGCCATTGGCTATCCTACACTTCTCCTAATGCCATGGAAGGAAACTGCAGCCTAAGTATGTTTTTTTTTTTTTAATGTTCCCGGAGTATACAAAGAGATTTGTTTTTTTGAATACCAAGTGGAGGCTCGTGAAAGATCTAACACACAGAAACATATAATAAGGCAGGAGACAAGAGGGGTGGGAGAGCAAACACAAAATAGTGGAGAAAAGAGACAATAGGAGATCTGTGAAAGGCAGAGAGATGGGGCAGGGTACATGGGGAGAACAACATGGTACTACAGGGACTTTTAGGAAGGAAAACAGGGAATTTGAAGGATGTGCGTTTGGGGTGGATTCAAGGGGGTAGTGAAGATCAAGATTTTGGATGGGGGAAGATATGAGATGGTGGTGAACAGCTGTTTGGAAAGCCGAGAGGGAGGAGTGGGATTGAAGAGAGTGTGGGAGTTTGTTCCAGAGGTGGGAAAAAAGAGGAATGAAAGAGTAAAGGTTGGCAGTGATTCTTGATTTTGTCAGTTTCACCAGAAGGGAGTTCATGGCAGACCTTGAACACCCTGAGGAAATATAGGGGGCACAAATCACAGACAGAGCAGGGGGGGAGGGTGAGACCGGAAAGGAGATGGTTGAAGACAGAAAGATCATCGACCTGCCTGCGGTGAGAAAATGAGACCCAAATAATGAGCTTCATCGTGGGAGACATCAATGATCCTAAAAGCCTTGGTTTCCACAGCATGAAGCCGAGAAAGGTGACAAGCAGGAGCACCAGCCCAGAAAGGGGAGCAGTACTCCATCAGACTGTGGATGAAAGCTTTGTAAATGGTCAGGAGCAGAAGTGTGTCAAGGAAAGACTTTACCCAACAGAGGATGCCCAGTTGGCGACTGGCTTTGGAGGCCAGATTGGAGATGTGGCTTTCCCAGGAAAGATCATGGCAGATAGTGAGAACCAAAGCTTGAATGAAAGGACTTCTTCAACGTGATTTTTGAGAAAAAAGATGGGGGGGGGTGGTTTCTAGATGGTCCTTTTGGAGAGACATCATGAGCGTGAGAGATTTGTTGGGATTAAAAGATATATTCCAAGTCTTGGACCAGCTTGTGACTTTTATCCAGATCTGCAGAGAGTGAAGAGAATGCTGCCTGCCGATCAGAGGGATGATAGATTGGAACGACAGAGGGTGGAGTCCTCAGCAAAGAGGTAAAGAGGATTTTCGAGGCAGTCAGATGGATCATTGATTAAAAACCAGAAAAAGCACAAGGCCCAGAGCACTGCCTTGAGGAACTCCACCCCAGACAGGAAGAGGGAATGAGAGAACTCCATGAAGGGCCACACGTTGACTGCCTCAGCAAAGGAAGTCCGAGAGCCATGGGTGCAGATTGCCTTGGATACCATAAGAAGAGAGTTTGGTGAGCAGTGTTGGATTCCAGACCTCATCAAAAGCTCATGATATGTCAAGGGAGATAGCTCTGATCTCATGTCTGGCATTAATGACCTCGATCCATTGTTGGGAGAGCAGAATCAGCATATCCAGGGTAGAGTGACCTTGTCTGAATCCAAATTGATGATCGGAAATCAAGCCATTGGAGGAAAGGAAGGATTACGTGTCGGAAGTGATGATGGATTCCATGACCTTGCTGATAATTGGGACAGGGTGGATTGGTCTGAAGTTGCATGGATCTGCTTTGCACATTTTTTCATGCAGAATGGTGATTCTTGCTGATTTTCAGGCAGATGGCAGATGACCTTAAGAAAACCAGAGGATGAATAGAACAGTTGGAGGTAAGCAGGAGCAGCAGAGCAGGTTTTTAGGACATGTGGGCTGATGCTGTCTGGACCGGTTGAAGAATCTGAGTCGAGGTTTGACAGCAAACTCTCCACTTTGTCAGGAGAAAAGGGCACAGAGTCCCGGAACAGCTGGGTGTGAGTGGGTAAGGTGGGTGCAGAAAGTGATGGATTTGGGACACAAGATTTGAAGCAAACACAGAATTAAGGCATTCAGACTTTTCACGTGCAATGTCAGCTGTACGCCATTTGAGGTAAGGGAGGGAACAGAGGGGGAACATAACCACAAACAGACTTAACGAGATGTCACCAGGATTTGGAGGAGGGTGACAGGTTTGAGAATTCAGACGAGATTAGAAAGATGTTGTTTTCTGTCTCTCCTGATGGTAGATACACACTTGTTCCAAGCTTTGTGGAAGGAACCTTCAGTTATATTCACCTTCCATGAGGTGAAGGAAAGTTATTTCAAGACAACTTCCTCACTGCAAGCTTCAGTGTACCTTGGGCGGGAGGAAGGGTAGCAGAACTGAAGATGAGATGGGATAAATCTGTGTATGAGGGAGAGCAAGTTTCTTTGAAAGAAATAGCTGGATCAGTTGAAGTCAGTGAGAGTAGAAATTGGAGTCCATTCGAGAAGTTTGATTGCTGCTTGAAGTCCCTGCCAGTCGCGCTGAGTGAAATGCCAGACTCGTCAGCGCTGAGGTCCAAATTATGCCAGTGCAACTTCCCTGCTGCCTGAGTCAAACCAATCTCCAACAGGGGCAATTTCGCACAGGGTTAACCCCCTGAACCCCCCTTGGTCCGAATTCTGCAGCCTGGGGACCAACTCCCACCAAGGCTACTCCAAAACATTTTCCCATTTACCTTTAAAATATCTGGCCTTGCGTTTCTAAAGGTGTCTGCATATAACCCCATTATTGGGCTTTTCTTCTCCCTCATGCAGCTGCTGGTAGCATTGAGCCTCCCGCTCTTCCAACTTTCCTCCATTGTCATGAGTGACCACCTGCTCATGACTCACAGCTCCTACAGGACACGATCAAGTATGTTATAAAACCAATTGAGGCTCAAATTGATACAGGCCACATTGGCCTGCCTCTTTGAAAGTGCCCTACCATTTAATTTCATTCTTTTCACCCACTGCCATGTGGCAGCCAAAACACACCCCGCACAACACAGAGCGACAACTCCAGGCACCGAATCGACCGTGCAGGGTCTGCCACAACCTGCACCGACATCAGCTCACATCTGATGATGGACACAGCCTCACTCTTCAGCGCAAGCTTGGACCCACACACCAGTTATCCGGCCTCACTCCAACCATGAGCAGGCTCGCCCAACACCCCCCACATCGCAGGCTCGGACACCTGGTTGCCGGCTCAGGTTTGGATGCCTGCGTGTACTTTGGAGCTGGTGCTGCGTCACACCCTGCCAATCCCAGATGAGCCCCCAATTTGTCGTGTCCAGGCTGATTAACACCAGCCCTGGACAGATAGCCGAACGGTCTTAACTCTGAGGTGAACAGCCAAAATTATTGGCAGTTATGATGCTTGCGGGATGGAAAGTAGCGAAGGCACTTACTTGAATGGAAGCACACGGGTTTATACTCAAACCCACAACAAACAAACAAACAAACACAAGGAAATTCGACAATAATGGTTTAATGACAATATATCAGAGAGTGAAAGTGAAAGATGAGATAAAACTAAACCCTAATTTGAGACGTCTCCACTCAGTCCCCAAAACAGACAAGGGGAAAGATAAAATAAAAGAAAATCCCCCCTTCATGCCAGCACTCAGCTTTGCGTCCAGAGATGACCTGCAGGAGTCTGGTAATCATCTGACCATGAAGTCACCTCACAGGAAGTGCACAAGATGGCACAAATTTGCTCTCTGCCATGCAACGTACGTGAGGTAACTCGTGTGTGTGTGTGGTCCTCCTCCACTCTCACTCCATCTGAAAACGTCAAGAGCCCCACAAACCACCTTCTCACGATCAAAATTGCCACACCGCTCCTTCCAGCACCAGGTCCACACACACACCATATGGCATCGCCTTCCTCCTCGATCATAAAACAAGGAAGACTGCCCAGTTTGAGCTCAAAGACACGCTCATCTTCCTCCAACTGCCGTTTCTTTCTCGAACCTTCTCCCTATGATGTCACCCCGACCAATCATGAATCACAGGGGTGTGGTCTGCCGGTTGTGATTCCTGAGAGGCAGGCTTTTGTCTGCTCGGAAACGTTCGGGCGCTGTCGGCAGCTGGGTCAGTTGCTGTTGTTGTTGTTGTTGTTGTTGCAAAAATGTGGTTCTTTTATGGCTGGCCTTGTAAATGTAAAAAACGTAGGAAAAGGTCACAGGGGGCAATCACATACTGGGAGAAACTAGCATTAGACCTAGTTAACAAAGCACCACCCCCTGTGTGGTGACATGTTTGCAATCTTAAGCTCACAGTTTTCCCTACTTAAATTACATCGAGATGTCTCCTACTCATCCACGGACAATGCTATACTATACAATCCTATCTTCACAATGGGATTCCTCCATGTACCCCCACAAACGTAACAATATATAAAACATTAAGCATTTTATTACTTACCTAAACATTGCAGAAACAAGAAAAGTAAAAAGAAATTTTAAGAAAAATGTAAAAACAGAGGGATGAAATCTCCAAAAAAACCAACCAAACAAGGTGGGAAATGACTCCACATGACAATGCCACAATAAGACACCACAATCCTCTTCTGCTTTAGCATCACAACATATTTTGACATTCTACTCTTGTTGTGAGATTGTGATGTAACAATGTCAAAAGATGTCGTGATGCGAAACCAGAAGAGGATTGTGGTGTCTTATTGTGGCATCGTCATGTGTTGTCATTCTTCATTGTTATTCTTCCTCGTTCTTCATTCTCCTTCTTCATCCATCACAATGAGACAACAAAAGTAAAATGTTTAAATATGTCATGACGATAATCCATAAGAGGATTATGGTGTTGCATTGTGGCGTCATAATGTGGTGTCATTCTTACCTTGTTTGGTTTTTTTTTTTTTTGAGATTTCATCTCTCCTATGTTAGGGTTATATAATTTCATCTCATAGTATATCATTTGCAGACCAATTTTGAATGCCCCACAAAGTTTGAATCCACTTGTACTCTCAGCTGAGGGATTTATTCTGTGCACAGGAAACGACTTCTCTCTTAACGATGTAATCTCCTCCACACTGCCTCTAGATACTCGTGGAATATCCTTTTGGGACCATATTATTCTCTTCGCCCGAATTTTTTGAAAATACACTTCATGATACAATATTCTTAACTTCAATAGAACCACATACATACTTTACAGATCGTCCTGCTTGCAATATTTTAAATCCCATTTCCAAACAGACTGAAGCAACATTCCGTCCACTTGAGTGCAAGAACCATGAACAATACCAATCAGCTCGGGTAAGGCTCAGGTCTGAATTTTCAACCAATGTCATCCTGGACGAGATGGACCACATACAGCAGTATGTTTTTTTCGGGGTGGGGGATTGAATTGGGGGGTAGGAAGTGTATCATGGAGAAGGGAGGTGGGGGGAGGGGCAGTACATGACCATGATAGATTGTTAGACCTATCTTATCATGTGATTGCTGTGAGAGCATGTGTGGTTATTGTGTTAGTGATGTTTCTCTCCGCCATTTCCTGATGTATTTACATTCGTTATCGACTCCACTGAATGGAAGTGTTCACAGAAATTAAAGAAAAGAATAATATGTAGTTATAATTGTAATGTTCGCATTCACTTTTGATCCGATTGCTGGTAATGCTCAGAACCCAGGTTGAAATCCCATACACCGTCTGTGTCGTCCATTCTCTCCTTGCTTCGGCTATTGACTACTAATGTCTTTGCCCTTCATGTGATTTATGTACAACTTTTCCATGAGCCTTAAATCAATGTTAAAAAACTAATTAACCCTTCCTAACCCAACTCTCTTACATGCAGGTTACTGTAATTCTTCTCCTCCTCTCCCCCTCTTTTCCTTCTCGTTCATTCCCTTCCTTGTTTTGTCTACCTGCGACCCCACTGGACCACTGACGGTACATTGCCTTTTCGCCTTCTCTCTCCTCGCTATATTTTGCAAAGCGAAATGTTTAAAAACAACTGTTAATGAAATGGAAAAGCAAGTTATGTTTTCAGTTGTTACATTTCATTTAACAATCCTGGTGTGGGGCATTGTGGATTGGTGACTTTTCTTTCCCACAAAAAAACTCTTCGGACCTTGAGATTGGTGGAGAGAGGATGGTGGTAATTAAAGGATAAGGGTGAGTTTGACGGTATGTGAGACAATGGCTTTGAATTTCATGTTTTTTTTTGTTGTTGTTGACATTGTCGAGGTTCGTATGAGAGCTAACACACAACGCACAGCAAGGGGGGATGAGACAAGAGGGGTGGGAGAGAGGACAACACAGTGGGGAACAGACGTTAGGAGATCTGTGGAAGGCAGAGGGATGGGGTGGGGAACATGGGGAATACAAGATGGACACCACAGGGACTTTCAGGAAGGAAAGCAGGGAATTTGAAGGAAGTGGGGTGATTAATGGGGGTAGAAAAGATCGAGGATTTGGATAGGGGAGGATAAGAGGTGGTGGTGAACTGCTGTTTTGAAGGCCTGGAGGGAAGAATTGGATTGAATAGAGTGAGGGAGTTTATTCCAAAGGCGGAAAAAAGAGGAATGAAAGAGTGAAGCTGAGCAGTGATTCGTGATTTTGGTAGTTTTACCAGAAGGGGGTTGTTGACGGACCTTGAGCCCTGCAGAAATATGATGGGGACAAATCGCAGAGAGAGCAGGGGGGGGGGGGGCAGACCGGAGAGGAGATGGAAGAAAACAGAAAGACCACCGACCTGCCTGCGGTGAGAGAGTGGGAGGCCCAAAGTTTCAGCCTCATCGCAGGAGATACAAATGATCCAAAATGTCTTGCTTTCCACAGTGTGAAGCCAAGAAAGGTGGAAGGCAGGAGCACCAGGCCAGAGGGGAGAGCAGTACTCCATCAGGCTGCGGACGAAAGCTTTGTATGTGGTCAGGAGCTCAGGTGGGCCAAGGAAGGACTTTGCACGACGGAGGATTCCCAGTCGGCGACTGGCTTTGGAGGCGAGGTTTGAAATGTGACTTTCCCAGGAAAGATCATTGCAGATAGTAAGACCCAGAAGCTTGAATGAAAGGACTTCTTCCAGAGGATTGTTGAGAAAGTAGATGGGGGGGGGGGGTTCTAAATGGCCCTTTCGGAAAGACATAGTGAGAGTGTGAGATTTGTCATTCATGGTTTGGAAATGAATTACGTGAACATAGCCACGGTTTGTTTATGGGTGACGCTTGGTGATATGAATAATAATTAAATGACTGATTAGCTTTACGACAAATAATTACATCTTCAAAATGACGGATGAAGGTTATATTGTTGCGGTTCTGTGAAGCCAGCACTCCTCCAAAGCAATGGCACCCAACATATAGGGGTTATTCATTAGTTTGTTTGGTTTGCCCTTCCATTATGTCGACTGGGAACATGGGACAAGAAGGGTTGTGTCATGCATTCAAGTCGGTCTTTAATTACCCTCTCCGAAGACGAGGGTATAGCGTTTATGTCCGTTTATCACTTTCAAAATCGAAGATTTTTCAAATATATTGGTCAGTCAATTTTGTTATTCTGTCCATGTCTGTCTGTCTGACTGTCTGTTTTATTATTGCCGACAGATCACAATTTTAAACCGATCTTCACGAATGCTCACCACATGGTAGAGTTTGTCATAACGAAGAAGCATGTCGTTTTAGAAGTCAAAAGGTCAAAAGGTCAACATAGGCTCAAAGTTAACAACGACGGTGTGATTTCCAAAATCCTCAATTTTCATCCGATTAACTTGAAATTTGAATAGGATTTATAATTCAGGTCACTGAATTAAACAAGCGAATTATTTTTGAGGTCAACATTGGGCAAAAGGTCAACATAGACCATAGCGTCAACATAGACCAAATTTATAAAATCCTCAATTTTATTTCAATTGACTTGAAATTTGAACAGGATTTACATATCAGGTCAATTAATTCAACCAACCATGAATTCTGAGGTAAGCATGGGCATAAAAGGTTGACATAGGCCAATAGGCCAATTTGGGCTAAACATTCTGAAACCACTTCCCGTTCTGGGTTTGGAGTGTTGGCGGGTCTCCTTCAGGGCTCTCTGCTGACGATCTCAAAGTTAAGTTTCCGGTCGTTATCTGTCCCGTTTTAACTGTTTATTTTCTCACCTACATGTTACTGTGTGTTCCTAGTTCGGTTTTGTTTAAAAACATCATGCTATTTTGTGAGTTTTCGTCGACCTTGTTAGTGCTTGAGGCCTACCATCGTTCCCCTCAGTGTACAATCGTCTTTTCGTATTTTCTCCCCATTACCGTCAATTTCTATCTTCCCCACTTTCCTAATGTCCCCCATCCCTCCCAACTAAACACACCATTTCTTGTCATAAAAAAAAACCTTTCTCCTTGCACACTCACAAGTCTCGATTCTTCTTCTTCTTCTTCATCCTCCTCTTCTTCTTCCTCCTGCCGGCACATCATCTTTATTCCACTGAGCTGACCCTCTCTCGCCATTACCTTCACGATTTCTTCCGATCAACAACCTTACATTCCCGAATATTACCTGTTCTTCAAAAATACATCAAAAAATAATAATCTTCCTTATATCCTTTCGATCTCTACAGCTCCTACAACCACGTGTCTCTCTCTACTCTTCCTGGTACTTTTCATCGACCCAGCAGCTTCACACTGCGTTTACCGTCCAAATTCACCACACACTTCCACGATTTTACTTCATCCTTCCCTTTTCAAAATGTTACGCAATCCTCATTTAAAATAAATAATTTCACTTTTGACGATAAACCTCCCATAGCCAAGTGGTTCTCCCATAACCACGTGATCTGTTTACACCCCCTTGCATTTACCGATCCAATTTCACCATTCACCATTTCGATTTTTTCCACAACACTTCCATGACAATCTGACGAAAACTCTCTCAAACAATAATAATAACATAAAGGATCTCTGATAATGCTTCATCTTCCTCTTACACACGTGTGGTACTCTTTACTGTATCATAATGCACTACTCTTCTGCGATTTAAACAGACTGCTCTCAATTCGACCTCTCCTTCATACCTTGCCAAAAAAATCCAACTATTACAGCGTTTCTTCTCTCCATTCTCTGAATTCACCTTTATTCCATCCATCAAGAAACGTGTTTAATCGCATCTCTGACCTAAAACCTTAAAAAAAACACCAGTTTGCAATGAATGTTCGCTTTCCATCAACCATTTTTTTTCCAATTTCAGTGCCAATTCACTCCTCTCACCCCTCACTCTCAAAGCAACCATCTCACTCTTCTCCATCCAAGCCTCCCTCTCACCTTTCTCAAAACTCCCCCCTCACCTTTCTCCCACCATTCATCCCCCTCACTCATCCTTCTCAAAGTTGCTCCCCCCCACATCCACAAAGCTGCCTCCTTCCACTGCCCTCTCACCTCCATCTCTTCACTCCACATCCTCAAATCCTCAACTGCCTTCTTCCCCCTCTCTTGTTCCCCCTCTCCTCCAGGACCACAGAGCCTTTTCTCCTCCTCATCAGGCCCCCTCCACGAGCTATTCTGCAATCCCCCACACTCTTTCAACAACTCTCCTTACCCCCCCTCATCCCTTGTCGTACTCTCCATCTCCCCTCCCAACCCCTGCACCAAAAGCCTCCTCCCCTCCCTCTTCATTAACTGTGTGGACCTCAAATATCCGGGGCCTTCGCTCAAACCTTTCAGATCTTTCCATACAGGTTGTCACTGACAAACCAGACAGAATCTGCCGAACAGAAACTTTCCTCCCCCAAGTCGTGTCTGACTCCTAAGTATCTCTCCCTGGTTACTCCCTCCTCCGGTATGACAGACCTGAGCCTCAACCTGGTGGAGGAGTTGCTCTCTTCATCTAGGACTCCATTCCTCACTCTCCATGCACTGCCCTCACTCCCCCACACCCCCAGGAATACCTCTGGCTACAGCTTCCCCTCCACTCCCACCTCATGTTTATAAGTGTACTGTACCGTCCACCTAACAGTGATGACTCCATCTACACATCACTATCCGAAAACATGGACCAACTTCTATCTTCTCATCCAAACTCTCTCTTCCTCATATGTGGCGACTTCAATTGTCATCATGCCAGTTGGGTAGGTGTGGGTACCTCTCTCATCCGTCATGGCACTTCATCAAAAGCTTTCTGCGACTCATTGGGACTGACTCAATCGGTCAACTTCACGACCCAGATCTCAACCAATGGTACTCCATCTCTTCTGGATCTGATTTTGACAAATTTCCCTGACAATATCTGCTGCTCTTCCTCCAATCCAATCGGTTCTTCTGACCACGTCCTTGTCAAAGTGGACATCTCTCTGGCTGTTATCAGAGAACCACGTCACCGCCGTCGAGTCTGGCATTTCATTCAAGCCGACTGGCAGGATCTCCAAGCAGCCAACAAACTTATAGACTGGTCTCCTATCGCTACTTTCTCCAACATTAACTCATCCTGGGAATTTTTTAAAAGAAACTTGCTCTCCCTCATGCACAGATTTATCCCTCCTCGTCTTCAGTTGTCCTACCCTTCTTCCCGCCCTTGGTTCATTGAATTTTGTGGCGAGGCAGTTGTCCTGAAACAACTTGCCTTTGCCTCATGGAAAGCAAACCCAACTGAGCGTTATCTCAGTTCCTTCCATAAAGCTCAGAACAAGTGTGTATCAACCCTCAGGAGAGCCAGAAAACAACATCTTTCTAATCTCAAGTCTGAACTTTCAAACTTCTCTCCCTCCTCAAAATCCTGGTGGCGTCTAATCAAATCTGTTTCTGGTGTATGTTCCCCTCCATCCCCCACCCCCCCTTCGCTCAAATGGCTGCACTGCTGATACCGCTCGTGAAAAGGCTGAATGCCTTAACTCGGCGTTTGCAGCTAAATCTTGTGTCCAAAACCCATTGCTTTCTCTACCCACCTTACCCAGTCGCACCTAACTGTCCCTGGACTCTGTGTCCTTTTCTCCTGACAAGGTGGAGAGCTTGCTGTCAAACCTCGACTCAGATTCTGCAACCGGTTCAGACGGCATCAACCCACGTGTACTAAAAACCTGCTCTTCTGCTCTTGCTCACCCTCTCTCTGTTCTATTCACCCTCTTATTTGCTCTAGGACATCTGCCATCTGCTGGGAAATCAGCAAACATTACTGTCCTGTACAAAAAGGTGGAAAAACAGATCCCTACAACGACAGACCAATAAGCCTTCTCCCAATCATCAGCAAGGTTATGGAATCCATCATCGCTTCAGACATGAAATCCTTCCTCTTCTCCAATGGCTTGATTTCCAATCATCAATTTGGTTTCAGACCAGGTCACTCTACCCTGGATATGCTGCTTCTGCTCTCCCCACAATGGATGGAGGTTCTCAGTGCCAGACATGAAATCCGAGCAGTATCCCTGGACATATCACATGCTTTTGACATGGTCTGGTACCCTGCCCTGCTCACCAAGCTCTTTTCCTATGGTATCCAAGGCCATCTCCACTTATGGCTCACAGAAGTCCTCTCCTGTCGCAGTCACCATGTGGCCCAAAATGGATTTCTTTCATCGCCTCTTCCTGTCCAGGCTGGAGTTCCTCAAGGTAGCGTTCTGGGCCCTGTTCTTTTTCTGGTTTTCATCAATGATCTCTCCGACTCTCTGGAAAATCCTCTTTATCTCTTTGCTGGTGACTCCACCCTCTGGCGTACCATCTGTCATGGCTCAGACCGGCAAGCAGCAGCTTCTTCGCTCACTGCAGATCTGGGTAAAATGACAAACTGGTCCAACATGTGGAACATGTCTTTCAATCCAGACAAATCCCACGCTCTCACTATGTCTCTTTGAAAGGACCGTGAAGAACCCCCCCCCCCCCCCATACACTTTCTCAACAATCCTCTGGAAGAAGTCCTTTCTTTCAAGCTTCTGGGTCTCACTATCTGCCATGACCTTTCCAGGGAAAGCCACATTTCAAACCTCGCCTCCAAAGCCATTCGCAGACTAGGAATCCTCCGTCGTGCAAAGTCCTTTCTTGGCCCACCTGACCTCCCGACCACTTACAAAGTTTTTGTCCGCAGCCTAATGGAGTACTGCACTCCCCTCTGGCCTGGTGCTCCTGCCTCCAACCTTTCTCAGCTTCACACTGTGGAAACCAAGACATTTTGGATCATTGGCATCTCCCGCAATGAGGCTGAGTCTTTGGGCCTTTCACTCTCTCACCGCAGGTTGTTCGGTGGTCTTTCTGTCTTCTAACGTCTCCTCTCCAGCCTCGCCCCCCCTGCTCTCTCTGTGATTTGTCCCCACCACATTTCCACAGGGTGCTCAAGGTTCGCCAACAAACCCCTTCTGGTAAAACGACCAAAATCTCGAATCACTGCTCACCTTCACTCTTTCATTCTTCTTTTTTCCCGCCTTTGGAATATCCTCCCTCACTCTATTCATTTCCATTCTTCCCTCCAGGCCTTCAAAACAGCTGTTCATCACCACCTCTTATCATCCCACATCTAAATCCTCCATACTTTCTTCCCCCGATAATCCACCCAAGCCCACCTCCTTCAAATTCCCTGCTTTCCTTCCTGAAAGTCCCTGTATTGTCCATCTTGTATTCCGCATGTTCCCCGCCCCATCCCTCTCCCTTCCACAGATCTCCTAATGTCTCTATTCCCCACTGTTTTGTCCTTCCCTCTCCCGCCCCTCTTGTCTCATGCTCCCGTTGCTGTGTGTTGTGTGTTAACTCTCACACGAGCCTCTACAAAGTATACAATATATATATATATATATATTTTTTTTTTATTGACTTGAAATTTGAAGAGCATTTTCATGTCAGTACAATGAATTCAGCTACCAATTAATTTTAAGGTCAAAAGGTCAAGACAGGCCTAATTTCTAAAATTGATAGATAGGGTCAAAAACTAAATATATCACTGTATCTCAAAAGATTGTGGACAAGTTATGACAAAACAATGTGGATGAGTTGGATGGGTGACAAGAACAAGTGAATTGGATTTTGGTTTGGATCCAGTCCATCAGTGAGATACAAAACATGAACTGTTCCACCTAGCGAAGGTATGCGCTCTACCGAGTGCCATTCTACTTTGTGCTGTTTTGCCAAGTTGTCACTCTATGAGTGATTTTTCATTTGTTACTTGGAGAAATCTTCGATTTTTCAAGTATGTTGGTCTGTTCCGTTTGTTGCTTTGTTTGTTTGTTTGTCCGGTCGTCTACAGCCCAAACGGCTAGACCAGTCGTTTTTAAATTTTTACACTTGATAGTTAATCCACCTGAGACGGTCCGCGTCTAAACGGCGTCTTAATCGCACTTTACATCACGACGTTACATCAAAAAAAGATGAAAACAAGCTTTTGAACATAACTCAGTAACCGGAAATCGTAGCGACTTTCTGTTGACGCCAAAACAAACTTTAAATGGAATATCTAAATGTTTTAAAATGCATGTTAGTACAAATTATGCACGGTTTTCGCAAGCGTATGACGTCAAAGTTTTTAGATATTGGCGTGATTAAAAAAAAATTATATTCGTTTGGACGATTTGGATGAAATTTTAACAGCTGATAGAAATCCAGAGTGCAAAAAGATATGTGACTTTTGGTGATGTTCAAGATCAGGATCTGGATTCTGCATCACTTTATATTATCGCCCATTATAAACCAATGGGGAACTTTGTGAATTACACACGGCTATTTCTCAAACAGTTTTGCACTTATTATATTGAAACTTATGCTGTCTATTTATGCATGTAATATCAACATGTGTACAAAGTTTGATCGAAATTAACCCAAGGTCAAGGTCAGGGTCACCCAAAACATGAAAAACACACATGTAAAATACATATTTTGTTTTACAACATATTTCAAACCTGATAACGGGATCATAAAGCTGGTTGAAAAGCAATGTTCCTAGGTATTTTCAAATATTTTCTATGTTCAGAATGAAGGCACCAAGCACCGATGATAAGTTGTTGAATGTCACATGGTGGCTTTAAATGAGTTGTGTAAATTTTCAATCTGCTGCCGTTACCATGACAACGCGCGCAGGATAATTGTTATTTGTGACATCGCATCATTTTATTAATGTACGAACAAATAAACACCACACATTCCATGACATTACAGCTTGGCCCACCACACGGAAATGTCAACTAATTCGCCAAGTGTCGTGCTAAGCACGATTTTTCATTTGTCTGTTTGTCTGTTTGTCCACACAGAACTTTTGTGTTTTTCTCCGCAACCGCTTGTCAGATCGAGATAAAATTTTCAGCATTGGTGAGACTACTCATGTTCAATGTTGTTATGATAATTATGACGTAATAGGTCACGTGATGTGGCAGCCATGTTGAAAAAATGGGAAAAATTTGGACCACTTTATTTCTGAAACTGCACCAAGGAAACAATTGAAATTTGACACATCACATGTACTCTACATGGGAAATAAGTGAGATTTTTTATGAAATCATAGGTGCCTTAATTTTGACGTCATAATTGCATATGTAGAATGTTGCATCTGATCAAGATGAAAATTTTTGATGTTCATCTCGAGATAGAATGGTCCATAGAAAAAAATTGATGACATCATCAGACATGTGATTCGACAGCCGTATTGTTTAAAAAAAATTAACCTTCAAAAATCTTGTTCTTCAGAACAGCTGGACAAATCGAGGGGAAACTTCACACCAATGTACCCCAAGCCATCGGTGTACAAGTTTGTTCAGGAATAATTGATAGGTCTCATGGTTTGACAGCCATGTTGGATTGATGAAAACTATTAAATAATGTTGTCTGTGGAACTGCTAAACCAATCATAAGGAAACCACATTTATGATCTGGTGGTGATGCTGAATACAGCTTTTAAATTTCAACTTGATCAGGCACATGGTCTGGCAGTCAGAATTATATTATTTTTTGATATGGGTTATTTTTTTTTTTAATATTGATATATATATATATATATATATATATATATATATATATATATATATATATATATATATATATATATATATATATATATATGAATAAGGTTCACTTGGCTGTGCCTGGATGTGTTTGAGGGTCGAGGAGTAGCAGCTGAAATGTGAATCGTATGCAGGTTCCTCCTGATAATTTCATCTTTGCTTTTTGCTTGTTCGGTTACTTCTGATTACTCCAAGGCAGGACTACACCTATTTATTCTTCTATTTGATTTGAATTGAATTTATTTTAATCCAATTCTAAATTCAATTTCATAATAATAATAATAATAAAACGTCATCGGTCAGGGTCAGGTGTTTGATCAAAATGGGGTTGCATCAAAGCGGGACGTCTTGGTACCCGGTCATTACTACCAGCGGTTATAAAGTGACAGTTCTAATTATGTCTCTTCTTAATCATGTAACACACCAGAACATAAACACCACACAAAAGAAGTACTGGCAAGGGTCTCTCATTGCTCTTTTCCCTGTTCTACCTGCAATTATTTCATCGACAATATTTTACCTGATTTCACACACCACCTCTCCTTCACGTAAGCATGTGCGCTACAGCCCGGACAGTGACGCTACCTGAGGAGCTTCATTAGAATATGCCACCAAAACCCCGTTCAAACCGTATGTCAATATTCATTGGACACTTCACTTCAACCTTCCCAGTACTCGATCCATCAACACTACAGCCTTCATATGAACTTTAAACATCTTCCTAAAAAATCCCCACAACAAGCTACACTCGATTTCTTCACCACAAACGCTTTCTCAATCCAAATGCTTCAATCACATCACCACAACCATTTCAACCTCTTCACCACAAATGCTACAGTGCTTCCCTGACCTCATTATAATTGCTACGAAATGCACCAACCACAGTCAGTTCCCTGGACGCTCACCACAGTCCTTTGGGATGTCAGGGAATGGAGGACATTATGAGTCGGAACATATTGGCGTGTTGCTTGAAGCCCATTCAGCATCGCCTGGGTAGCCCTGGCACTCCTCTAAATAATGACCCTCAATTGGAACCCAGCATACGTTCACACCCTGAGAGCGCTTCCAGAAACCTGTGCCCCATGTTAATCCCAGAACTCCATTGCGTGGCTTAGTTTGGAGGTAGATGAGGCCATTTTCGGCTCTGGAGTCTGGCAGGACGAGGCTACTTCTCAGTGTGGTGTCTGTGTATCAATAAGAGAGCTCAGATATGCCTCCAGTGCATTCTGATCTGCTTTTTGGCTCATCTTCTGCCCAGGCTGTGTAAAATAGCTACAGAAGTCGCTGAGTCAGTCTGTCAGTCAGTCACCGTGCCAGAGCTGAGCAAGCCGTCACTGAGCCAGAGCCGAGTGAGCAGCCACTGAGTCATTGCCGAGGATTGTGGGATCATTGCCAGGTCATCACCGAGTAATCATCAAGTCTTCAGCGCTTGGCTTCTGGTGCATTCTGCAGCTAATCTTAATTAGCCTTGACATTTATAGACATTTTCTCACACCATGTCAAGCTTTTACCTCACGTTCTGTCTCTCACATATTCTGTTTTGGTTGTTGATCTTACGTTTCATTATGTTTGTGCCATATCCTGATGCTGTGTGGACTGTGCTTCCCTGTTGACAGACCACTGGTAGCTTGTACATGTTGCTGTGTTTGAGCCTGGGGAGTAACTGCTGAAATCTATCTGTCTGGGTTCTTCCTGACATCTTTGTTGTTTGTTGCCTTCACACTTTTTTCAAATTTTTTTTTCACAAATCTTTATTTATTATTATTTTTATTTATTTAGTTTCATATATATATATATATATATATATATATATATATATATATATATATATATATATATATATATATATATATATATATATATATATACATATTTTTCTTCTTTCTCTTGAATCGTTCAAATTCTTGCTTTTTCTTATCTTTCATCTCTTTTACTCTCTGAAGCCTGGTGTTGGCTTAGTGGTTAGGGTGGCGGCTTGGGATCTCAGGGTCCTGAGCTTAAGCCCCGTTAGCTGCTGAATTAACACCAGGGGGTTGACTCAGCCTGTCATCCTTCCGAGGTCGGCGAAGTGAGTACCAGTGTACTGGTCCCGGTGTATGCCCCGGTTAGAATAGGTGTACCATATCCCTGTGTGTCATAAGAGGCGACCAGGGTTGGCGTCAGGAAGGGCATCCGGCCATAAAAAAAACATTGCCTCAAGAAAAAGCCCAACCCCTGCACAGCAGGGAAAAATGGCTGTAAAAACGGTCATTTTATTATTTTTAATCTCTTTTACTCTCTATTCCTCTCTTTCTTTATCTGTCTCTCTAAGAAGTGAATTGTTGCAGAAATTTTTTTCTGTAAGGCTCACTTGGCTGTGCCCGGATGGGTTTGAGGGTAGTGGAGTAGAGGCTGAAACCAGAATCCTATCTAGGTTCTTCCTGATGACTCCATCTTTGCTCTTTACTTCTTCGGGTTCCTTCTTAGTGTTCCGTTTCATCCACTATCTTGTCTGCTGTAAACACAAAAACTAAAAGAGCATTTCAGATACACACTTCCTTCACTCTTTCTCTTCTGCATCATACTTGCACCTCATTTACACCTCCCACTCACGCACTATAGACATGCCCAGTTTTCTTCCCCCCTCCCCCCCTCTCATAAGCGACTGGGAAGCATATGTCTGTTTTCCGCGCCAGGTATTGAAAGAGGTTGTGAACACCTCAACTGACTCTCATCTTTCTTGCTCTCTAATTTCCTCAGATGTGTGTCTGATGGTGCCTGTATTGTTTGCATAAGTTAAAATTGTAGAAGTTTTTAATATCATTTATCTCTACCCTGTATCTTGTCTCTGTATATAACTGCATATCTTTTGCTGCACCCCACGAATCCTTCCTTTCCCTTGCTGCACGAATTGCTGAAATAAAACCTTTCATTAATGTTCACATACTTTTCCTCGCCCTCATTTTATGAATAAATTGCTTATGTTATAAATGTACCCAGCTCTTTCTGTCTTTTCCTTCATTGGTCCAGTGTGGTCCGCACATTAGTTCAGCCAGGAAGTTCTGCCCCAGAAATTTGCTCTTTTTAGCCACTGCATCGCTCGGCAGTAATCCTGGTGTGTGCTGAGGGCACAAGACCCCCATTGTTCCAGCCATCCACAGGTAAGGCATCACGCGCGGTAGTCTAACCCTGCTAGGATTAGCAGTGCCAATCGGCGTTCATGGTTGATTCGCAACCCGCAGGTGAGTGGAGTTATCTGCGCCGGCAGCCTCAGAAACAGGTGTTTGGGAGGGACCCGAGTGCTTCCCTTCATGGCGAGCCCCAGATCCCGAGTCCATAACATTATAATTGCAGGGGGTTTGTATAACGAAAATGGTTGGCACTTTGGAACAATTGTTCGAAGTTCTGTTGGTAAATACAATTTTCCTGGACAAATCGGAGATTGACAAGAACATAATGTCACTGTCACAGGGCCATGCTTGGCAGAGCTCTTCTAAAAAATAAAAGCTCGTGTATTCCTTCACTGAAATAATTCGTTCCTTCACTTGTCAGCGAAAGTGAAACTTTTGCTAAAATTGGTGTACTTTTTAATCCCTACCAGTTTCACCAGAGGTGACTCTCGGTTTGCTCTTCGTCCGTCCGTCCGTCCGTCCATCCCACCTGAGGTTTTTCAGATTTTTTTCCCCCCCCCATACCATTTAACATATTCAACTGAAATTTGGTACATGGCTTTATTATGATACGTTACAGAACAACTTTGAATTTCAGGGTGTTTCATCAATTTTTCAGTTAGGTCCTTTTTGGACTTGGGAAAATATCACAACATTCGGGGACATGCATTGCAAAGGAATTGTCGTTCATGTTTTATATGTTGTGGTCGAGGTTCGAAAATCGAGGGTGCTGAAAAAAGATATTCTCAAAACCTATCGAGAAACATTTCTAAAATGTCAGAGCTTTCTCATGTTGACAACAGCAAAACGCAATTGTAAATCTAAGACTAAGGCAGTCTGAACTCAGGAATCGGAGAAGTGGAGTGCAAATTGATTGGCATATTATGTTTTAAACCTATTTAGCCTTTCTTTTCGAGCTATCAGCTTTGTTAGTTTATCTGGCTCTGTGGATCGTCTCGAGTGAAATGGCTCGCAGGCTCACCATTTGAAATCTGACAGCACTGTGTACTCAAGCAAGCCATCCAGTCATATACCATATTGCTTTAAAAGTAATACCTACAACGAATTTGACTGTTAGGCAGCACACAATTAACTTTTCTGTGCATGGTTGCTTTGTAATTTTGCTTGCATGGTTTAAGGCTCATTGGTTCTGGAAGCACATTTACATTTAGAAGGTTTGAATCGAATATCCACAGTAATTCCCAGTTTTTAAGGGGGTCGAGCACGATAATCTCAGGAACCTCTCTGCACACGTTGATAAGCGTTGCCTTTTCCCTGACATTAGTGTTCATTAGTGCATACAGCCGAACACACTGACATATGTATTGCCAGGAAAAGAAAGACAACTCATACCGTGCAGTGTTGCAGAAATTCACTGCACAGTATAGCTGCAAAAAGCAGTTAATCGCGACATTTGTGTTTTCCACGCTTGAAATCAACCCTCGACATTGGTTCCGATTTGTTTCAGAAAAATGTGTAGGAGTACACTGGAAGGCTGGAATGCACAGCATGGCACGTCTGCACTGCAAAAGGCAATTTTGAATTCCCCAGGAACCGCGTTTATTCGACCTTCAAATGCAAAGTCTATTTGGCTTTGCTCTGCAAGTAAATTGTGCATCCGTGAGGATAGCCCGGCATATAAAACTGCTGAAAATTTTTATTTATTTGTGGTGGTGCTCGAATTAAAAGCTGTGAACTTTTGTGCCTTTTCATTTTTATCCTCCAGTTCCCGAAACGTTCTTTGCAATGAGCATTTCAGGAAAATCCTTCATGGACGTGTTTATCTGATGTTACTGTTTATCCATTTACAACGCTTGCCCACAAAATGTTTTAGTCAATCAAAGGCTTCTCAATACAATATATTTTGTTAATTTTCAAAGCACATGCTTTACACACATAAAACGTTTTTCTCTTTTGCAACTTGTAAAAAGGAATTATAAAATGCAGTTTTTTTGTTTTTTTGATTGTAGAAAATACCAAATGGTCTTTCATTCGACGTACAGCAATGCAGATATCATTCTCAAATTATGCATTTTGATGATACACAGCAATTTCAGCTTACTTTATCAGTGATTCAATGATCTTATTATGCGAGACCACATTGGAAAATTTCAGACCAAAAATGTTTGCTCCAAGGAGATTTTTCCGTTTGACAAAGAGGAAATGCTCATAATCCAGTAATAACCAATCTCTCTGCTTAGCACTGTGGGAAAGCCTGAGTTTAAAAGTAATTGAGCAATTTATTGGCATCAGCATGCTGAGGTTCTGCAGTCCTATATGTCTGGGTATGGGGGCTAGTTCTGTAATTTATTGCTCTGAAATTTTCCGTTTATGGTAATGAGACAGCTCTGAACATTCGGGACAGAAACATAAAAATAATAAAATAAGCAACGACCCTCAAAATGAGGAAATGAAAACGTGGAAAGAAAGAAAGAAAAGAAAAAAAGAATGTGCCTGTAAATGAAAATCCAAACAGTCTTCGAAGTTTCATGAGATAAGAGAGAGTTTACTCAATGTATGAGCACTCCTTAGTGGGATGAGTATTGCCATTGGTGAAGGTAAGGTGAGTGCTTGTTTGTGATGAAGTTGGGGTGAATGTAGGTGGTGAATGAATAAGATTAGATGTCTGTCCCATGTCTGTCCCATGAGCCCAATAAGTCTGTCCCACGTTTTTTTTTTTTGGTATACCTTGTCGAGGCTCGTGTGAGAGCGAACACACAACGCACATCAAGGGGGGGAGGCATGAGACAAGAGGGGCAGGAGTGGGAAGGACAAAACAGTGGGGAAGAGAGACATTAGGTGAACTGTGGAAGGGAGAGGGATGGGGATGGGACGGGGAACATGGCGAAGAGAAGATGGACATTTCGGGGACTTTCAGGAAGGAAAGCAGGGAATTTGAAGGAGGTGGGCTTGGGTGGATTATCGGGGGTAGAAAAGATCGAGGATTTGGATGGGGGATGATAAGAGGTGGTGGTGAACAGCTGTTTTGAAGGTCTGGAGGGAAGAATGGAAATGAATAGAGTGAGGGAGTTTATTCCAAAGGCAGGGAAAAGAGAAATGAAAGAGTGAAGGTGAGCAGCGATTCATGATTTTGGTAGTTTTACCAGAAGGGGGTTGTTGGCGGACCTTGAGCGCCCTGCAGAAATGTGGTGGGGACAAATCGCAGAGAGAGGAAGGGCGGGTGGGGGGGGGCGAGGCTTGAGAGAAGACAGTAGATGACAGAAGGACCACCGACCAACCTGCGGTGATTGGGTGAGAGGCCCAAAGACTCAGTCTTATTGCGGGAGATGCCAATGATCCGAAATGCTTTGGTTTCTACAGTGTGAAGTTGAGAAAGGTGGGAGGCAGGAGCACCAGCCCAGAGGGGAGTGTAGTACTCCATCAGGCTGCGGACAAAAGCTTTGTAAGTGGTCAGGAGCTCAGGTGGGCCGAGGAAGGGCTTTGCACGATGGAGGATTCCCAGTCGGCGACTGGCTTTGGAGTCGCTGGAGTCGAGCTTTGAAATGTGGCTTTCCCAGGAAAGGTCATGGCAGATAGTGAGACCCAGAAGCTTGAAAGAAAGGACTTCTTCCAGAGGATTGTTGAGAAAGTGGATGGTGGGGGGAGGGGGGGTTCTCATGGTCCTTTCAAAGAGACATAGTGAGAGTGTGAGATTTGTTTGGATTGAAAGACATGTTCCACGTGTTGGACCAGTTTGTGATTTTGTCCAGATCTGCAGCGAGCGAAGAAGCTGCTGCTTGTCGGTCTGATGGATGATCGATGGAACGGCAGAGGGTGGAGTCATCAGCAAAGAGATATAGAGGATTTTCCAGAGAGTCGGAGAGATCATTGATGAAAACCATAAAAAGAACAGGGCCCAGAACGCTACCTTGAGGAACTCCAGCCTGCACAGGAAGAGGGGATGAAAGAACTCCATTTAGGACCACACGTTGACTGTGACAGGAGAGGAAGTCTGCGAGCCATGGGTGGAGATGGCCTTGGATTCCATAGGAAGAGAGTTTGGTGAGCAGGGCAGGGTGCCAGACTGTGTCAAAAGCACGTGATATGTCCAGGGATACGGCTCGGATTTCCTGTCTGGCATTGAGGACCTCCATCCATTGATGGGAGAGCAGAAGCAGCATTTCCAGGGAAGAGTGACCTGGTCTGAAACCAAATTGATGATCACAAATCAAGCCATTGGAGAAGAGGAAAGATTTAAAGTCAGAAGTGATGATAGATTCCATAACCTTGCTGATGATTGGGAGAAGGCTGATTGGTCTGTAGTTGCAGGGATATGTTTTTGCACCTTTTTTATGCAGCGCAGTAATGTTTGCTGATTTCCAAGCAGATGTCAGATGACCTTGAGCAAATGAGAGGGTGAATAGAACAAAGAGAGGGTGAGCAAGAGCAGAAGAGCAGGCTTTGAGGACACGTGGGCTGATGCCGTCTGGACCGGTTTGAGAATCTGAGTCGAGGTTTGGAAGCAAGCTCTCCACCTTGTCAGGAGAAAAGGACACAAACTCCAAGGACAGTTGTGTGTGACTGGGTAAGGTGGGTAGAGAAAGTGTTGGGTTTTGGACACAAGATTTAGCTGCCAACTCCGAGTTTAAGCATTCAGCTTTTTCACGTGCGGTATCAGCAGTGCGGCCATTTGAGGTAAGGCAGGGGATGGAGGGGGAACATACACCAGAAACAGATTTGATTAGCCGCCACCAGGAAGTTGGAGAGGGAGAGAGGTTTGAGAGTTCAGACTTGAGATGACAAAGATGTTTTCTGGCTCTCCTGAGGGGAGATACACACTTGTTCCGAGCTTTATGGAAGGGACTGAGATTGCCCTCAGTTGGGTTTGCTTTCCATGAGGCAAAGGCAGGTTGTTTCAGGACAACTGCCTCACCACAAGCTTCATTGTACAAAGGGCGGGAGGAAGCGGAGGACAACTAAAGACGAGAGGGGATAAATCTGTGCATGAGGGAGAGCAAGTTTCTTTGAAAGAATTTCCAGGATGAGTTGATGTTGGAGAAAGCAGCGATAGGAGACTAGTCTATAAGTTTGATGGCTGCTTGGAGACCTTGCCAGTCGGCTTGAGTGAAATGCCAGACTCGACGGCGGTGAGGTGGTTCTCTGATAACAGCCAGAGAGATGTCCACTTTGACAAGGACGTGATAAGAAGAACCGATTGGAGTGGAGAAAGAGCAGCAGATATTGTCAGGGAAATTTGTCAAAATCAGATCCAGAAGAGATGGAGTACCATTGGTTGAGATCTGGGTCGGGAAGTTGACCGATTGAGTCAGTCCCAATGAGTCGCAGAAAGCTTTTGCTGAGGTGCCATGACAGGTACCCACACCTCACCAACTGGCATGATGACAATTGAAGTCGCCACATATGAGGAAGAGAGAGTTTGGATGAGAAGGTAGAAGTTGGTCCATGTTTTCGGATAGTGAGGTGTAGATGGAGTCATCACGGTTTGGTGGACGGTACAGTACACATATAAACATGAGGTGGGAGTGGAGGGAAGCCGTACCCAGAGGTATTCTTGGGGGTGTGGGTGAGTGACGGCAGTGCATGGTGAGTGAGGAATAGAGTCTTTGATGAAGAGAGCAACTCCTCCACTAGGACGAGGCTCAGGTCTGTCATACCAGAGGAGGGAGTAACCAGGGTGAGATACTTGGAGTCAGAGATGTCTTTAAGGAGGAAAGTTTCTGTTAGGCAGATTATGTCTGGTTTGTCAGTGGCAATCTGAATGGAAAGATATGAAAGGTTTGAGCGAAGGCCCCGGATATTCGAGGTCCACACTTTTAATGAAGATGGAGGGGAGGAAGCTTTGGGTGCAGGGGGTGGGGGGTTGAGGGGAGGGTAGGACAAGGGAAGAGGGGGTGGGAGGTAAGGAGGGTTGTTGATAGAGTGTGGGGGATTGCAGAATAGCTCGGAGAGGGGGCCGGATGAGGAGGAGAAAAGGCTCTGTGGTACTGGGGGTGAGGGGGACAAGAGAGGGGGAAGAAGGCAGTTGAAGATTTGAAGAGGTGGAGTGAAGAGATGGAGGTGAGAGGGCAGTGGAAGGAGGCAGCTTTGTGGATGAGATTGGGGGGGCAACTTTGAGAAGGATGAGTGATGGGAATGAATGGTGGGAGAAAGGTGAGGGGGGAGTTTTTGAGAGAGAGGTGAGAGCGAGGCTTGGAGGGAGAAGAGTGGGACGGTTGCTTTGAGAGTGAGGGGTGAATTGGCACTGAAGATGGAAAAAAAGAATGGTTGATGGAAAGTGAACATTCATAGCAAACTGGGGTTTTTCAAAGTTTTAGGTCAGAGATGCGATTTAACACAATTCTTGGTGGATGCAATAAAGGCGAATTCAGAGAATGGAGAGAAGAAACTCTGTAACAGTTGGATTTTTTTAGGCAAGGTATGAAGGAAAGGTCGAATTGAGAGCAGTCTGTTTAAATAGTAGAAGAGTGGTGCATTATGATACAGTGAAGAGTACCACACGTGTGAAAGAGGAAGATGAAGCATTATAAGAGATCCTTTTTATTCCTGCGCTTTCGAAGAAAAGCGGGAATATTGTGATTGTCTTCGCCATCCATACATCCATCTAGCTTACTCTGTAACTCCTCCTACACCGTTTGAAATAGGAACTTGAAACATTGGGACATTGTCGATCTATGTATGGGGAAGTGCACAACACTTTAGGATTTTTGATATGACCGCGAGGGGCCGGGCCAGAGGGGTTGAGGTCATGGGGGTCGAATTGTCTTATAGCTATTTTTTTAAAGTGTATTTACCTTTGTACATGGTAAATTATTTTGTAAAGAACTTACTTATGTGGCCCCCATGAGTGACAGTCACAGGTTTTACTGTATTTATCTAATTAATTATGAATAATTATTATAATTAATATTAGACAGTTTATTCCTATGATTAAATTGATGCACAGTTCTATATTGCTGGACAGTGTTAAATTAATGTTTCATGAAATGTTGACAAGCTTGCAACGACTTCTGATTTAGTAAACATTGTAAGTCTTTGGTCATAAAGCACATCAAATGGAAAAGAATAGTCAATCCATTTTGCAAGATAAAATTTCACCGAGCATTAATAGGACAAAGAAGTGCGCGCGGGAATATGCGATGGTGTGCCATCGACAATGTAGTTCTAGTTATTATTATTATTTATGATTGAGAGAGTTTTCAACAGATTAGGTCATGGAAGTGTTGTAGAAAAAAAAAATTGAGGAAGAAGAAGAAGAGAGGAAGAAGAGGAGATGAGAATGAAGAAGAAGAAGAAGAATTGGGAGTTGTGAGTGAGGAAGGAGAAAGGTTGCGTTTTTTTAATTTAAGATAAGAAATAGAGTGATTAGTTGGGAGGGATGGGGGACATTAGGAAAGTGGGAAAGATAGAAATTGAAGGTAATGGGGAGAAAAAACAAAACACGATCGTACACCGAGGGGAACCGGTAGGCCTCAAGCTTTAAGGGTAGGCCTCAAGCGCCCGCGAAGACAAGGTCGAAAAATCTCACAAAATAGCACGATTTTTGAAACAAAACCAAACAAAGAACACACAGTAACATGTAAGTGAGAAAATAAACAGTTAAAATGGGACAGATAACGACCTGAAACTTAACTTTGAGATCGTCAGCAGAGAGCCCTGAAGGAGACCTGTCGATGCTCCAAACCCGGAACTGGAAGTGACCAGGAACACATGTTACCATGTGAATGAATAAGATTATATAGAGATGTGTCTGTCCCGTGTTCCCATGTGAACGAACAAGATTAGATAGAGATGTGTCTGTCCTGTGTTCCCATGTGAATGAACAAGATTAGATTCATTCTGATTCTGGACAGGAAATAAATTTTGTATCTGTTTCCTCGGTTTTGTCATGTGTATGTGTGTATGTGTTTGTATGTCCCTCTCCAGCTGTCTCTGTAGTAATAAATATTTTCTTCATAAAAACCTGTACGTGATCATTTGAGGTATGGGACTTCACCATGAAGCACGAGTGAATTGGCTTAAAAAATCCGGTGCGGAGCTGATCGGGAAATGCACTTTTAAAGGACTCTTAAAAGAGTTGATTTGTCACAGTTATATTAGAACTGTTATATCAGAATGAGCTGATTCATCACACGGTCACAAATGTTTAATCCCAATATTACATAATGTTCTTTTTTTGGTGAGGTGTGTACAGACTTGATTAAACACAACTAATAATTTTTATTCGACATATGATTAGATTTTTCGGAGTTCCCAATTGTGAGTAACACTCGACCCAAACAAAGTCAATGGAAATCTGATGCAATAAACCTGGACAGTGTATAATCAGCAGAGGCCTACAGGGTGAGGCCAACCAGAAAACCAAGATGGCGGCCATATTTTGGTCTGGGTGCTATGGTGGGTGGAGTTAAGCAAGTGATGTGGGTGTGATCCAGCAGTCGTCCGACCAATGGGTGCACATTCCAAAAATAGACCAGCAACAACTGCAAAACGTGAAGCTCTTGTCGACCTGCAACATCTCACAGGTAATAATAATGAGCCAGAGTTTGGGAGGGATCCCTAAACTCCACAACTCACTTTAGCCTTACACCTCACACCTGTCTTGATGGAGTTGTATATCCCTACCTTGAAAACGTAAACATAAGCAAACAGGGCTTCCCACAGTAATAGACCAAGGGAAGCACATTTAAAGGGTAGTGGGGGGATATGGATAGAGGAAATGAGGAGAGGAGATTAGGACCCTACTCTGTGCAGAGCATTGGTGCTGCCTAAGCAGTCTCCTTGGCTATTGGGCACAATCCTGGATGGGTCGCCACTCCGACACAGTAGGCCAGCATGCTGGCACTCATTTTGCCAACCTCTGAAGGATGACAGGCCTAGTTAACCCCACCTGGTATTAATTCAACAGCTGAGCGGGATTTGAACTGAGGACCCTCGGATCCAAAGCCTGCCACCCTAACCATAAAGCCAACACCAGGCATATAGAGGAAAGAAAAGGAAAGAAACAAGCAACTTGCCCCATAAAAAGGAATAAAACAAGCAACTTTCCCTGTAAAGAGGAGACAGTGAGAAACTTGCCCAGAAAAGAGGAACACAAGAGCAACTTGCCCCATAAAGAGGAGAAAATGAGCAACTTGCCCCATAAAAAGGAGCAATTTGACCCATAAAGAGAAAATGAGCAAATTGCCTTATAAAGAAGAGAAAATGAGGACTTGACCCCATAAAGGAGAAAACAATCAACTTGCCACCATAAAGAGGAAAAAATGAGCAACATACTCCATAAATTGGAGAAATCAAGGAACTTGTGCCAAAATTATGAAAATACAAGTAACTTGCCCCATAAAGACGAGAAAACGAACAACCTGCCCCCATATAAAGGAGAAAAAAATAGCAACTTGCCGTTGTAAAGTGGACAAAAACAGAGCAATTTCTCCCAGAAAAGAGGAAAAATTACCAACTTGACACCATAAAGAGTAAAAAAAACATGCAACTTGCCTCATAAAGAGGAGAAATTGAGCAACTTTCCCCATAAATAGAGGAAAATGAGAAACTTGACCAATAAAAAGGAGTCGACAAGCAACTTTCCCCATAGAGAGGAGTCAGGGAAAGGATGATAATGAGGAGATAAAAGCAACTTTCTTCATAAAGAGGAAAAATGAGCAACTTGCCACATAAAGATGAGAAAACAAGCAAATTGCCCCGTATTGATGAAAATGCAAACAACTTATCCCGTAAAGAGAAGAAAACAAGCAACTTGCACCATAATGACTGAAAAAGAAACTTGCCCGTAAATTTGTGATACCCTCTCCTTACCCTTGCCATCGTGCCCCTCATCCTACCTTCTCTCTTAGCACCTATCCACTGTCCTCTGCTTTACTACAGCTCCTCCTCTGGTGTCCCAAACTGTGTGGCATGCAAACATCTGTGGGCTTTGTTCTAACCTAACAGATATGTCATTCTCTCAATCAGTACACTCCTCAACATCTCAAACATGCTCTTTCTTTCCTCTCATTACACCTCCCCTCTTCCCAAACTCTCAAAACTTGTTCCACCCTCTGGCCACTCTCTTCTTCACAATAACACAAGAAGTCTCATCTTTCTACTCTACCCACCCACTCCCTCCTCCTCGATGGCTGTGCCTGCTCTTATCATCTCCCCTCCCTCTCAAAGCATCCCTCTCACCAATTCCTCTCAAATAATCTGCCTCTTCTCTCTCCAAAGCAAACTTCACTCTCTTCCCCCTCCAAGCTTCCCTCTCACCTTTCTAAACCCCCCCCGCACTTTTCCCTTCAATCTCCCCCCCTCACTCCCCCTTCTCAAAGTTGCCCCTGCCTCCTCACATCCACAAAGCTCCCTCCTTCCCCTGCCCTCTCTCTTCCAAGTCATTCCTTCACCTCCTCCAATCTTCGACTTTCCTATGCCCCTTATTTTATTACCCCACACGATGCCTCATCCTAACACCACCAAGTCTTTTGTCCTCCTCCTCATCCAGCCCTCCACCCCAGCTCTTTTACAATCTCCTACACATTGACAACTCCCACTTCATCCTCCTCGTCTCCCTCATCCTACACTTCTCATCCCACCCTTCCCTGCACACAAAGCCTTCTCCCCTCTCTCTCTCTTCCTTAACAGTGTGGACCTCAAATATCCAGGGCCTTTGCTCTTACCTAACAGATCTCTCCATACAGGTTACCACTGACAAACCAGACATAATCTGCGAAACAGAAACTTTCCTCCTTCAAGACTCTCAAGTATCTTTCCCTGGTTTTTCACTCCCCCGATATGACAGACCTGATCCTCGTCCTGGTGGAGGAGTTTCTCTCTTTATCAAAAACTCTATACCTAACTCTCTATTCACTGCCCTCACTCCTCCACACCCTAGGAATACCTCTGGCTACGGCTTCCTCTCCACTCCCACCTCTTGTGTATACATGTGTTGTTCCATCCACCAAACAGTCATGACTCTACATCTCACTCACCAAAAGCATGGACCAACTTCTATCCACTCATCCAAACTCTCTCTTCCTCATGTGTGGTGATTACAATTGTCATCATACCAGATGGCTAGGTGTGGGTACCTCTCTCACCTGCTGTTGCACTTCAGCAAAGGACTTCTGTGACCCATTGGGACTGACTCAATAGGTCAACTTCCTGACCTAGATCTCAGTCAACATTACTCCATCTCTCCTGGATCTGGTTTTGACCAATTTTCCTGACAATATCTGCTGTTCTTCCTCTGCTCTATTCGGGTTCATCTGACCGTAGGCTTGTCAAAGAGGAGATCTCTCTGGCTGTTATTAGAGAACCACCTCAGCGCTGACAAGTCTGGCATTTCACTCAGGCCAACTGGCAAGGTCTTCATGCAGCCATCAAACTTCTAGACTGGTCTCCCATTTCCACTCTCATTGACATTGACTCATCCAGGGAATTCTTTCAAAGAAATTTGCTCTCTCTCATGCACAGATTTTTCCCCTCTCCTCTTCAGTTGTCATACCCTTCCTCCCACCCATGGTACACTGAAGCGGGTGGCGAGGCAATTGTCCTGAAACAACTTGACTTCACCTCATGGAAGGCAAATCCAACTGAAGGAACTTTCTCTTCCTTCCACAAAGCTTGGAACAAGTTTGTCTCCCCTGAGGCGAGCCAGGAAACAACATCTTTCCAATCTCAAGTCTGAACTCTCAAACTTGTCTCTCTCCTCCAAATCCTGGTGGCGTCTGGTTAATCCCCTTTCCTGTGTATGTTCCCTTCTCCTCTCTTCCCTCAAATTGCTGCACAGCTGACACTGCACATGAAAAGGCAGAATGCCTAAAGTGTGTTTGCTTGTAAATGTTGTGTCCCAAACCCATCGCTTTCTGTACCCACCTGACCCAGTCACACCCAGCTGTTCCTGGGTATGTGTCCTTTTCTATCGACAAGGTGGAGAGCTTGCTTTTCAACCTCGACTCTGATGCTACAACTGGTCCAGACTGCATCACCCCTTGTGTCCTAAAAACCTGCTCCTCTGCTCTTACTCACCCTCTCTCTGTTCTATTCACCCTCTCATTTCCTCAACATGATCTGCCATCTGCTTGGAAATCAGAAAACATTACCGCTCTGCATAAAAAAATGGTGCAACAAGTAGTGGTACATTCAAAGTACACCACCACCTTGCTAAATAAATAAATAAGTCTATCCTCGGCTGTCTTAACGTATGGGCAAACTGGGCAGTTGCCCAGGAGCCACACGATTCTAGGGGCCCCATGCTGCCATATTGTTCATAAGAGATTTCTTGGCAGAGTGGATAATCACTCGACCTCTCACTGGAAAGGCCTGGGATTCAAATCCCTTTTCAAATTAAATTTATAATATAAATAACTTGTGCATAACTATCTGACAAATGCTATTTCTTATAATGTTGTTAATCTGCATTAATATTATATTGTTTACGCAATAATATTGTATTGTTATAATGTTGTTAATCAGACTTGCAGCTGTGGATTTTAATTGCCTAATTGGTGCAAGCTTGTGTGTTGGTGTTTGCTTTTGTTTTGATGTTTAATGACAACACCTCGAAGAAGAAAGAGTGACTGATGTCAAGTGATTTTCAACTATCAATTGTGTTACTTACACCAATCAAGTAGGTCTGACTTTAATATTTGGCTAGTAAATGTGCTGCTAGATATTTTGATTTTGTTTTAACTACATTGATTTTAGGTGCTTATTCAAAACAGTTACAAAATAAGCGCTAATACAGATTAATCATATAAATAATAGTTAACCAGTCAATATTTTTTAAATCTATGTACGCTGTCAATAAATAAATACTATACTATAAATATTTGTAATATACTAGCACCAATAAATGATTTTGATTTTGTTGAAAGTACCAATAAATCTATAGGCTTAATTTTATTTACCGTTTACATTTTTATTCCGGTGGATGGGTAGGGGTCCCAGTGCATTGCTTAGCCCAGGGCCTACAATGCTGTTATGATGGCCCTGAATATATCCTCCAGCATGCGACATTGCCGGTGCGCCAAACCACTGTGTAGCACGTGGAGATGGGAATGTGAGGGAGTGGTGCACTTCTAAGGTGAATCTGTATAAATGTTACTGAGGTTAAGATGTACAAATGAAACTTAGTTTATGTGGACAAATGTACTTCTGAGGTAAATTTGTATGTGCCAATTATAAATAAAAAAATACCCTTTGCAGCCAAGTCACTTGGTCACTGTCATGTGCAAATATCAGCTTCCTAGCTCAAAATAGCCTGAGATATTGCCAAGACGATAAATAAATATATACGTCATTAAAAAAAATCGGTAATAATTATGTAATTAACCAATTAATTGATTAATCCCCCCAAAAAACATTTTTCCAAAGATCATCTTCACTTTTGTCCTCAAATTTCAGCTTCCTAGATCAAAGGATAGCCAAGATATCACCTGGAAAGCAAGAAAGAAAATAATTAATCAATTAATTAATTCATCAATAAATCAAAAATACTCTTTATAGCCAAATCGCTTGGTCACTGTCATATCCAAATCGCAGTTTCCTTGCTCAAAAAGTGCCTGAGATATTGTCAGGATGAGATATAAAATAAATACGTAATTAATAAATTGATAATAATCAAGTAATTCAGCAATTAAAGTGAGAAAAAAAGAGAATCTGAACAGAAAAAGAGAAATTATCCTGCTGGAGGTCCTGTTGCATCATACTGTGACATGTTTGATTTCACGGACTTCAGCTTTTTCTCAGATATAAAACTTTTATGTTCGCAGAAGGTGGTTGGAGATTGGCAAGTAATTAACAATAAGGGCATTCTACATTAACAAATGCACAAATGTGGAATTGCATTTCGGCAATTTTGCACTTTCAAATTCACATTTGAATAACCGTTTTGATTTGAATTATACATGCCAATGTCGCACAACGCTGACCTGTATGGACGGGTTTTAAGTGCTTGGTTTTAAGTCAATTTGATTGGTTTTAAGTGCAGATTATTTCGTCTTAGTTCGTGGAATGGAAATCCAATGAACTTTTATGCACACTGTATTTGTATATTTTGATCAAGGAATTGGATTTTATTTAAAGTGGGTTTAGGCAAGTGCTTAAATGGTCAGAGTAAGTTTGATGGAAAGTGCATAGTTGTGTGGCAAATGCAAGGAAAGTGGGTTTTTCTTTTTTTTAACGATGGACAGCAAATCCCAGGGGATGACAAGGGCAATACCCATGGGTGAAGCAGTAAGAAGGATGGCCATACCAACAATGATATGATGCGAGCGTAGTATCACCAAATTCTGCCATTGCTAACTTCAAAACCTTAAGATAAGCCGACGTTGAATCTAAAGATTGATGGATGAACACTTCCATTTTTGGTAGATACAGGTGCTACTCGCTCAACAATAAGACAAACCGATTTACTAAAATAATGCACCATTGTCATCCCACCAAATAAAAGTAATAGGCATAATGGGAGTACTTATGCAAACCCCTGTGACAATGAAATTGAAGGTAGAAATTGAGCTGCTATCTGAGCATCATGCTTTTCAATTCACAACTGAGCCTCTTGTAAATTTGCTAGGATGAGATTTGTTGTGCAAGTTCAGATGTACTGAAGGATGTACACAACAAGGGGTTTTCTTGTTGATGATCCCAAAAACTAGTGATCAGGTGTTGAATATGCTACAGCAGAATGAAAGACCTGTAGTGTATTGGTGGAGATTGGATGACCTGAATGTGTCAATTGAATGGACATATAATTTTGTGCAAGAGTCAATCAAGTTCAAGTGATAGCAGAAAAGGATTATAAAGCAGAAAATTAATGTGGCATAATGGAAGGGACTGTTACATTGTACAGTTTACTATGACCACACAGGAAAAGATAAATATTATGAAAACTCGCCAAGTGACAATTGTGAAACTATTTCAGCATGAAAGTAGGCTCCTTGTCGTTTGGGGAAGAAGGACTGGGGGCAGAAGTGGAACTGTGCAAAGAACAAGTTAAGTTGTGGAATCAACCAACCAATATAACACCACATTTCACTTTAGTAGTAGTAGTGGATCTGTTAAAGGCAATTTTGTTGCCTTCCTCAATCATGGTCAAAAAGTGTAAAGCCCACACAGGAGGGTCTGACAATGTTTCAAAGGGAAATGCCAGGGTGTTGACCAATATACTTGAAAAATCTTCGATTTTGCAAGTAAACAGAGGTGAATACATCACTTCCGTCCACCTTCGGTGCAGAGGTAATCATGCAAGTAGGTACCTGACTACAGCATGAGGTGAGGCATTGCTGTTGAACAGGAGGGGGCAGCATCTCAGTGACCTCAGATAAGTGGGAGAGATCAGGTGCCATCAGTGAACAGCAGACTTGAAACCCTGGAAAAAAGGAGAGCTTGAGACAGATCAGGCACTCGGTTCCACATGTGAAACAAGAGCAGGATGATGAAATGTCGGTGATAATCTCGAAAAAAAATTATCTGACAATCTCGGAATTTAGAAGCTACCCGGGTGCAAACATCATAAGTATGGCAGTTTATAGCTTTGTCGGGATTCGAACCCAGCCTGGACAAGCACAGAGTTGAGTGTTCGTTTATATTGGCAATGTTGTGAGATTGTTATAATGAAAAAACACAAACATCCACAGTCTTTTAAAGTCGATTAACGTCATGAAATGCAACGAGCCACACATCAGGTTCTCTTTCAATGATGTACGAGAATGTAGTCATTCTCACCAAGCAAGTGATTGAACAATTGACTTGGTTAATTTGTCAAGCGCAATCACACTCGTACACATCTCGTGTTTCTCAGAA
The DNA here is from genome assembly GCF_056783735.1 of Eptatretus burgeri. Classification (NCBI taxonomy): domain Eukaryota; kingdom Metazoa; phylum Chordata; class Myxini; order Myxiniformes; family Myxinidae; genus Eptatretus; species Eptatretus burgeri. The sequence goes on along the minus strand of NC_140965.1, from coordinate 121,287,615 downwards.
TCGCTGTGTCGAGAGAAGATCATCGCTGAGTTCAGAGCGGGACTTGCTCTCTGGAATTCAATTTACCTGGGCCATGCTGATGCATTGAAAGGGATACCTGGCTATGCTGATGCTGTGAAAGGGTAATTAATTGTCGGCTGCAAGTCGTGAACCGCATGAAGCAAACAAGTCGAGCGGAGAACAATTAATACTGCACAGATTGCATTTGTACCATTACAGGGCATGATGTGCATGCTAACGCTGCTATTAGCCTTACATTGGTGTTGTATTTCTTATACACAACTACAGCGGTATGGAGAAGAAAAACAAACAAACACATAACATTGGACACCTTGATTGTTCACCAGTTCGTCACCTGGACACCTTGAGTGTTTTCCAGCTCATTACCTGGATACCTTGATTGTTCACTAGTTCGTTACCTGGACACCTTGAGTGTTTTCCAGTTCATTACCTGGACACATTGAGTGTTCACCAGTGCATTACCTGGACACCTTGAGTGTTCACCAGTTCGTTACCGGGAAACCTTGAGTGTTTTCCAGTTCATTACCTGGACACATTGAGTGGTCAGCAGTTCGTTATCTGAACACCTTGAGTGTTTACCAGTTTGTTACGTGACACCAGGAGTGTTCTTCAGTTTGCTTCTTGACACCAGGAGTGTTCATCAGTTTGTTACCTGGACACCTTGAGTGTTCACCAGTTCGTTACCTGGACAACTTGAGTTTTCACCAATCCGTTAATTTAACAAGTTAAAGGTTGGAAGCAGAGGTCAATGTCTCATCAATTATAATGCTTACACCCTCACATTTCACTGAACAATTAAGCAATCGATTGTTATTCTTCACTTGTACATTTCCAAGGTATACCAAAATGCATGCATCAACCAAACATGATCAAACTCACTCAGCAAAATCGCATCTGGGTGAATCACCCTGAAGATCCTGAAGGTGACTTTAAAAACCCTTCATGCTGTTGGTGGTATGGATGTGTAATATATATATATATATATATATATATATATATATATATATATATATATATATATATATATATATATATATATATATATATATATACACACACACACACACATTAATGAAGTGTACAAACCCCTTGATTGCTTTTCCTTTTCCACAACGCAATTCCCCATAAATCACATAATAAATATTATTCTCCAAATGACGAAGAGCTCACTCCTTTAACCTTTCATGAAAGTCCCAATTGGAGATCAGAGTCCCCATCATATCGTTGGACAGACGTGAATGGGTTAACGTGAACTGCAGAGTAACAATCAGTAAAACTTGGAGTTTCCAGATACATTGGCAATGCAGAGTTGATCTTGGATGAAATCCAGGAAGGATGCGGTGGGATAGCAAAACACGAATCAAAAGCCAACACCAACATAACACCCCAGCTAACAGGGTCATGTTTCACAATACCAAAACACCACCCAAAGCCCAACATCAACAGAATGGCCTAGCTAACAGGACCTTGTCCCAAAATACCACAACACCACTTAAAGGCCAACACTTACAGAATGGCCAACCTGACAGGGTCTTGTAACACAACACCACAATACCATTCAAAGACCAACATTAACAGAATGGCCCAGCTAACAGGGCCTTGTAACACAATACCACAATACCATTCAAAGGCCAACATTAACAGAATGGCTCAGCTAACAGGGCCTTGTAACACAATACCACAATACCATTCAAAGGCCAACATTAACAGAATGGCCCAGCTGACAGGGTCTTGTAACACAATACCACAATACCATTCAAAGGCCAACATTAACAGAATGGCCCAGCTGACAGGGTCTTGTAACACAATACCACAATACCATTCAAAGGCCAACATTAACAGAATGTTCCAGCTAACAGGGCCTTGTCTCACAACATCACAATACCCCTCAAAGGCCAACATTAACAGAATGGCTTAGCGAACAGGACCTTGTCTCACAACACCACTCAAAGGACAACACCAACAGAATGGCCTCGCTAACAAGGCCTAGTCCAACAATACCACAACCATGCAAAGGCCAACATTAACAGAACAGCCAAGCTAACAGGACCTTGTCCAAAAATACCACAACACCACTCAAATGCCAACATTAACAGAGCAGCCAAGCTAACAAGGCCTTGTCCTAAAATACCACAATACCAATCAAAGGCTAACATTAACAGAGCAGCCCAGCTTGCAGGGCCTTGTCCCAAAATACCACAACACCAATCAAACGCCAACATTAACAGAACAGCCCAGCCAGCAGGGCCTTGTCCTAAAATACCACAACACCAATCAAAGGCCAACATTAACACAACAGCCCAGCCAGCAGGGCCTTGTCCTAAAATACCACAACACCACTCAAAGGCCAACATTAATAGAGCAGCCAAGCTAACAAGGCCTTGTCCTAAAATACCACAATACCAATCAAAGGCTAACATTAACAGAGCAGCCCAGCTCGCAGGGCCTTGTCCCAAAATACCACAACACCAATCAAAGGCCAACATTAACAGAACAGCCCAGCCAGCAGGGCCTTGTCCTAAAATACCACAACACCAATCAAAGGCCAACATTAACAGAATGGCCTCGCTAACAAGGCCTTGTCCGACAATACCACAACCACTCAAAGGACAACATTAACAGAACAGCCAAGCTAACAGGACCTTGTCCCAAAATACCACAACACCACTCAAAGGCCAACATGAACAGAGCAGCCGAGCTAACAAGGCCTTGTCTCATAATACCACAACACCAATCAAAGGCTAACATTAACAGAGCAGCCCAGCTCGCAGGGCCTTGTCCTAAAATACCACAACACCAATCAAAGGCCAACATTAACAGAACAGCCCAGCTCGAAGGGCCTTGTCCCAAAATACCACAACACCAATCAAAGGCCAACATTAACAGAATGGCTCAGCTAACAGGGCCTTGTAACACAATACCACAATACCATTCAAAGGCCAACATTAACAGAATGGCCCAGCTGACAGGGTCTTGTAACACAATACCACAATACCATTCAAAGGCCAACATTAACAGAATGGCCCAGCTGACAGGGTCTTGTAACACAATACCACAATACCATTCAAAGGCCAACATTAACAGAATGTTCCAGCTAACAGGGCCTTGTCTCACAACATCACAATACCCCTCAAAGGCCAACATTAACAGAATGGCTTAGCGAACAGGACCTTGTCTCACAACACCACTCAAAGGACAACACCAACAGAATGGCCTCGCTAACAAGGCCTAGTCCAACAATACCACAACCATGCAAAGGCCAACATTAACAGAACAGCCAAGCTAACAGGACCTTGTCCCAAAATACCACAACACCACTCAAATGCCAACATTAACAGAGCAGCCAAGCTAACAAGGCCTTGTCCTAAAATACCACAATACCAATCAAAGGCTAACATTAACAGAGCAGCCCAGCTTGCAGGGCCTTGTCCCAAAATACCACAACACCAATCAAACGCCAACATTAACAGAACAGCCCAGCCAGCAGGGCCTTGTCCTAAAATACCACAACACCAATCAAAGGCCAACATTAACACAACAGCCCAGCCAGCAGGGCCTTGTCCTAAAATACCACAACACCACTCAAAGGCCAACATTAATAGAGCAGCCAAGCTAACAAGGCCTTGTCCTAAAATACCACAATACCAATCAAAGGCTAACATTAACAGAGCAGCCCAGCTCGCAGGGCCTTGTCCCAAAATACCACAACACCAATCAAAGGCCAACATTAACAGAACAGCCCAGCCAGCAGGGCCTTGTCCTAAAATACCACAACACCAATCAAAGGCCAACATTAACAGAATGGCCTCGCTAACAAGGCCTTGTCCGACAATACCACAACCACTCAAAGGACAACATTAACAGAACAGCCAAGCTAACAGGACCTTGTCCCAAAATACCACAACACCACTCAAAGGCCAACATGAACAGAGCAGCCGAGCTAACAAGGCCTTGTCTCATAATACCACAACACCAATCAAAGGCTAACATTAACAGAGCAGCCCAGCTCGCAGGGCCTTGTCCTAAAATACCACAACACCAATCAAAGGCCAACATTAACAGAACAGCCCAGCTCGAAGGGCCTTGTCCCAAAATACCACAACACCAATCAAAGGCCAACATTAACAGAACAGCCCAGCTCGCAGGGCCTTGTCCCAAAATACCACAACACCAATCAAAGGCCAACATTAACAGAACAGCCCAGCTCGCAGGGCCTTGTCCTAAAATACCACAACACCAATCAAAGGCCAACATTAACAGAACAGCCCAGCTTGCAGGGCCTTGTCCTAAAATACCACAACACCAATCAAAGGCCAACATTAACAGAACAGCCCAGCTTGCAGGGCCTTGTCCCAAAATACCACAACACCAATCAAAGGCCAACATTAACACAACAGCCCAGCTCGCAGGGCCTGGTCCCAAAATACCACAACACCAATCAAAGGCCAACATTAACAGAACAGCCCAGCTCGCAGGGCCTTGTCCCAAAATACCACAACACCAATCAAAGGCCAACATTAACAGAACAGCCCAGCTCGCAGGGCCTTGTCCCAAAATACCACAACACCAACCAAAGGCCAACATTAACAGAACAGCCCAGCTCGCAGGGCCTTGTCCCAAAATACCACAACACCAATCAAAGGCCAACATTAACAGAACAGCCCAGCTCGCAGGGCCTTGTCCCAAAATACCACAACACCAATCAAAGGCCAACATTAACAGAACAGCCCAGCTCGCAGGGCCTTGTCCCAAAATACCACAACACCAATCAAAGGCCAACATTAACAGAACAGCCCAGCTCGCAGGGCCTTGTCCCAAAATACCACAACACCAATCAGAGGCCAACATTAACAGAACAGCCCAGCTCGCAGGGCCTTGTCCCAAAATACCACAACACCAATCAAAGGCCAACATTAACAGAACAGCGGAGCTTACAAGGCCTTGTCTCACAATACCACAACACCAATCAAAGGCCAACATTAACAGAGCAGCCGAGCTAACAGGGCCTTGTCTCACAATCGAGGCAAGGTCATCAAAATGAAGCTAATATTTCCTCGTCAAAGCTGAAGCTTTGTTACTTTTAATTGCAGTTACTTCCCTTCATGCTCGTTTGTGCAGATACAAACAACATCCACAGTCACATTTCATCTTCGTGTGGAATAAACAAACATAATTACTATCAGCCACGGACTGGTTGAACTCGTGTTTTGGACGTCACAGGATTAGCATTCGGCTGCATGGGCGATCAAGTTTCCACAAAAGAATTCTAATCGTGGAAGGGATGTTATTATGCAAACATGTTAAAAGGCCATTGCATGCCCAGTGGTTAATAGGATTCCTTTTGAGGTGCAAAATTCCAGTTTAGAACATGAAGGCCTTGTTTATCACTAATCCAGATGCGATGGCTATGAATGAGACTCCGGGTTCAAGTATGACACTGCTGTGTACAATGTATCACTAAGGTAGTCTGAATAATTAGAATGATTACTCAGAAAAAACTGGCCTTTCCTCCTGGCACCCAACAAGTAAATGGTTTCAACAATGTTTCAAACAAAACCAATGATTGGGTACTAAATTGATGAACCAATGATTGGGTACAAAATTGATGAACCAATCATGAGGTACCAAATTGCTGAACCAAAGTTTAGGTGCCACATTGAGGAACCAATCATTAAGTACCAAATTGATGAACCAATCATTGGGTGCCAAATTGATGAACCAATCATTGGGTTACAAATTGATGAAACAATGTTTGTGTGCCAAATTGATGAACCAATGATTGGGTGCCAAATTAATGAACCAATCATTCGGTACCAAATTGATGAAAGAATCATTGGGTAACAAATTGATGAACCAATCATTTCGTGCCAAATTGATGACCCAATGATTGGGTGCCAAATTGATGATCTCAACCAAAAACGGATTTCACAAACTGTGAAACTATTTACCTTCTCCTATCCCCTCCCCTTCAAAATTTCAGAAATTTGACCACAAGAAAACCTTTGACCTTTGACCTCAAAATCAATATGCTTCTCAATTGAGACTACCTCGACAATTTGGGAAAGTTTCATGATGATCGGTTTAGAATTGTGACCTGTGGGCGACAAACAGACAGAAACACAAACAGACAAACAAAATCGACTGACCAATATACTTGAAAAATCTTCGATTTTGCAAGTAACAAACAAAAAAGAAGACGTCATGCAGAGCACGATACTTCAGAGAAAAATCCATAAAAAAAATTGATCTCAAAAATAATTGGCTAGTTGAATTCAGTGACGTGAAATATAAATTCTCTTCAAATTTCAAGTCAATCGGATGAAAATTGAGGATTTTAGAAATCCCACCGAAGTTGTTGCCTTGGCCCTATGTTGACCTTTTGGTCTATGTTGAACTCAAAAATCATTTTCAGGTTGCATTCAGTGACCTGAAATATTGATCCTCTTCAAATGTCAAGTCAATCGGATGAAGATTGAGGATTTTAGAAACACCAACTTAGTTGTTGACCTTTGGCCTATGTTGACCTTTTTGTCCATGTTGACCTCAAAAATAATTGGCCAGTTGAATTCAGTGACCTGAAATATAAATCCTATTCAAATTTCAAGTCAATCGAATAAAATTTGAGGATTTTAGAAATCCCACCGAAGTTGTTGACTTTTGGCCTATGTTGACCTTTTGACCATGTAACCTCAAAAACAACACGTTTTTCCTTCTGACAAACCATACCATGTGGTGAAGTTTCGTGAAGATCGGTTTAAAATTGTGACCTTTAAGTATACAAACAGACAGACAGAATAACGAAATCGACTAACCAAATACATACTGAAACGCAAAAGAAACTTCGCAACTTTTAAACCTTCAAATATCAACAATAACACTGCGTGTAGTAAATGTGTGAACTTATTTGTGGACAATCGTGTCCTCACTGTCAGACAAAACGGTCACGGATGGTCACTTGAACCTTCAATGGTCACTTCATAGCACAGCTGTTGAACGGCCGTTTTGACTGTCAGTGATTAGCCAAGGGGTACGGGATGATTTTAATGAGCTGCACGTGATGTCTTGATATTGGCTTTAAAAAGGCCAGTGCAAAATGGGCATTTCAATCAACATGCCACGATTGTCAAGGGATCAACGGCAGTGTGCCTTGGGCATACTGCAAGGCGGATTGAGCTACCGTGAGGTGGCACGTCGCCTTGGCTGTTCACACCAGACGATATCGGCCCTGGTGGACAGAGACACCCTCCACAACTCTGCTGATGACAGACCTCGATCAGGGAGGCCAAGAGTCACCACTGCAAGACAGGACAGGCAGATGGTCCTAAGTCAGATGGCTTCAGACATTGAGGACTGAGTGGGACAGAATCCAGCAGCAATCCATCCAAAGACTGGTAGGCAGTATGTGCCGACGATGCACTACCTGTATCCAAAACAATGGTGGCCACACACGCTATTGAAAGGGGACTGACATTGCACCCTGTGCTGTTCTGTACTGTAGAACAAACTTATGAGATGGTGTATCTTGGTCAAAAACTTGACATGTCATCAATAAAATGCCAATGTTTCAATGAGCAATTGTTGGTTTGTTTTATTTTGAACTGTTACAATTTTATTACATTTCAAACAAGTGGTAAGTTTCTTTTGCGTTTCAGAATACTTGAAAAATCTTCGATTTTGCAAATAACAAGAAGACGACGTCGTGCAGAGCACGACACTTGCGAAATCAAAAAAAACAAATTTGACCTCAAAAATAACTGGTGGTTGAATTCAATGTCCAAATATGCAACTCCTCTTCAAATTTCAAGTGAATCAGATGAAAATTGACAATTTCAGAAATTCGGGCGATGGTGACCTTTCGGCCAACGTGGACCTCCAAAATAATTGGTGGTTGAATTGAGTGACCTGAAATATATATCCTCTTCAAATTAATTTCAAGTCAATCAGATGAAAATTGAGGATTTCAGAAATCCCACAAAAGTTGTCAACCTTGGGCCTGTTGTAGAATTCTGTAGTTGTTGTGGAACTTTATTCTTAACGTTTTAGCCGACTCGATGTAATCCTGTAACTCAAATGAAAGACACCGATTAATTCACTGTCCACAACGGAAAGTACTTTCCTTCAGAGAAAATTTTACTTTAACTTGGTACCAAGGAGTTCAAAACACTCAGATGTAAGCATCGACAATTAATCTTTTTCACTCCCGCAGCTTACATTTCCTGATATATATATATATATATATATATATATATATATATATATATATATATATATATATATATATATATATATATATATATATATATATATATATATATATATATATATATATATATATATATATATATATATATATATATATATATATATATATATATATATACATACATATATATATATATATATATATATATATATATATATATATATATATATATATATATATATATATACATACATATATATATATATATATATATATATATATATATATATATATATATATATATATATATATATATATATATATATATATACATTGTGAGAGTGGAAAGGGTCTGATAAGCATATAGGTAAAAGAACACAAAAATGTAGTACGTGTCCACTAACTGGACAGCGATTGACAAAATGGCAAAAGTTGCAGTGTTATCAAGCAGGTCATCTTGGACTTGGAGAGAATTAAACAAAAATCCAGAAGCGGGACAAAGGAATACAGGATAAGACATGAGGTTATAGGTTTAACAAAAATAAATGAATATAGTAGGCAATGAGTACATGACTGAAATCAGTGAGACAAACAGCAAAGGGCAACTTGTCTAAAGAGGAATATTCCCCATCAGGCCTATGTTCATCTTTAGACCTTTTGACATCAAAACAATAATCTTCTTCCTTATGACAAATCTACCATGTGGTGAAGTTTCGTGAAGATCGGTTCAAAATTGGGAGCTGTTTGTGACAAACAGACAGACAGACAGACAAAGAGACAGACAGAATAAAAAAAATCGATAAACCCATATACTTGAAAAATCTTCTATTTTGCAAGTAACAAACAGATAGACAGACGCGAAAACATGACCTCCTTCACCTTCGATGGTGCAGGTAAATATCTTATGTGCTTCGTCATCTAAAGTTTGTATTTTTTACTCGTCACTCTTCTACAACCTACGACCTACACCCTCTCCTAAAAAAGGTTCCACCGGACCCCAATGCCGTGGCTCCTGAACCTCGACCTTATCAGATGTGTGCAGTTGGGTTTAGGTCGTCGGACATTAAAGGCAGCCTGGTGTGTTGGCGCAGTGGTTAGGGCAGTGGCTTGGGATCCAAAAGGTCCTGAGTTCAAGCCTCGTTGGGCCACTGAATTAATACACCAGGGGGTTGACTCAGCCTGTCATCCTTCCGAGGTCGGCGAAGTGAGTACCAGTGTACTGGTCCCGGTGTATGCCCCGGTTAGAATAGGTGTACCATATCCCTGTGTCCTAAGAGGCGACCAGGGTTGTGTCAGGAATGGCATCCGGTGTAAAACATGTGCCAAATCACTATGCGGATCATACGGATGATCCGCTGTGGCGACCCCTAACGGGAGCAGCCGAAAGAAGAAGAAGAAGAAGAAGACATTAAAGGCAAAATGAACGAATCACTTGGTGCTAATCCAGAAAATCAGAAATCTCATATGCTCCGGGTGAAACTGTTATAGTTTTGTATCCACTTCCTGGATTATAACTAAACTTATCGTTTTTCTCTGTGATATTAAACAAGGTATTATAAGTTTCCATCGACAATAAAGACGCTTCTTATTCTTTTGTTGCATCTCGTTGCAGTGGGTATGGAAATGAAGATGTGTGGTCGCTTGTTGTGAAATTAAAACTAAGGATTGTGCTTCTCATCTCATTTAATATGGAATAAAATATCTTTGTATTGACATTTATTAAATATTTTCTTGTTCATCTAAAATGGCTGATGCTTCATTGAAACATTTATTTCCAGCCTTCTTACTACCTTACAGCAATAACAGTCTATTAACCAATTCTGATAGGTCATTTGGAAGAAAACTAACACCTGAGCCAAGCCTACTTAAAGCCTGAATAAGGTGGTTCTCCTTCTCATTATTCCTACTTCTACCAGATATATTGACCCTATAATGAAGAGAGTCCAGCAAATCAATATATACTCTATCATCATTATTTTTCATATCCAATGGTTTATCAAAATACTTTGATTCATCCCTCACAGTTGAACCTTGTCTTCCATCTTTTGTTCGAAGAAACATTAATCTTAGAGTTAGTTTAACAGGGGGTTGAGCAGAACTCAAGAACCTTAATTCATCATTAAATATTGGTTCGTGGGCACCAGCAGTGACCACTATTTTCGTTGTGTCTGTGTGTCTGTCTGTCTGTGACACTCTCCAGAGCATAGCTCCGTGACGTTTGATGCGATCTTGATGAAACTTGAACACAAGCTAGATATCATGGTCTCGTTGTGTCTTTTTGTACGAGGGGCATCCCACGCCCCTTGTGGGCGGAGCCACGCCCACTTGAACTTTATATTTTATTTTTATTTTTTTCTTGATTTTCTTCTCGCAATTTCATTTCCTAGAAGCTGTGCGTGATGTCCATAAGTACAACATATAAAAATCCGATTTGATTTGGTCAATTTTGATGGAAGAGATGGGTTTTTATGGTAGGGCTTCATCAAAAGCTTCCACAAACTCAATTGTACCTATCGTGGCATTGTTCAATAATGCCCGCGGACCATCATGGCCTCCCGGCTAGTCAATGCCTTTTCTTGAACAAGATGGAATATTGCTGGTTGTTCTGTTGGAATGCGTCATGCTTTGGTTTTTGAATCCACTGAATATTCATTCTTTTGAAGAGCCTTCACAATATAATCAGGGGGTTGATTTATCTCTTCCAGTTGTTGAACTAATCCTTCATCTTCATATTCTAATTCTCCTCCATGCTCTAAATTCTTCCTCCGTCATTTGACTGAAATCTTTTAACATTTGAAGTTTTTTTAGGAGTATATTATATTATGGGAACTTTATATTTATTATGGGAACTATGGAAGCATCTATAATTTTTTGTTGGGAAGTTTTTAAACGTTTAAAATTTTTTCTCTTGTTTTCTTTCAAATGCTTCTTCACCCGTTAGTATCTCTCTGCGTTTCTTCTTTATGTCTTCCTGTAGTTTTCCAAATTTTGAAACCAACCCTTGATGTTCCTTAAAACTTCTTGCTCTTTCTTTCGCATCCTTATATTTATTGGAAAATATCATTCACTGACTTGCAAAGGTCAACAGGGAAATTTTCCTTTCTTCATCATTAAAGTAGATGTACAGTCAACCCCCGCTATATCGCGGTTCACCTATCGCTCCCCCGGTTCATCGCGGGTTTTCCCTTGGAACGTAACTAATTTTTTCTTCGGATTCCCCCGGTACATCGCGGCAATAATATATAAAATATAAATTATTTAAGCAATAAATTATAACGCGTGGTGCTCGACCAGTCACACAACGCACGAGACAAAGTTTCGCTTGTGAACATCGAATATTTTCTACATTTTTTCTCCAAGCCCCACAATGCCGCCCAAACGCCCTGCACCTTCTAAGGCTTCTGGAAAGGAACTGAAGCACCAGAGGAAGGTCCTGACGCTCCAGGAGAGGGTTAAGGTGCTCGATATGCTTCGGGAAGGAAAAAGGTTTGCCGCGGTAGGAAGAGCACTGCTCGTACCCAGCACCTCAAAACCAACCAGACCAGATGAGTCGATCTCCAGCACCTCAAACCCAATCACTGCCAAACCGACCAGACCAGACGAGTCGATCTCCGGCACCTCAAACCCAATCACTGCCAAACTGACCAGACCAGACGAGTCGATCTCTGGCACCTCAAACCCAATCACTGCCAAACCGACCAGACCAGACGAGTCGATCTCCGGCACCTCAAACCCGATCATTGCCAAACCGACCAGACGAGACGAGTCGATCTCCGGCACCTCAAACCCAATCACTGCCAAACCCACCAGACCAGACGAGTCGATCTCAGGCACCTCAAACCCGATCACTCCCAAACCGACCAGACCAGACGAGTCGATTTTCTGGGGAGGCCTCCATTCATCGCGGATTTTCACTTAGCGCGGGGAGGTTTGGAACGTAACCCCTGCGAGAAATGGGGGATTACTGTATTCAAATAAATCCTTTTCTTTAAACATTTCATCAAATTCTTTATTAACATGAATACGAGTTGTAATTTCTTCCTCACGAATACTTGTATCTCTGCTTTTCAGATGTTTGCATTGAGATTCTTTATCAACATCAAAACCGAATGATAAAATATTAACTCCATTACCACTCAGATGTTTAATAATTTGTCTCATTCCTTCTGGATTAGTTTCTAATATCCCAAGACCACCAGATGTTAGTTTCTTTAATGCCCTCTTACAATGTGAATATTTTGTTGTACCAAGAGAGACCTCCTCAAATATTTGACCTTCATTCCTCAATTGCATATGTTCCTCCACTGAAATATAGTAATAATCTTCACCTTCGACTTCTCCTGGTCGCATTGCTCTGGTTGTTGTTGACACAATACGAATCACATGGTGTTTTTTTTTTTTTTAAACTGACAATATTTTCATTTTTACTATTCAAGAACCTTGATTTATGATTGGATTTTCCAGAAGCAGATTTACCCACAAGATTAATAATAGTTTCCATTTATATACAGTATGTAATTGTTTATAAAATAAAAAAGATATCCCTTAATATCTCATCTTGTTTCACAACAATATATTTATATTTTTCAGTCGTGTGCTTCATATAATCCCCAAATTCCTTTTTACTACATAATGTAGAACAATTGTCTCTCCAAAATTTGTTTATATCGATTGACTTTAACTTGAATAAAATAAAAGTATTAGCATTGTTTCTTATTGAGCGACGAGTGAGTTGAAAGTATGATTGAGCAAGATAAATACAATTACAAGAACTAGAGGGGGAGCACTCAGTAGAGTGCAAAACCTTTGCAACCAATACTGCTAATTCACTGAAGTGAACCTGATATCCTATTCATTGTAGGTTAAAACGGATCAGACTCAACTGAACCACGATTGAATAAACTAAACTAGATCGACGCGCATGTAGAAATGCCAAAAAAAAAAAAAAAAAATCGAAATATTTTTGAAAAAAAAGTTGCAAAATTTGTTTTTTTTCTCTAACAATTTTTTGGGGGTTGGAAATCACTTAAAACATGTAGAAATGCAAAAAAAAAATTCAAATATTTTTCAAATAAAATAGAAAATTTTTTGAAAAAAAGTTGCAAAATTTTCTAATTTTTTTTTTTTTGGACCAAGTCCAAAATCTAATGGCATGATCCTTGGACCATACCTAATCCCCCCATCAAGTTTCGTCGAAATCCGTCCAGGAGTTTTTCCGTAATACTGTTCACAAACAAACAAACAGACAGGGGTGAAAACAGCGACCTCCATCCATCTTCGATGGCGGAGGTTAAGAATGTCTCCCTCTTGCGTTGTAGCTATCCATTACCATTTGGTTTCTCTCATTAACACAATCATCAAAGATAGTGAGATTCTTTTTTGATTTATCCAAATCCTGGGGTGAAGGTATATCATCCGTATTATCATGAAGAATACAAGTTATAGGTTTTGATTTCTTTTTACGTGTCTGTGTATCACAACATAGTTGTATTATATCTTCAATGTTGTAACCATTTAGTTCGTTTTGAAGTTTAAATAAACAGATTATATCTTCTTTTTGAAGACCCGCATTAAAACCTTGTGAGAGTAGTTGACACTCAGGTTGAAAAGTTGACTTTGTAAAAATTATTAAATTATCATAATCTTAAAAGTTGGGAGTGAGGAAAATCTTTAAAAGCAGGCAGGTTTTTCCACATCCATTTGAACCAACTGAGACATCTTAATGAATTTGGAAGATTTTTACAGTTGTTAAATTTTATCCTATTTTCCCAAATGGGTAAAAAAGCATTCATTTATATATTTCGAAAACAGGTTATATTTGTGGACATAACTTTTTTCATTTCTATGTTGGCCGCAGCAATTCGACAAGCCAAGCTGTGACATAGATGTGTTCCACGTCAACCGTGCGTATGGCGTACGGTGGGCTTGCGTTATTCGTGCGGCTGCCATAGGCTCTTATCAATGAAAAATGAATTTTGCCAACCCCCAAAAAATTACGGCGGCCACACTATTTCCACGGTTGCCCTAGGGTAGTCCTAAGGCATCCCTGTGTTCAACGTATGGTGGCCTTGCGGTCTGTGTGACTACCTGCGGGCAATGCAGGGTCGACGCACGGTTCCCCTACGCCCGCCATGCGTCCTACGTACGGCCTCCATGGCAGTCTGCGTCGACCGTGCGCTACCGCTAGAGATCGGAGTATAGGTGTTTGCCTATACTCCGAACTGGTATGTTCAGATATATATATATATATATATATATATATATATATATATATATATATATATATATATATATATATATATATATATATATATATATATATATATACACATATATATATATATATATATATATATATATATATATATATATATATATATATATATATATATATATATATATATATATATATATATATATATATATACTGGTATATTCCGAACTGTTATATTTTGATTTCAGTAAAAAAAGAACTGGTATATATACCCACCCATTTCCATCCGTCTGGCCGCAAGTACACCTTTGGGCCCCCCTGCGGTCCCCCTGCGGGCACCTTGAGGCTACTTTGCGTCTGCCTTGAAAATTCTATGGCCTCCGCAGGGACGCCCTAAGGTCACCTTGCGACATCAAATCAATGACCGTACTGCACCCCCACGTTATCGGTCTCCACAATTTCTAAGTAGCCCGTGCGGCTACCCGAAAATAAAAACATATGTGACTGCTACATTGTGTGACCGTGGAAATACTGCGGCCGCCCTATAATTGCTAGTGGCCATAGATTTTGTAGACCCTACGGCCGCCGTGCCAAATGTGACTTAGGCCTTAATGACTACTGAACAAAATGTCATTTCACCTGATATATTAACATCCTATAATTCATCAAGATTTACATCTTTACGGTTGTTGAAAAAATAAAAATTTATCCTTGCATATTGCAGATGGTCCTATCTTTTCTTTCTGAAGCTTCATCCATAAGGTTTTTCTTTTTTGATACTTTTTCTTGTTTCATTGCTTTTTCTAGTTTTGAATATATTGCCAGAAGGAGAGGAGAAACTTTTGTTGGAGCTACTGTAATTGATTTTCTTCCAGATGTACTAAAAGCCATTCCACTGAAGGAAATTGAAGAACTCGTATTATTCGCCAAAATTGTTTTTATCCAATAGTTGTTATATTTATCGTTATTCAATTTTACATCCTCGACATATTTCTCAGTATCTTTAACAAATGAAGAGGTTGATTGAAACTTGACTTTTGTGTCTTTATACATTGTATTTATTAAGCAAAAAAGTTGGTGAATCTCTCTCTCTCTATCGAGTGCAGCCTGTGGCTGCTGGTTGCATCATTAGTTGGGACGCGGCTATGCTGCTGATGCAGTGTCCCCCTTACCAGCACACTGGTACTCATTTTGCCAACCTCGGAAGGATGACAGGCTGAGTCAACCTCCTGGTGTATGTTAATTCAGCGGCCAACAGAGCTCGAACTCAGGACCCGAGGATCCCAAGCCACCACCCTAACCACAAAGCCGCCATCACCATTGGTGAATAAAATAGTTTTAAGCACAGATTCACCCATAAATTAAATGGAATTTTTATCAATAAATTTTAGTTTAAGCAAAGTTTTGCGATATAAATATGATGAATACGTCGTACTGCGATGTTTATAATCATGAATATAAATGTTATAAAAAACACATTCAAACCAACAAACACACATTAAATCTTTTCAGACAAAAATCTCCATTTGAACAAGAAACAAAACTTTGTGATTGATGTAATATTGATATTCTTAATTTTTTTTATCGTAGACACCTTCAATCACGCAAGCACAAGAAGAATGAAGAAAGGGAAGGGACTACTAAATTCTCTATTGAAAACACGAATGGGCATTTAAAGGACAAATAAAAATAATATTGTTTCGCTTTGAAGACCATGGACCATCTTCAATCATTGAAGCTGTTGATATGGTTAAACAAAGTATTGAAACTGTAATTAAAAACACATTGAGTGAAATGAAAACTTTTACGTTTTATATCGGAGTAAAATTGAATATGGTAAGAGAAGGTGATGAAACTATTCCCTATATGAAGTCAAACCATCACTTTATCTCATCATTTCAAGATTTTGTGAGATGTGATGTTGACAATGAACTCCTGAGACAAGAATAAGATGTTAATAACACTGTAGTAGGTCGTGGATTTGCTGTTACAAAAATAATATTTTTAGATATACATATCATAAAATAAGATCCTCTTAAAGCTTCTTATATTGATTTACCAAAAGAGGTAAAATAAGAAAGCGGTTGTTAATATTCAAAACAAAGATAATAAATGTTTTCTGTGGTTTGTTTTTGCTCACTTACATCCTCCACAATGGAAACCTGAAAGGGTTGAACATTATAGGAAATACGAGAATACATTAAAAGTTAAAGATTTAAACTTCCAATGTCATTGAGAGATATTCCTAAATTTGAGAAAATGAATAATCTATCTGTTAATGTACATGCATTAACGGATACAAAGTTCAAATATTAAAAATTTCAAATAACTATCAAGATGATGAAACACACACTGACCTTCTGTGCTATAGTTCAGGGAAAAATTCACATTATGCTTATATCAAAAATTTGTCAAGACTAATCACCTCACAAGTATTCAATGAAACAAATAAAACATATCCCTGTAAGAGATGTTGCAACTTCTTTCATACGAAAGTACGATTAAATCAACATTCAAAATACTGTAGTGATCATAAATCAACCATAATTAATATACCAAAAGTAGGAAAGAAGATATCATTCAAAGATTACAACAAATCTCAGAAACATCCATTTGTGATATATGCTGGTTTTGAAAGTATCCTTGAAAAGATAGAAACTGTTTCTCCAAATCCAAATAAATCAGACACAAATAAATATCAAAACGAGAACGGGCACTCATAGAGCGCATACCTTCGCCGCCACTACTTTTTTTGTTCTTGGTATGAGTGTGGGGAACTGGTTTGATGCTGGTTTCATGCAAATCGAATAAGAATTGACTGAGTTATGCCAAAAACCGCATATTTTTCAAGGGCGTGACCCCCCCCCCCCCCGACATTTTACCCCAACCGGTGACATGGTTATGACGTCATTGTGTCACAAGATTGGGCATTAAATTCTGAACATTTTGGTGCTGGGTTCATGTAAAGCGGACAAGAATTGACCGCGTTATGACAAAAACCGCATATTTTTCAAGGTCGTGACCCCCCTGACCTTTGACCCCTAACCGGTAACAAGAGTATGGGCGTCATTGTGTCATATTGCATATCACAAGATGAGGCGTTGAATTCTGAACATTTTGGCATTAGTTGCATGCAAATTGAATAAAAATTGACCGTGTTATCGTAAAAAGACGATTTTGACCTTTTTGTAACCTTGACCTTGACCTTTGACCAGAACGATCCCAAAATCTAATCGAATGCTTCCTGGCTAATAACCAATCATCCCACCAAATTTCATGCAATTCGGTTTAATACTTTTTGAGTTATACGAATCACAAGATTACAAATAAATAAATAAATAAATAAATACACGCCGACCAAAACATTACCTTTCACAGAATGCGAAGGTAAACATACTCCTTGTGGTTTCTGTTATTATATCAAATCATCTGTTGGTGATAAATACAAGTTTGAACTCCATAGAGGAGAAGATGCTTCAGAGGAGTTTGTAAGATGAATGGAAAAAGCCTGCATAAGACGAAGAGAATTAATTGTTAAAACCTATAAACCAATGTTATTAACAAAGGGAGAGAAAAAGGAATTGAGGAAGAACAGTATCTGTCATATTTGTGAGGAGAAAATTGAGGGAGAGGTCAAAGTTTGGGATCATTGCCATCTTCCTGGTAAATATAGAGGTCCAGCTCATTCCCATTGTAATCTTAATTACAAGCCCCCAAACTTTATTTCTGTCTTTCTTCACAACAACGTTCACTTTGACACACATCTATTTATAAATGAACTTTCAAAGACATCTGGAGATATTTCTGCCATTCTTAACACAGATCAAAAATACATCTCATTCACAAAAACAATTCATACATCCACCATAACCCATATCAGATTTCTTGACACATTCCAGTTTTTGGCAAGCCCATTATCTAACTTAGCATAAAATATGAAAAACCTACCAAATCTTAAATCACATTTCTCAAATCAAGAAGAGATTGATCTTCTATCACAAAAGGGAATATATCCATATGAGTACATGGATTCATTTGAGATATTTAAAGAAACACAACTTCCTTCAAGGGAAAGTTTCAATAGCAAGTTGAATACAACTCA
This sequence comes from Eptatretus burgeri, assembly GCF_056783735.1. Classification (NCBI taxonomy): domain Eukaryota; kingdom Metazoa; phylum Chordata; class Myxini; order Myxiniformes; family Myxinidae; genus Eptatretus; species Eptatretus burgeri. The sequence continues at coordinate 121,269,075 of NC_140965.1, read as the reverse complement.
TATTTCTAATAGAGATTATACGCAAGCTAAAAAGGTTTGGGAGAAGTTTAATATGAAGAATCTTGGAGAATATCACAATTTGTATCTTAAAACTGATGTAATATAATTGACTGATGTATTTGAGACTTTTATAACAGTCTGTCATAATAAAAATTCTTTTGGATAAGACCCTGCTCGCTATTACACAGCTCTGGGTTTGGCTTGGAGTGCCATGATAAAAATGACAAAACAGGATTTGGAATTAATCACATATAGATATCCTTTTAATGATGGAGAAGGTTACAAGAGGACGAATATTTCAAGTATGTTCCAAGAGATATCCCAAAGCAAATAACAAATAGCTTCCTGATTATAATAAGAATGAGGACAACTCTTACCTGATGTATTATGATGCTATCAATTTGTATGGGTGGGCTATGTCTCAATCTTTACCTTCTGGAAAACTTAAATGGGTTAAATAAAAACATTATGAAAAAGTTTCACAAGACATTGTTATCTCCTCTCAAAAAGAATTGGATGAAGCTGAAGTTGGATATTATTTTGAGGTCGATTCAAAATATCCAAAATTACTTCATAACAAACATAAAGGCCTCCCTATGCCCCTGATAAAAAGTCCAAGAAAAGAATGGTTACGTGATTACCAACAGTCATTTAATATAAAAGGTAAATCTACAGAAAAACTACTTACTACATTAAATGATAAAGAAAGTTATGTTTTGCATCAAAGGAACTTGAGACAATAATTATCTGCTGCGTTGATAGTTCGGAAAATTCATAGGATTTTGAAATTTAAACAAAGTCATTGGTTGAATAAGTACATTGACTTTAATACAAAAAGGAGAACAGAAGCAAAAACAGATTTTGAGAAGGACTTTTATAAATTAATGAATAATTCTGTATTTGGAAAGACTATGGAAAATATTAGGAATAGGCAAAACATAAGACTTGCTGAATCTTGGAAACAAGCTTCAAAGTTAATTAATAGACCAAGTTTTAAGCGAGAGGAGGTGTTTTCAGAAAACTTTTTTGCTATTCATTTGAAAAAAAGAGAGTATTGAAATGGATAAACCTATTTATATAAGAACATCAATTCTTGACTTGTCAAATTCGTTAATCTATGACAATTACTATAATAATTTAAAACCAAAGTATAAGGATTATTTGTCATTGTTACATATGGATACAGATAGTTTTATATTAGAAATTAAGACAAGTAATGTATATGAGGATATGATTGATAATATTGAAATATATGATACAAGTAATTACAAGTCAGGTGATGTGTTGTTTTCATCAAATAATAAAAAGGTTATTGGTAAGTTTAAAGATGAATTGGTTGGGAAGGTCATGAGTGAATTTATAGGATTGAGATCAAAGTCTTGTGCTTATAAGTATATTGATAATAATAATATTGAATGGTGTAATAAGAAGCTAAAGGGAATAAAGAAAAATATAATCAAGGAACAATAAACTTTAAACATTATTACAACTGTTTAATTCTAAAGAAGGACGAGTATCGAAAAAAAAATACAATGAGAAGTTAAAAACATCAATTAAAAACAGAAGAGGTAAATAATAAAGCATTAGGAGCTCTTGATGATAAAAGATATATTTTAGAGAATGGAATCAATAGTCTCAATTATGGTTATAAGTATGTGTTTAGATATTTAAGTGTTAAGATATTGGGTTTGGGATTTTAATGGACTGCCGTGGTCTTTAATTGATTTCTAAAGGATATAACCAAGCAATAACCAAACCAAAGAGTGGAGATGTAATCAGCCTTCATATTTAAATGGGAAACATAATGAATGTGAGAAATATCAAATAAGTCTTATTGAAGAAATAAGCGGGATAAAAGTAGATGAAACAAATAATCGGATAAATTTAACAACAAATAAGTTGGAGGATGTAAAGAAAAAAAAAATCCTTGAATGGACAGAAAACTTTGATGGTTATCATTTGAACAATGAAAAAACAATTTACTGCAATCTCAAAATGATTTGTGGCTCAGGAGGTGGTCAAACACGAGCATTAAGAGAAGTTTATTATTTAATCTCTGCTCAACAAAGATACTTAAACATGGGCAAATATTTAGATAAATATAAAGTAGATCATGAGCAAATATTTGTTGGTTCGCTCTGAGTGTAATGAAAATATGAAAGGACTGTGATTATGTTGGGTGAGGGGAGAAGTGGGGGGAGAAGTCAGTAAGTCTCAGTTTTTCATTTGCTTGTATGGGAGGGAAGTTGATAAGTGGGGAGGAAGTGAGTCTCCCATTTTGAGCTTTTGGGGATTGGGTCAGATAGTTTTTCCCTTTTTTCCCATTCATTTGAATGGGCATCCCTGAAGCAACATATCTTTATCATCTTCTCATGTGGAATGTTTGTGAAAATGTCAAAAAATCATAAGTTGATAGACATTTAGCCCTACCCTTGTTATTAATGTTGTGGATCCTTTCGATTACAGGTTTGAAATTCTCAATGATCCAGAATTCTTTTAATACCAGAAAAAAACCTCACCTTTTCATCATAGTTTTTTTTTAAGCATTTATAAATTGGTTTCATCATCCCTGTAGCACTAGCTGACAATGGTTTCAATCTGCAATCTCTATTTGCAATGATGAACCTCATCTTTCAAGGGTATTTGTACGTTTTTGGGATCCAGTAAATGAATGGTAATTTATGGTGTTTATGTGGAACCAACACTCTTCTCAATTTTGAGGGATTTATATGGTGTTGTTTTCAAGTCTATTGAATTATCGTTACTTATTTTGTCAGTCTTTGAAAGTCCAATCTGTAAGCCCAATTTTTGTAAAAGTGTAAGAATGTGGAAATTTTTTCCATACAAATACAATGTTATTATTTGCTTTGTCAATTGGAACAATCACATGGTGTCACATGCGCACGCACGCACACACACACACACACACACACACACACACACACACACACACACACACACACACACACACACACACACACACACACACACACAATAATTTATTGTGACCATCCCGACCTTTTACATTTTAAAAAATGCTTTTATCACTTCTTTCTGTACTTTTAAAAATGTATTTACATTTTTATTCAACAACTATACTTAACGTCATACGTCGCATGGCTCCATGCATGCCGGTAAGCTTTATAGAACGAAGAAAGTTCCTGCCATCTGTGCACATGCTGTCACGTCTGTGATAATTATCGTATGTCTGACAACAATGGTTGTCGGACTGTATGTAATATTCCACCATTAACTACACCTGTCTTTAAAAGTGGTTTTCTGTTGTCGCTAACAGGAGTACACGGAATCGATTCCTGAGTACTCGATTCTCAATTCCAGTCCTGGAGTCTAAACGAGTCCGGTATTGAACCGGAATCATCGTTGATTCCATGTACCTCTTACCTCCTATTTCCAAGAAAGAAGTGTTCTCTGGAGGATTTTTTTTCATACCTCTTGATTGGCATATAAACTCACCGGTGAGAGATACTGATGGATGGGGATGGGCAATAAATCGACTGATAAGCATGCAATGTATTATAAATTTAAACAACTGTCGCTTAACAGGTCCAGAAGCACAGTTTGGACCTTCAAGGTATTTCAGGAAGGATAACGAAGACATTGCAAAAGTTAGATGCTTTCTTTGTTCAACAGATTATTCATTACAGCAATATCTATATTAATAAATGCCAGTGTGTATGTGTCAGGGTGTCTCCTCCATCACTCCAAAAACATGAAACCTAGCGCCCCAAAACTTGTCATGCACACAAAGGGAACTCCAAGGGAGTGCATGAATGTAAACTGGGTATTTAGCTAACCTTAAACACCCCTTTTGAAAATAATTAACTCATCTCATCATGAAAAAACAGGATTATCCTTGGTCAACCTGCCTTCACCTTGTGGTGGTCTTAAGCCACCTTTTCGTTTTGGCAGAATCAAAAATGCCTTTTCTTGGAATAGTCCGCACAGGCGGCCTATGGTGTACATTTGAATACTGAACAACGCATCTTCTGTTATTAAATGAAGGTACCGTTTTGAGGAAACAAAGATACATTTTGATTACAACTCATGCAGAGGAAATGAGGTAATGCATGTTTTGTTTGCAACAATCGTGGCAGCGGTCTATCATACACTGCCCAATGAAGATACATTCTCACAATGAAGAGGGAGGAAAATAGTCTTTAATTATAAAAAAAAACTTTTGGTTTTCTCCTGACTTTTCAAAGCTTAAAAACAAACCGATGGACAATTCACGCTATGTCAAGTAAATAATCATTAGGGGCGATGAAAATCGGCTTGTTAGTGAAATGCCTCGATGCGTATTTATTTAGTCAAGAGGCGGGGAAAACTCATGAAAGATATTTATTCTGTACATGTACACTTTAAAGAAGTTATGTACACGCACACTTTAAAGTTGTATGAAATGTACACGTACACTTTTGTATAACAAACATCACCTCTGAGTTCATGTACATTTCAAAAACTAAAACACCGCATTTAAAACTGAACAAGGTATGTTTTCATTACAACAATAATATTCATGATTAATATTTGAAGTCTTTAATAAAAAAAAAATGCCTTTTTGTTCGTGTTTTGTATGTAGTGTATGCTGTTGAGATGTCCAGGGGTGTGGTAAGTTACCAAACAGCGAGCTCGTGCTTGCTAAGTGTTGTTGCTTATCAACGGTTTTGAATGGAGTGCGTTCTTGAGTGCTTAAGCCAGTTGGCGAGCACTCTCCAAGAAACTTTGTAACTGAACGCACCCCGGATTCATTACATGGCGATGAGGATAAACATCTCGACCATATCGATGAATTTGTCCCTCAAGGAGCAGATTTTGACATGACACGTGGCAAGTTAGAGGCAACACGGCAAGTTGGAGGTTGGTTGGAATCTAAAGTGGGTTTTATTTTAATAATAAATTTTTTACAAGCATGGTTAAAAATGCTTTATTCACTGTCAGTGACACAAATATGATATCAAATGTGAAAAACAACTGTAAATTAAGATGTTGCAACAATCCGTAAGTTCAGCGAAGGAGTCACGTGACCTCTCAAATGCACTAATTGATAATTATTCAAAAATCGGAAATAGTACAAACACAACCAACACAACAATTTAAAGGTAATTTTACTGCTCATCCAACGACATAACTCTCAAGGGTGAAAAAAAGAGTGCAGAAAAAAAATGCTACTGCCTTATCGAACTTATCCAAATATACACTCTGCAAAAAATCCTTTGTGGGAGGAGGGAGGGGAAATGGTGGAGGTGGGAATCTGGAGGGAGGGGAAGGGGTGGGGTTGGAGTCTGGAGGGAGGAGAAGTGGTGTGGTGGGAGGAGGTGGGATGAGGGAGGGGGATGGGTGGGAGGAGGTGAGTTGAGGGAGGAGAAGGGGTGGGAGGAGGTGGGATGAAGGAGGGGGTGGGGTGGGAGGAGGTTGGATTAGGGAGGGGAAGGGGTGGGAGGAGGTGTGACGAGGGAGAGGGTGGGGTGGGTTGAGTAATGGGGAGCGGTGCGAGGAGAGAGCCGGCATTGCCGAGATTATAAAATTATGAGACTGGAATGCAAAATATAGAGGTAGGAGCACCAGGGATTACAGAAAAGCATGGACTTGGTATTCAAAATAAGCCAGGGGAGTGAATGCAACAGTTCTGTGTGGAGAAAGAGCTCATAATTGCAAACACATGGTTCAAGCAACTCAAGCATAGATGCTACACATGGACCTCACCTGATGGGCAACATCTAAATCAAATTGATGGCATTCTAACCAAAAGAAGATGGAGAAGTGCTGTGCATTCTGCCAACATTACCAGACGCAGATTGTGGGACAGATCATGAACTCCTTGTGGCAAAACTACAAATAAAATTGAGAAAGGTGAAAAAAACAACTCCGACCAGATATGAACTTGAAAACATATCGAGAGAATATGCAATAATGGTTTAAAAAAAAAACGTTTTGTAGAGATGAACTTGGTTGTCAGAATAGCAGACAAATTGTGGCAAGAGGTTGAAGACATTTTAAAATAAAAGGCTAAAAACAACATCCAAAAGGAAGTAGAAAGAAGAATGCTAAATGGCTGTCAGAAGAGGCAATACATATTGTCGTGTCGACAGATGGACCGAAACTGGCTTTAAGGGCACTGCGTTCAATGTTAATCGACTTACCATTTGTTCCCGAAGGTCGCCCAAATGAGCTGGAATGGCAGCAAACCCACACGGAAAGCAAATGGCTGAAACATGCTTTCTTACTATACCTTTTAAAGGATTTATTACTTGCAAAATCGAAGATTTTTCAAGTATATTGGTCAGTCAATTTTGTTGTTCTGTCTGTCTGTCTGTCGCCTAGAGGTCACATTTTTAAACCGATCTTCACAAAACTTCACCACATGATAGAGTTTGTCAGAAGGAAGGAGGAGATTGGGACCATACTCTGTTCAGAGCATTGTTGCTGCTTCAGCAGTCTCCTTGGCTATTGGGCACAATCCTGGACGGATCACCACTCCGACACAGGATACCAGCAAGCTGGTACTCATTTTGCCGACCTTGGAAGGATGACAGGCAGAGTCAACCCCACCTGGTATTAATTCAACAGCTGAGCGGGATTTGAACTCAGGACCGTAGGATCCCAAGCCCGCCACTCTAACCATTAAGCCAACACCAGGCATTAAGCCAAGGAAGAAGCCTATTGTTTTTGTGGTCAAAAGATCAAAAGGTCAATATAGGCCAAAGGTCAACAACTTAGGTGGGATTTCTAAAATCCTCAGTTTTCATCCAATTGACTTGCAATTTGAAGAGGATTTAGATTTCACTTCACTGAATTTAACTAGTCAATTATTTGTGAGGTTAACATGGACTAAAAGGTCAATATAGGCCAAAGGTCAACAACTTCGGTGGGATTTCTAAAATCCTCAATTTTCATCCGATTGAATTGAAATTTAAAGAGGATTTATATTTCACATCACTGAATTCAACGAGCCAATTATTTTGGAGGTCCACATTGGCCAATACGTCATAATAAGCCGGATTTCTAAAATTGTTAATTTTCATCCAATTCACTTGAAATTTGAATAGGAGTTGCATATTTGGTCATTGAATTCAACCACCAATTATTTTTGAGGTCAAATTTGTTTCATGGATTTTGCAAGTATCGTACTCTGCATGACATCTTGGTACTTGAAAAATGGAATATTTTTCATGTATATTTGGTCAGTCGATTTTGCAATTCTGTCAGTCTGTTTGTCTGTTTGTTTATCGCATACAGGCCACAATTTTTAACCGATCTTCACGAAACTTCACCACATGGTGCAGTTTGTCATAAGGAAGAAGAATGTTTTTTTTTTTTTTTTTAGGTCAAAAGGTCAACAACAAAGTTGGTGTTTCTAAAATCCTCAATTTTCATCCGATTGACTTGAAATTTGAAGAGGATTTATATTTCACGTAACTGAATTCAACGAGCCAATTACTTAGGAGGTCCACATTAGCCAATAGGTCATCATAGGCCGAATTTCTAAAATTGTCAATTTTCATCTGATTCACTTGAAATTTGAAGAGTTGCATATTTGGTCATTGTATTCAACCACCAATTATTTTTGAGATCAAATTTGTTTTATGGATTTTGCAAGTATAGTGCTATGCATGATGAATTCTTCTTGTTTTTATGTTGAAAAACACAGGGAAGAGGGTAGACAAGATGCTATCATAAACCAAACAAACCAAGCCAGTCAAAAAACACAAAAGAGAGAATGGGATACACAAACTTGTATGCAATGAGAAATAAACCGTAAAACCTAACCCAAGAGGCGCAACAGATCACACTTTTACAACACAAAACAATAATGCAGGAAGGCAGAGACTTCCCTTTTCTCTGATGCACAGGATGGATGCAGTTCAAAACAATACAGCCAGTTTTAGAGACCAGGTGCATGATGGGAGCCAGTAACTATAGTGTAAAGATGAAGTAAAATGGCCACACGCAGGGACAGTGATGAGTAAGCCTTCAACTTGGCCAAATGGTCCCCTATGTCCTTTTTAGATCAAGGCTTCCTGGTCTGCTCTCTGTCTTCTTCCTCTGGGAATAGAGGTCCTCCTCTTCCTGGGCCAAGTCCCCCGTTTGGCTTGGGTGCCACCCATGGGGGCAGCCCCTATTAAAATAAATATACATCTTTTCTTATCCGCTATACAGTCCACTGTGTCGCAATGACTGGCACAAAATGGAGAGATCGTAATTGGCCAATGTGCCTCTGCAATGGGAAGTCCTCACCGAGCACCACCTCCAAGAGGCTTTTACATCTTCATAATTAATTAATCTGTCTTCACTGTGTATGAAGTACATACGCTGCCTCCTCAGCATTATGTAGCTAAATGATTTACCCCAACAGATCTTTATTACATGGCAAACTAACTTACTCAAAACACATGGACCATACTACACTTACCACAGTCCAGCTATGGACCCCCCCCCACCCTTTTCCACGTAACAATATTGCTGATAGAAAAAGAGAGATGAAAACCAAAGGCGCATCAAGAGAGGACATTAAGTGGCTAAATTCTGGCTTTAACAACAAGCTGGGAAAGACAAAGATAAATATTTCAAAGAGGCATACATAGAGAATAGAGATATAAAGTGACAACAAAGTGAAGAAAAACAAGAAATGCTTTTAAAAAGATCAGAGAGATCACATGAAACTTTAGGTTGAGGATTTGGGTCCATAAGAGAACAGCAGAAAAAGATCTCAAATAGGAAACACAGGTGAAAGAAAGATGGAAGGACTACAACAAACCTCTATACAAATGAGATAGCAATACAATGGCAACCTTCGAAGAAAGAGAACATAGGCAAGAACCAATGGTGATACAATGTGAGGTACATGGAGCGCTGAAAGAGTTGGCAAATGTTAAAGTACCGCATGCCGATGAAATTCCAATAGACCTCTTTAAGGTAGTTGCGGAGGAGTAATGAACATTTTAACAGCTGTCTGTACACAGATCTTGAACAAGATTGTCCTTCCTAAAAGGTGGAAGCAGTCAGTCTACGTACCATTACTAAAGAAAGGGGGATACGAGAGAATGTTCAAATAACCGAACCATTGCCTTGATTTCACAAGCCAGAAGCATATTAGGAAAGATCATTCAACGCAGAATAGAAGACTTCATGAACTGAGAAATACCTGTTGAACAAGCAGGTTTCAGAAGAGGAAGAGGAACGAGAGATCAAATGGAAAATCCGAGGTGGATCATGGAAAAAGTAAGGGAATATCAAAGGAAGATGTATTTATGTTTTATAGATTACTCCAACAAAGATTTTGATTGTGTTGATCATTAATTGATGTGGATTATGCTGAGAGAAATGGGGTTGGCAGAGGACCTGATATATCTGATGAGGCATGTACACTGAACAAGAAGATACAGTAAGAACAGAGTATGGAGAGAGAGGGAGAGAATATGGTTTGGAATCGGAAAAAGGGGTTAGATAGGGGTTCATTACCTCCCATTACTTGTTTAATCTATGTCGTGAGAACATCATGAGGAAATCAAACTTGGATGACATAGAGGATGGAGTTAGGATTGGAGTGAGATGTATCAATAATCTAAGGTATACTGATGATACCATTCTGTTGCTAGAAAGTAAAGAGGACGACATTAAACTGTTGCAAACAGTTAAGCAGGAAAGTGAAAAATCTTGTCTTTCTTTAAATCTCGATAAGGTTGACCTGTTCAGATTTGGAGATGATCATGAGTAAAGTTTCATCTTCCTGGGTTCTAAGATTGATTGAGTAGAGAAGGTCGAGAAATTTATTGATGGTTCGTGTTGGGGAAGAACAGCAATGTCAGGAATGACAAAGTTCTGGAAAGATAAACACGTGACAAAACAAACCAAGAGGAGGTTGGTGAATGCTCTGGTATTTACAGCAGCAATGTGTGGATGTGAGTCATGAAAGGTAAAAAATAAAGGAAGAAGAAGATTGACAGTTTTGAAATGCATTTTTGGAGAAGAATGTTAAAAATTCCATGGACTGGCAGATATGTGCAGATTTGTGCAGCAATTGTGGGTTTTGACATCCAAGCATGAAACTTGTCAGAGTTATTGTCTATGACCCCAACAACATTTTCAGAAGTGGAGACACCCAGAAACATATTTCATTCATTTATAAAAATGGCTGTCAAAATGCATTTTCATCTTCAGGAATTGTTCCTTATGTTACAATGAACTTAACTTAGAGGTGTCCATTTATCATATTATCATCCCAGAATGTTGGCATATTGCTTGTATGACGTAACCTGGAAACTGGAGTGGTCCACCAGTGGTCAGAATAAGTGCAGGGTCAGCAAAATGAAATATTTTCGCCATTGTTGTCATGATATATAAAACATATTCCCTGTAAGTCGTCAGTATGCATCATGCTGCCTTCTGAAAGTTATGACCTTGTAGTCCAGGAGCCAAATCTCATACAAGGCCGAGAAATATGAAAACGTAGCCCATCTAGTACTTATTTGGTTTGACTCTTTTTCCAGCTTGGGACATACCTTAGGAACATATCCAGGCATGTTGTAGTCCTGGATTGTGGTACAAGTAATTTGCTGTGAGGGTGGAAACATATCAGGGGTAAGTTGCAATTTAATTTGTTTTGTGAAAGCAAGTTTTCGGATTTCTAGTGTTTTAGTGTATGTTTAGGATGCCAGAAATAGCCAATATATTATCAGTTATTAGCAAAAACTGGTTTTACACATTTTCAATGGCTCTACAAAATTTGTTATGTTCACATCAACGAGAAAACAGGTTACCAAAGTTATTTTTGGGATACACACAGATGCGAAACAGTATCAAAATTGGATCCTCTTTTATTTTATCTTCTGAGACACGTGCATAAAAAAGATTCAATGCTATATGAATACAATGTTATTGTTCTTAGTTATTGGATAAGTTTGCATGAATTTTACATATATATATATATATATATATATATATATATATATATATATATATATATATATATATATTATATATACTAGCCAAAACCCGGTCACAGACGGATTCCGTTCCATGAGCCCAATGTGACAACCAGTGGTGGCACTTGTAAGAGCCGGATCCCAGTCGATGTATTCCATGGCCTTACCTAATGAGGCCAACAAAACGTACTTGTACATGACATTTTTGGTGTACACTACTCTTTTTTAATTTTTGGACTGCGGTTTTCACTGTCGGTCGCACAAATTATGACCACACAAATATGACACTGAATGTTTTTGGACTCAAAAAGGTTACATAGGACATAGGACATATATATATATATATATATATATATATATATATATATATATATATATATATATATATATATGTGTACCAAATATGAAGTCTCTAAAATGAGACCTTAACCCGGGTTGAAGTAGAAGTCTCTAACGTGAGACCTTAACCCGGGTAGGGACTTCGATGACGCGGCTGTGACCTTAACCCGAGTAGGGACTTCGATGACGGGGCTGTGACGTTTCATCACGGAGTAAAGTATTCATCTGCTCAGGATTTTTTTGACGAAAAGTGTTTATTCTGCTTCAGAGTTGAAGGTTGACTATTGCCACTATGTGCGATGCACTCTTACAGGTACGAAGTTTCTTTCAGTCCAGGTCACAGTACCGAGAAAAACATGACGCGATTGCTCAGAGGAGCAGAAAATTGGTCCTTCGGTATTAATATATAGATATGGGAAAAAATTTCAGTTATCCATAGAATGACAGATTGGAACGTGGAACAGCTCAGGCAGAGAGAGCTTTTGAATAAAATCAGTGTTCCCATGAGAATCAAGAATTTCTGGTTTTGCTCACAATTATTCATCAGTGTCAGAGCCATCAGTGGAATATACTTGGGTTTAGATGTTTTCACATTGTTCATCTGCCATACAAAAACAAGCTTCTGTACAGATTAAGCCATTTGCTTTGCATTGGCACAAGTCATTCCACCTCCATGCAGACTTTTTGCATTTGCATGAAATGAGCTCCAGAATGGCAGTTGGTGCAGGTGCTTTTGACATGAGAAGTGGTTTTAGTATGCCACCGACAAGCTCCCAACAGTGTCCAGCAGGTGATGGCAAGTTCTGAATGGCACAGAGTGATTTCTTCCAAATATATGCTTGAATATTGGCCCTCTCAATATGATGCCCAAGACTGTTTGATGTTGGCAGCAAGTTCTCATTTTGTTTCTGCTTTTGGCAGAATAGGAAATATCTAGTATCATCAGCTTTAACTGTAACCATTTTTGAAATACAGTGCACAAACCAACTTTTCACATGAAGCTTGACACAATGAAGACAGATTGAGATTCTCTCCAAGTAGAGACAAACATTGTTGATGCTCATCAGATGCTTTGAGCAAATTAAATCCTTTTTTCTTGCCGATTCCAGAGAAGGCACTGGTGCTGTCACATCCAGTCAATGCGTGGAATCCAGGAAGAGGAGCACACATGGATGGACCAAGATGATTTGCTATTGTATGTATTGGCAAGTATCGTAGTTTGTCTTTTGTACCAGTTCTGAACCACAGTTCAGGACAATGCATGGATGAAAATAAGTAGGCACTTAATACGGCCATGTCTGTATCTGGTGATTGTATAACCACTCTATCATGATCCTGAGAGGCATGAAAGGCATGCAACATCATGCATGTATCTTCCTGCCAAATTTATCTGCCAAAGCACCGAATGTTGTCACTCCAACAACCTTGATCATTTTCACCATTGTCAGGTCAGGTTCGATCTGTGACCTGCTACAGGTACCATGTAAACCTGCACTAACCTGTTCCATGGTCGGGTTGTCGGCGACTAAACCGTCTCCCCCACCAGGTTTTCTGGTGAGGGGGGTGTTTGGATATGGACACCCAGCAGGATTAAAAACAAAACCTATCAAAGGGCGGAGGAGCTCCTTGTGAGCCAACGGCCATCCATATCTAGTGCCCAACTGTGTCTGCAGACGTCCTCCTGCAGTTGGGTTACTTCTTATTAGGAGGTTGGTGGCAGGACATGCACTCCGGCCACCGTAAAACCCTTCATTCCGCAAAACGCAAAAACGCAAAAAAATCTGAAAACCCACTCCGTGGGAGTACCTCCTGTGCAGCTTCCCTTCGCAGGGCAGCTCATTGGATGACGGGATTGGGGCAAAGCCTTCGGGACCCCCAATCTTTGATAGGAGGGAAACCACGGGGTAACATCCCTGGGTCAGATTGCGGGAGAGTGTGTCGGAGTGGTGCTGAGGTGTCGTCCACCAGACGGCGGTCTCCTTGGGTTAACCTGAGGCGGTCCCTTCGGGTGGGTGCCTGGAATGTCCTATCCCGAAGAGAGGATGATCACCTGTCTCTGTTATCATCTGAGCTTCAGCGTTTGGACATCGGGATTGCAGCTCTCTCTGAGGTTCGGAGACCGGATTGCGGCGAGATAATGGTGGGTGGTTACACCTACTATTGGTCTGGTCGCTTTGATGGTTACCATAACCAAGGAGTTGCTGTAGCTGTGTCCAATAAGCTGACCCCAATGATAATTGAGGTAATACCGGTCAACGAGCGTATTATGAGATTAAGGATTCGTCACTCCTTAGGTGTCATTTCCCTGGTCTCTGTTTATGCTCCGACTGAGGCGAGTGATCTCACCGTGAAGGATGCATTCTACGCCACGCTCGAGTCTGTGGTTGATCAGTGCCCCAGACGAGATACACTTCTAGTCTTGGGGGATTTCAATGCATCGACTGGAACTGATAGGGATGGTTATGAGGTGTGTGTTGGTCCCCATGGGTCAGGAACTATGAACCAGAATAGCACTAAGTTCCTTGACTTTGCAAGAAGTCATGGACTTACTTTGGCTGGTTCATGGTTTCAGCGCCCACAAGCTCATCGCTGGACTTGGTATTCCAACGCTGGCGGTGTGGCAAAGGAGATTGACCATGTCCTCATTGACGGTCGTTGGAGGATGATCCAGAACTGCAGGGTCTACCGGAGTGCTCAGTTCCTCAATACTGACCACAGGCTTGTTGTAGCAACTCTAAAGCTGCACCTTAAATCCTGGAGAATGGTACCATCCCAGCCTAGGCTGGATGTTGCCAAGCTCAGGGATGAGAGAGTAGCTGAGGAGTTTGCGAATAGGCTGAGTGGACACTTGGGGGGTCTGGGTGCTTTGGGGGGTCCTGAAGAGTTGTGGAGCACCTTTAAGACCACCGTCCTTGATGTTGCCGGTGGATGTCTTGGAACTCACCGCAGGGCAAAGAAGAATTTTGTCTCTCAAGGGACACTGGATACCATTGACCAGAGTTGCAGGGCCAGGCTGAATGGCAGAGCTGAGCTGTTCAGGGAGCTGAGGCGTAAAACTGTATGTGCACTGAGGGTGGACAAGGAGGCCTATGTGCGAGGAATCTGCGAGGGGGTAGAGCATCACCTGTGGACAGGTGATTCTCGTCCCGCTTACAGGGGAATTCGCGCATTACGTTCATCCAAGCCCATCCCTCGGAGCACTGCAGTTCGAGCAGAGAGTGGTAGGCTCTTGACAGAGGAGTCTGAAGTGAAGGCCCGCTGGGCCGGTTACTTTGAGTGGTTGTACCAGGCTGATCCCCCAGCTGTCGAATTGGACGTCAAGGGTGTTACAATCCCTGTTGCTGACCCACGAATCAACTGTGGTCCACCTTCGCTTGTGGAAACACGGGCTGCGGTGAACCAGTTGAAACGGGGCAAAGCTCCAGGGATCTGTGGCATCCATGCCGAACTTCTCAAGGCTGGTGGAAATGCTGCACTCGTGTCATTGCATGCAGTTTTGTGCTCTGCCTGGAACACAGGCATCATCCCAACTGACTGGAAGAGGGGCCTTGTTGTCCCTCTCTGGAAGGGGAAGGGTGATCGCCAAGACTGCAACAACTACCGAGGGGTGACGCTGCTCTCAGTGCCGGGCAAGGTCTTTGCTCGGATCATTCCGATAGGGTTCACCACCATCTGCTTGAGCACCAGTGTCCAGAGCAGTCAGGCTTTACACCAAAGAGGTCAACGATTGACCGTATCCTTGCACTTCGTGTCCTCACCGAACGCAGACGAGAGTTTCGGCAGGGGCTGCTTGCAGCCTATGTTGATCTCTGTAAAGCGTTCGATTCAGTGAATCGGGATGTCCTCTGGAGGATTCTTGGTCTTCGTGGGGTGCCACCAAAACTGATCGATCTGATGTCTGAACTCTACTCTGGTACTGAGAGTGCTGTGAAGTGTGGTGGTACCACCTCTGACTTATTTCCAGTTGTTACTGGAGTTCGTCAGGGATGTGTACTTGCCCCCACACTTTTCAGCACTTGTATGGACTGGATTTTAGGGAGGATGTCGGAGAGATCAAGTTGCGGTGCATCGTTTGGGAATGTCAAGATCTCGGACCTTGATTTTGCAGACGATGCAGTCATCTTTGCGGAGACTTTAGACATCCTTTTGGGCGCCCTCGAGGTACTGGCTGAGGAGTCGGAGCCGCTGGGATTACGGGTTTCTTGGGTCAAAACTAAGATCCAGGCTTTCGGTGACATCTTGGATGCTGCTGTTCTGTCTGTGTCTGTTTGTGGTGAGGATGTTGAGGTCGTGGAGAGATTCACTTACCTTGACAGTGATATTCATGTCTCTGCTGGCTGCGAGTCAGAGGTCAATAGACGTCTGGGTCGGGCCTGGGGAGTCATGGATTCACTGGATCATGGGGTGTGGCGCTGCCGGTACCTGTGCGGGAGGACGAAAGTCCGAGTCTTCAGGTCCTTGGTACTTCCAGTCTTGCTCTATGGGTGCGAGACTTGGACTCTGACCAAGGATCTGAGACGGAGACTTAATTCCTTTGGTACCAGGTGTCTTCGGAGAATCCTTGGCTATCGCTGGTCGGATTTTGTGTCCAACGAGCGGTTGCTGAGAGAGACTCGGATGAGATTTGTTACCTGCATAGTCCGTGAGCGTCAGTTGCGGCTGTATGGACATGTGGCTCGTTTTCCTGATGCTGATCCTGCTCACCAGATTCTCTCAGCAAAGGAGTCTCATGAGTGGAGGAGGCCAGTGGGCCGACCACGTGCTCATGGTTGCAGCAGGTTGACCACCATCAAAAGGAGATGGGGATGGGCCTGGCATCTGCCTGGGGGATGGCCAGACGGAGGCCCCTGGAGTACCGATGGAAAGTGGACGCAGCGACGTGCTGTTCTGGCACATGCTCCCATACCTGACCTGACATGGCATCTATTCCAAATGCAGTCATTTGTGGTGGCTCTGAAATGGGTAATCTTTGAAACTTCTCTGTATCTGTCTTTAGTAACTCCAGTAATGCACTTTTGGTGTTTGCTCGGACAGTTCCATCGGAATGGGCCAAAACAAATTGAACAGCTGATAGTTTATATGTCAGGATATCTCTCAGATCAACATCTCTAGATTTTGCTGCTTTGACTAATCGTCCAGAAAGCTGTATATCTGCATTGAGAACTTGTATGTTTTCTTCTCTTGTCTTCGTTTTTGTCTTCTGAACAAAGTTAGTAAATGTTTTTAATTTCAACTGTGGTACTGGGTCCCAGAAGCTTTTAGAATGACTGTTTAGTCATTCTTCAACAAAGTTTTCCATGTGACTTTTACCAAGGTCAACCACATGAATTAGATTGTATGTAAGATCTTTTGCCATAACAGCACCTGTAGCAATATTCAGAAGTGGTAAAACTTCACTGTCAGTGTCTTTTGTCAGAAAGAAAGGATTTGTCATCAGTTCTGATGTAAACACAGAGATCAGTTTCTGTACATCAGCTTCATCTCTGCTCATGCGATTCTGTAAAGATTCCTTGTGGGTCCCAATCTGATCACTATCCTGTAAACCACACATTTCTTTTGTAGCTGTTGTAATGGCTGCTCTCTCGTGATTTGTCAGGAACCATCTTTCCAGAGCACCAGGTTTATGGGTGATACCAATGATTCCTCCGTGTTTTTTTCTTTGAATCGAGATTCACAGACTGTTCCAGGGCCATGTCTGTCCATACCTGGCTAAACGATTGACCAGAACGACTTCCTGAATGGTTTCCATTCACGCTATTATTTTATGATATTTTAACCACCATGGATACACATATATCAGCTAACACATGTACAAAAACATTAAAACTCCTAAAATTGGCTTTTGCGAAAATGCATACAATTGTCACCTCCACTTGGTATGTTTTAACCCATTTTGCAAATTACTTGTACAACACAATAGGCCTGGGTAGGTTGCTGTTATTTTTCAATGTGAAAAAAAAGACAAGACAAATAAGTACTGTATGGGCTACGTCATCATGTTGGATCTGGGTATTGCTCCTGGACTATTGTTGATCACGTTCATCCAGTGGAATAAAGCAGGCAATTCAAGAGCGCATGCTGACTCAGCAATATGTCACGTCATTGCACGTAAATTGAATATGACAGCATTCAAACACGTGGTTGTTGTTGAAATAGTTTATGTATATATTGTGCCAATTCTAACAATTCTGCTTGTATTTCAGAAGTGTAGTGGATCCAAGTAGTACAAGGACTTGTAATCCAAGTAGTACAAGGACTTAGGTAAGAATAGGTAGTGCTCAGTAGTATCTTTGCCAACTACAAAATGTGTGGTGTACTTGTTTGCAGGTATACCCTTTGAGTGTCAAGAAGTGATCAGCTGTGCATAACTGGTGGTTGGAACTGAAACAATGTCCAAGAGTTTCAGCTTGTGGATTTACATCCACCTGGTGTGTCAAAGGAGGCAGCAGTAAAGACCGATTGGAAAAAGTGTATTCTTTGCCAAGCAGTCACGGCCGAATTCCCACAATGCCCAGCCAAATTGAAATGTCGTGATGTTAGTGCTGGACAGGGGTACTTCTACGCTTTCATAGAGGATCACGCGTTTTAACGAGATGCATGAACGACCCATTCCAATAGACTTGCAATGTTTCGATGAGGGAAATGGCATTGGAACAACTCCACTGGAGTGCAAGGCCATGTGGCACAAATCCTGTCATACCAAATTCAATATCACAAAGATCCAGAGGGGCAGAAAAGAGGAAATCGGCAACATAAACTTGCCACCTTGATTCCACTACCTCCAAGAAGTACACTCGCCAAGGTGGTAATAAAGAAGCGGCAACAAGAGATGTCTGCTTCTTTTGCAATGATATGTCTGCATCAGAACTGCTCCGTGAGGCCTCAAGTTTTCAGCTGGACTCTCACAGTTGCTAATGCCCATTAGACCTGCAAGATGAGTTAATTGCTTGCAAAACTTAGTGCTGGAGACATTGTTGCACAGGATGCCAATTACCATCCACATTGTTTGGTTTCATTCCACAAGAAATCTTCAGCATTACAAGACAAATGCAAGCAGGACCAAACTGACAAGGTCAGCCATGGAAATGCTCTAGCAGAGTTGCTGACATACATAGATGAAGCAAGAATGAATGAAGACATGGCTCTAATATGCAAGCTTGCTGATCTCATCAAACTGTATTGCACTCAGCGAGAGCAACTTGGAGTGGAGCAACATGTCCGGCCACGCAGCGATTAACTTAAAAATCACATCCTTGCCCAATTTCCAGATCTGACAGCTCACCGAGAAGGGCGCAAAAAACTCCAAAGATTCAATAAAGACCAAGGACCTGCTTTGCGTAAGGCTTGTGATGAAAACTACAATGACGAAGTAATATGTCTTGCCCGGACAGCCAATATTGTATGGAGAGACATGTTCGAAATGCAAGCAACGTTTATAGGCTCATTTGATGAAGACTGTCAAGTAAGATCAGTACCTTGGTCACTGTTATAAAAGGTGACCATTACTCTTGATGGAGCCAACATCAGGTCCAAGTCAGGTAGTGGTGTGCCTCAAGCAGCAACCCTCAGCATGACACAGCTGTTGCAGTTCAACAGTTCCACTCATCAATGGGTTGGAAGTATTGGTGTCCATCACAAGAAAACAAAAGAAACCCCACTGCCCATGTATGTGGGACTGAGTTCCTGCAAGAACATGCAAACGTGACCTGGTGGAGACGTTGTTTGATCTTGTACTGCCAATATCCTATGATTGAGTGATGGCAATCTCCACGGCAATGGGCTACTGTGTATGTGAGCAATATCACAGACATCAAACAGTATCCCCTCCCAATCTACCACAGGGGTGATTCACAACATCAGCCATTCATAATATCGACCATATTCCTAGCTCAATGGTGGCCATAGATTTCTTTCCATGGTACCAGGATCTCACTGTCCCACCATCCCAACCCTCAGCAGTCTGGGACAAACCAGAGGGATCATCACATTCTTGACATCAAGGCATCCAGCACCAAGACACTCTTAGAGCTGCCAGAGTCATAGGTCGGGGTACAAACATTAGCACTGACAATTTTGGATACCTCCTTCCTCAAAGCTGATGTTCCAGTCCAAAGTGATGGCCAGATCATCCACTAGGTGTTGCACAAAGAGAGTGGGTTAGTATCTCGAAGGATATTGCACTTTCAATGGAAAAGTTGGCATGATTTTTCAACAATATTGTTTAAAATTGTCAAATAAGTGACTTCTTATTTGGCTTCATAAGGTGGCTGGAGACAATGAAACAGATTTATGTTCAGGTTGCACACAGTGACAGCAACATATCTTGGGCAGCTTACCATGCAAATCAGCCGCCAAGACAAGAGCGTCATTCTTCCATCACAGAACTGCTGCCTCATTTCCCCAATGAGTCCAAGTCCATTGCCATGATACGACACCCCATGGATGTTATTGAACAAGCTGAACAACCCCGCTTGGCCAATGCATTATTGAACAACCCCGCCTGAGTAATGCTGATCACTGTTCATCAGCCACTCTGCACCGTTGCAAAAATGATGCAGTGGAACTGGCCAATGAGTTATGGAGAAGATCACTTTGTCATCATCCTGGGAGGGTTTCACATTGAAATGGCTGGACTCAAAGTGATATGAGACTGGCTGGAAGACAATGGTTGTGTGGAGGCGCTCATCCAGACCAAGGTGGCATCTGCAGGGACTGCCAATTCCTTTTTGAAGCCATCTCATATCATGCGAACCAGGCATGCTCATCAAGTTACTGCGAGTGCCTTGCACATCCTGCTGAAACGGTCGTACAACCAGTACACAAAATTCCGCGAGCCAGGAGGTCGACTGGAAACATTATATTTCTGAAGTTCTCAATGGAACCAAAATAATCCCCGATTCCAATTCTGGGATGCAGCTCTTCAGTTAGATCTCATCATAATGTGTCAGGTCCCTGCAGGCAGCAAATGTTCCCTTGTATGTGGACTGCCTGACAAAGCTTGCACTGTGGTTCTTCAGCTTGGACCATACCAACTATGCGAGATGGGTGCCAGTACATCATCCACGCTGATGTGGTTTCGTCTTTTCACCAGGTTGAGGAGATCGGGCAGCCAGAGTGTCAGGCTTTCAGAGATGATCAACTGCTGGCATGAAGATAAACACCTATTTCAGGGACGGTCAAGAAGCACAAAGTGTCACTGTTCAGTCGACTTCCCGTGAGAGAGAAGTCCAGGGTCAGGTTGTAAGTGCCTTCCCTGAAGAGTGACTGATCATTATTCTCAAGACTATATTGCCTATTAGTCATGTAACAGCAACCTGAACAACTTTTTTCATCAAGAAAACCAAGCACGTTTGCCATCAATATCCCAACTTGACAAACTAAGACTGGGAACCAAATCTGACTTTATGAGATGTCTGGAAAGCTGAACATAGCTTAATGGTGATTCCTCCCACTCAGACACTGATGTTATAATCCTAGATGGGGATGTAACAGTCAACATCCTCAAACCACTCACTGCCATGACATCTGAGGACTACGCACTGGAAGTGTTCTTGCCGAACATACAAAGACAGCTGCAACACGCAACTCGAGTGGACAGAGTATGGGACCAGTTCCGTGAGAACGGCATAAAGTCTCAGACCAGAAGCAAATGTGGGATGGGCATCAGGGGGAAAGTTGATGCATCAGCCAATCTTCCTGGAAACTGGAAACAGTTTTTTTTGGAGCTGTTTGCCTTATTGGCGAAGCGCATCACACATTTGGTTACCAACAAGCAGGTTGTCACCACACATGGCTTTGATGTTATGTACAGTCCTCCACGAGACAATGAGGAGGCTATACACCTGGCAGACGCTGTCAATGAGGGTTTCCATAAGATACTTTTGCGTGCAATGGACACAGACGTTGTCATATTGGCTGTGGCAGCAGCCACCCTGTTCGACATCTCGGAGCTGTGAGTGGCATTTGGCACAGCGAAATATTTCAGATGCATACCTGCCCATGAGGTTGCTGCATCCCTTGGTCCCAATAAGTCCAAGGCTCTACCAGTATTCCATGCCTACACAGGGTGTGATAGAGTGTCATCATTCAGCACGAGAGGGGAAAAAAGACAGCCTGGGACACTTGAATGGCATATGATGAAGTTACTCCAGTTTTTCTTGCTCTGTCCACAGGACCAGCACAAATCTGACAAGGAAGTGGCAGTGATGGAATGGTTCACCATACTGTTCTGTGACCATACCAGCAGTATGCTGAACATAGACCAAGCTCAGCAAGAGTTGTTCATGAAGAAAAGACGTGTCATGGATGCAATTCCCCCAACCAAAGTAGCCATGGTGCAACATATCATGAGGGGGTGTACCAGGGTGGGTCAAGGCATTCCAGGTCGCTGTTGATATGCCATTCTTTGAGGATTGAGGATGGGTCAACCCTCAAACCTGAAAACATATGTGGACCACTCTGCCCGAGGTTAGCACTTCGCTGAGGGAACTCCTTCATTGTGGCTGCAAGAAAGGATGCAGGGGATGATGTTATTGCAGGAAAGCAGCCCTAAAATGTCCTGCTTTATGCCAGTGTGATGCGCAACAGCGTGACATGTAGACGACATGGAACCTGGAATGAGTGACTCACTGTGACATTGTATGAATGGCAAATGATGAAACATGTTGTTGTTTAATGTTTAAAAGATTCGTCAAAACAGTCATTTGAGAAATTACAAAACCTGGTGGCCTTTCATTTGTTTCTATCATTCCATTTGGACAATGATAAAATACTGCTGAGCCATTATTTTGCTCTACTAGCTTGCTGAACTTTTGAGTCCACTGGATGCAATTGATCAATAAGGTCATATCAATATATTTCGAATATTTCCTGATCCAAAACAGATATAAAAAACTGGTTGTATGTGGTCTATTGGTAGAGCAACACTGTTCCCTATTTACATCATCCATGCAATATGTAACATTATGGGATGCCATCATGATAAATGGGCACCTCTAGGTAAATTTAATTGCAATATCATGAACACTTCTAAATGTCAAAAATTATTTTTGGCAGCCATTTAAAAAAATGGCCACCAAGGCCGACGTGGGACTTTTTTTTCGAGTGGCTTCATTTCTGTAAACTCTAATGGGATCCTAATCTGTGACTATGCCAGGTTTCATGCTTTTATGCCAAAACCCACAATTATTTCACACATCTGCCAGGCTGCAGAGACTGGAAGAAGAACAAGCAAATCAGTGCTTGAAGAAATTAGACCAGCATGTGCAAACGAAGCACTGATGCTAAAACAGAAACTGTCATACTTTGGACATATCATGTATGCAGAAAACGATAGTCTGGAGAAATCAACCATGCTGAGTATGGTTAAGGGAAGAAGAGGAAGAGTCAGACTTGTTTGTGCAAAACGGATGGGGTAAAGTCTGTCACAAAGTTGTTTCTACCAGTGCTTCAGGAAGCAGTGCAGGATCAGGATGTTTGTATAAATCTGATCATGAATATCACCAGAAGTATGACCCGACATGTCAAAACTAGAAAACTCGACACTGAAGGCGAATGATTATCCTATTATATATTGTCATGCCTTGGAAAAGGTCTGGAAATTATTTTCCCAGTTGCTGTGTCTTCTTGTGCATCTGACTAAGACAATGCAAGGCATAATTTTCACTTGATCCACTGCAATAGCTTTTCCAAGAAGGAAGGTTTCTCTCTCCTGCTCTCTCTCTCCCGCTCTCTCTCCCCCTCTCTCTCTCTCGCCCCCTGCTGGTCATTTGTTTTCTGGGCGTAGTGTCATGGCTGCCGTGGGCTTCTGCTCTGTGTTGTGGTGAGTTTTCAGTGTTTTACCCTCCCTTCTCCCCTCTCCCCCTCTCTCTTTACTCTTCTCTTCCATTTCACTGTGTCCTGTAGTATTTCTGTTTGTGTTTTACATACTTTTTCCGAGAGAGAGAGAGAGAGAGAGAGAGAGAGAGAGAGAGAGAGAGAGAGAGAGAGAGAGAGAGAGAGAGAGAGAGAGAGAGAGAGAGACTGAGAGAGAGAGACTGAGAGAGAGAGACTGAGAGAGAGACTGAGAGAGAGAGACTGAGAGAGAGAGAGTGAGAGGGAGACAGAGAGAGAGAGACTGAGAGAGAGAGAGAGAGAGAGAGAGAGAGAGAGAGAGAGACAGAGAGAGAGAGAGAGAGAGAGAGAGAGAGACTGAGAGAGAGAGAGACTGAGAGAGAGAGAGACTGAGAGAGAGAGAGACTGAGAGAGAGAGACTGAGAGAGAGTGAGAGTGAGAGTGAGAGTGAGAGTGAGAGTGAGAGTGAGAGTGAGAGTGAGAGTGAGAGTGAGAGTGAGAGTGAGAGAGAGAGAGAGAGAGAGAGAGAGAGAGAGAGAGAGAGAGAGAGAGAGAGAAAGAAGAGAGAGAAAAAGAGAGAGCTGGCCCTCCCTTTGAGCAGGGCCTACCCGTTTAGGTTAAGGATAAATTTTGCTTCGAGGTTTTGCTCTCCGCAATAAACCTGTTTCATTTTAATCTTATTTTGTTATCTTCCTCAAGTTCGTTATTTTAACTCCCTCCTTCCCAAAGTCAGAGAAAGTTGGAGTACCTCGTTGACTTCCTTTTCGCGAGGTAGGGAGGAGGTTGGGCCCCGTGTACTTAAACATGACGGCTGCTCGTTCACAGCAATATGCTGCATTCGAGCATTTATCACGTAAGCACGGTATAATGCGTTCCCCACCGGAAGGTGTTACGGTGGAAGTGATTGTCATGGCAATCGAGAACATAATCGATTTTGAAAAGGTACGTGCTGCTTCACGTATGAACAAGCGTGTGATCATTTTTGTATCTGATGAAACGTTCGTTGCTCAATTTGTTGAACAAGGCTTGGCCCTTGACTCTGAGACATTTGTAATGGCATACCCCCTTGACTCTTGTGCACAAAGGGTAGTAATTAGTAATCTCCCACCATTCTTAAAGAATGACTTAATACTTTCAGCCTTGCAGCGCTATGGTGATTGTGTCTCTCCATTAATAATGCTCCTCGTCGGCTTTAAAGACAAAAGGGTAAGCCATGTCATGAGCTTCCGCAGACAAGGATTTATGGTACTCAAAAAAGAATATGCTTCACATAACGTTAGTATGAAGTTCACTTCCAATGGTCATAACTATCTAGTATATGTCTCTACCGACACCCTAAAGTGTTTTGGTTGTGGAGCGATTGGACATATGAAACAGTTCTGTCCGCTCAGGCAGAAACAACCACTCCTCAATACTCCTAAAAATGATCTTCAGACTAATACTATCACTTTCACCCGAAATGATTCTCCTCCCCCCCAATGTTACTGACTCTGCTGGTAACGATCCCCTCCCCAGCATTACTGACACTGCTCGTAAGGTCTCTGCCTCCAATGTCACTGACTGTGCTCATAACAATCCTCTCCTCAACGCTACCGATTCTGTTGGTGACGATCCTTGCCCTCATATCAATATCACCAACTCAGTAAATGACGTTGAGCTTCAGTCGAATGTTGCAGCTTCCCTTTCAACAAATAAACAAGATAAGCCTTTCGTGATTGAACGAGTTGACACAAGCACTTGTAATGAACAGATGGACACCACAAACGAGGGGTTCGTTACTGTTTCTAAAGTTAAAAAACGCAAGTCTGTTGTCAGAAACAAAACATCCTCCAGAAAACGACCAACCAACACGAGCATAAATGGTACTGGAATCTCACTTTCCAACCAATTTGCCTTGTTTGAAGAAGAGAAAAAAAATCGGATGTTTTACTCGATAATAATATTCATGATGATGGAGTAGATACCAAATCATTAATATCGAAAGACTGTATTCCTGACCCCTCATAATGTACCGTTTCACAAAAGGGGGCCTCTCCCCATGACGTAGAGCAGTGTTACGAATGTCATGATAATGCAAAAACACCTACCCGAACTGACAAAACTGGTACTCCCACCATGCCTGATGAATCCGAGGTCCCTGGTCAAATTGATGGAACCTCCCTCCCATGTACAGTTACCCCAGTTAAAATCAACACACCGGATGCACAGACTGATTGTAATTTGGAGGCAGCCGCACCCGTGACATCTAATCAAGTCACTACTGAAGAACAGCAGGGCATTGTCACAGATAGTATGGGGAGATATGAGTCTGAAGGGACATCTTCTTCTGTCTGTTTTAAGTGATGCTGGTAGTGATACTTCTTCTCTCAAGCTTGAAGACGCTTCTTCAATTTCTCCAGATACTATTCACACCTTCTTGCACAAAAGTTTTCGAAAAAAGAATGTCAAAATTAAAGACAATTTTCCAGTTCTCGAAGACTTTATTCAAGTGACCCGAATAATGATTTCCAGACCTGATCAATATAATCTTACCGACCCTCAACATCATCGCTTAAGGAAATTTTTAAGTCGTGCTCGGAACGAATTCAAAAATAATGGTTGATGCTGTTCTAGCCGATGACCTCTGTCCCTTCCCCTCTTCATACATTTGATGAAAATATCCATTGCAAGCTTAAATATCAATGGTGGTCGTAATTCTCTCCGTAAAGTGCAAGTTAAACAACTAATCGAGTGCAACAAGGTTGATATCTTATGACTACAAGAAACTCATTCCACTGACTCTTCTTCAGCTGAATGGGAATTATTTCTTAAAGGACATTGGTTCTTAAGTAGTCTTTCAAGTCCGATTGCTGGGATAGCCATCTACTTTCAGCAAACTCTTCCTTTAACTTTAGTCTCCTTCCAAGAAATTGTAAAAGGATATTTAGCTTCCCTGACCTTTTCCATTCGTCAGCAGCTTTTCACAATTGTCAATCTATATGCTCCGAGCACACAAATCCTGAAAGATCTTCCTTTTTTGATTGCCTTAAATCATTTCTTGCTAACATCCCCCCTGACCACTTTCTATGTCTCGGAGGTGATTTTAATTGTACACTAAACCCCCCTCTTGATAGGAATGGTGCTGAGCCACATGCAGCCAGTATGAGAGCTCTTGCTCGCTCCATCTCAAAATTCAAGTTGACTGACATTTGGCGACTGCAACATCCGACGCAACAACAATTCACCCGGTGTAGCTGCTCTAACAATTTAGTGTCTTTAGCTCGACTTGATAAATTCTACGTTTCCAATCATTTTCTAACCTTGTCTTAAACACTTCAATTCTCCCATCTGGGTTTTCTGATCACCATGTTGTTGTTATGCGGTTTAAATTGCCACTAGTTAAGAGGGGGAGCCCGAATTGGAAGTTTAACACAGCACTTCTTCAAAATGATTTGTTTGTTACTTCCTTTAAAACCTTCTGGGCACATTCCATCACAATCAATCAGAAGTTCTCTTGTCAACGTCAGTGGTGGGACAATACCAAAGTTCAAATTGGAGTTTTCTGTCAAAACTTCTCACGACACAGTACTCTGAATCGTGACATTGACATAGAATTAGTGAAGACACAAATTCTTAATTTACAAAATACAGTGTCCTCCTCTAATGACAATAGACAGCAGCAAATGTTGCATGAAAAAAAAGCTCTTCTGAACGAGTTATTGGTCGAGAAGGCAAAAGGTGCACTCCTTCGAATGAGAATGATTCACCTACAGCAACTAAACACTCCCAGCAGTTTCTTCTTCAAGTTGGAAACAACTTCCAAAAATCAGAAACAAATATTATCCTTGCTTTCTGCTGATGGAAAGACGCTGACTGATCCGAGTGATATGAAACTCACTGTTAAAAATTATTTTTCAAACCTCTATTCTGCCAAGCATGCTTCGTTAAACCACACGCATCATTTTACTACTTCCTTACCTGCAGTTACTGAAACACAGAAATTGACTGTTGAAGGTGAAATAACCTGAGATGAACTTACAAGTGTTTTAAAAACCTTGCCCACCAGCAGAGCACCTGGGTTAGATGGGTTGCCAGTAGAATTCTACAGCGCTTTCTGGGATCTGCTGGGACCATGTCTATTAACAGTCTCTCAAGAAAGCATACAAGCTGGTGAACTTCCTTTGAGCTGCAGACGTGCTATCCTCTCACTAATCCCCCAAAAAGGTGACCTTCAACTTGTTGAGAACTGGCGCCCAATCTCTACTTTCTGCTGATTATAAAATCCTGTCCAAATTACTTGCCAATCGTTTAAAAGTTATAATAGGACACATTGTAACTCCTGACCAGTCCTATTGCATTCCTGGTCGATCAATATTTAACAACATATTTTTTGTTTGTGATTTGATTTCGATTTGCCATTGTCAGAACGTCAATACTGGGCTGATTTTTCTCGATCAAGAAAAAGCTTTCGATAACGTCGACCATTCATATTTATTTGAAGTTTTAAATGGGTTTGGGTTTGGATCTTTCTTTATTTCCTGCATTAAGTTGCTGTATCACAATAATTCCAGTCTACTAAACATTAATAACAGTGTGTGTTCACCTTTTCCAGTTCAGCGAGGCATTAGACAAGGTTGCCCTCTTTCTGGGTACCTGTACTCCCTTTCCATTGAACCCTTGCTCATTCATTTACGCCACAAGCTCTCTGGATTTTCAGTGGTACCTTCAGTTAAGGTTCTTGCATATGCAGATGATCTGTGTGTAATTGTCAACACTCAATCTGACATTGCCGCTCTTACAAATGCTCTACAAAATTTCAATCTTGCATCTTCTGCTACTGTTAACTGGAGAAAGAGTTGTGCCTTGGTCCTTCAGAGTTATTTATCCCACCTCCGCTGCCTAATGCCTTGCAGTGGAGGCATGATGGTGTTAAACATCTGGGTGTTTTTCTCGGGAACGTGACTTTCTCTTTAAAAAAATTGGGACCAGATGGTGGATCAAATCTCTCACACCCTTAATTGCTGGAAAATATTATCCAGCTTACTGTCTTACAGAGGTAGAGTGCTAATAATTAATAATTTAGCTGCTTCCAAACTCTGGCATCGGATGATTGCCTTACAACCCCCCAAATCACTAATCCTGAATTTGCAACGAATCCTTGTTAACTTTTTCTGGAATGGTATTCACCGGCTCTGAGCGGATCTTCTGAGTGTCCCGCGAGAAAAAGGCGGTCAAGGACTCGTGGATATCACCAGCAAAATACTGTCCTTTCGGCTGACGACCTTGTGTCAACTTCAGTAAAAGGAAGTCCTGTCCTGATGGCTGCTGGCTTCCTGTTTGCTCACTGCAAGCTGGTAAGCTCAAGTGTGGACCTGAACTTTTTCTACTTGATCTGCAGCGAATTGATACTTCCTTATTGCCCTCCTATCAAAGTCTCCTAAATGCCAGTCAATGCCTCCTTCCAGTATGAAACAAGGATTCGTATAAATTTAGTAATTTCATGTGTGAACCTGTTTTTTACAACAGCCTCTTTCACCATGACTTTCAAAGCAGGTCCCTCATTCATTCCTTCATTGAATCTGGCTTCTTCCTTGTGAAAGACTTCGTCAATCACACATATTCTGAATGGCAGACTCCGACCAAGATATTGGAAGCTTGCAATGTTAAATCAACACGAATAATTGGACTAATTCTACATTCAATTGTTAAAGTTTTCAACCTTTTTAATTTATCGTGGCCTCCATCACATGATGTTCAAGGTGCAAGTACAACACAACCTGACTTCCCTGATTTCGTTTTTTCTAACGCCCCCTCCACCAAACCTCTACAAACATGTACAAAGACTACTATGTACGTGCAATTCCTCAATGTTATTACCTCTGCCAACCCCAACAACGCACTGACTACCCACTGGAAAGAGCTTCTGCCTGCAGGGGTTCCATCATCTCCTACCTGGTCTTCAATGTATACATCACCTGTATCTAAACGTGCTGGAGACATACAGTGGAGACTCACACACTATTCCTTGACTTCAAACGTTTTTCTCAAAAGATTGAACCTCGTTTCATCTGATGAATGTCCTTTTTGCCATCAATTCGAGGATGTTTTCCATGCTTATGTCGGATGCCAAAGGTTGATCCCACTTTTTAAACTCTTGAAACTTTTTTTTCCAAAAATTAGGATTTTGCTTTTCATTGCATTATTTTATTTTCTGCATACCAGTATCCACCAAGAATGTCGGAATTGAAGTTGCCAATTTCCTGCTCGCTGAAGCGAAACTCGCAATATACATCACTCGCAAGAGAATGATTTCTGGTGATAATTCAGAGGAATGCAGCGCTCTGCTTGCCTTTAAAGGCTCTGTGTGTGCTTGTCTCAAAATGGAATTCCTGTTTTATCGAGAGACTTCGTGAATCAATGACTTCATCGATAAATGGTGTACAATTGAAGTGTTGTGCAGGGTGGAAGGAGAAAATTTATCCCTTTTGTATTAATTTAACATCTTAAGTTATTCCTGTTCCTTGATTTACGTTTTTGACTGAATCTGTTCAATGTTGCATCACCTGTTTCATTTTTATACTCTTTGTAAGAAAAGGACATAAAAGTCTCAGTCTCAGTCTCAGTCTCAGTCTCAGTCTCAGTCTCTCTCTCTCTCTGTCTCTCTCTCTCTCTGGTATAATGACTCCAGTAACAGGTCCTTTCTTGAACTTACAATTCAAAACAATCTTTTGAAAGGGAATAATTGTATATCCACCTTCAATTGTTTTTGATGATTGCACCATCATCAGTTTCATTGTGAGACAAGGGAATTAGTCCATGAAATACCAAGAACTGCACCACTCCTATACCTTGTAGGATATCGCTGGACTGAAATTAACAGTATGCAATCGTAAAGTATGACCCCAAGAAAGGAAAATATCGTACGATGTCACTTCAGTCCAGTGGAAAACTTGACAATAGCCTCAACTGGCTTGCCATCAGGAGTCTTAACACAACAGGAAACCCAAGGGTACCCAGGCATGCTGGGCAAATCAATGGTAGTTTTTTTCTCTACTTCAATTTCCAAGATTATGATAGTAAATGGTTAGGCTTGTTGCAGTACCGGCATGAGACAATGGGTCCCCTGTAGCTTGGGAGCCATTGATTCGGGCAAGCAGGCCTCCTTGACATAAAACAGATTGGCCTCCACATGGTCTCCAAATCTGCTGGGCTAGCTAATTCTCAGTTCTCGTAAAATTGGGCGCAGTCTCTGGATTTGCATTTCCACCCCTTCAGAGTATGGTTTGCTGAACAGGTTTTTATAGGTGATGGCATATTCCTGACAGACTGCTGGCCTACTTGCTATCCACTTATTTTTCATCCAGGTGAGATTTTATCTCATCATGGGCACAATTCTTAAATTCTTCGACAATAAAGTTATCCATCAAGGTGGCTCCTCCATACTATGTTTTGATTAATAGATCCGGGCTGATAACTGCAGCATCAATCAATGTGCATATGCTTGAGAAGCCTCTTTTTGACAACATCGTCCACATACTTGGGGAAATAAATCAATCCATGGAAACATTTCTGGCTTCATGAACATCATCTCTTATATCATCATTCTTATATCAAATGTTATAAGAAAGCAAATCATATGTATTTCAGCCTCAAGACAAAGTACATGGTCAAGCAAAGCTTGTCAAACTCATACACATGCACCCTGGCCCCATGGCCAAGTCTCATGGTCAAACAAAAAAGCATATCTATCTTTCTCTTTTTCATTACCTATCTCTAAGGAGGAATGAATTCTTGCAGAAAATTTTCTATAAGTTTTCCTTGGCTGTGCCTGGATGGGTGTGAGGGTTGTGGAGTCGCGGCTGAAACCCAAATCCTATCCAGATCTCTCTTGAAAACTCCATCTTTGCTCTTTCCTTCTTCTGGTTCCTTCTTGGTCTTCCGTTTCATTATGCTTGTACCATATTCTGATGCTGTGTGGACTGTGCTTCCCCACTGAGGGACCTCTGGTAGCTTGTACATGTTGCTGTGTTTGAGCCTGGGGAGTAACTGCTGAAATCTTTGTCTGGGTTCTTCCTGACATCTTTGTTCCTTTCACAAATCTTTCAATTTTTTTTTCCACAATTCTCTTTATTCATTCTAATTCTTGCTTTTTTCTTCTCTTTTATATTTTACTCTTAATTCCTCTCTTTCTGTATTTATCTCTCCAAGGAGAAGTGAATTATTGCAGAAATTTTTCTGTAAGGGTCACTTGGCTGCGCCTGGATGGGTTTGAGGGTTGTGGAGCAGCAGCTGAAACCCGAATCCTATCCAGGTTCCTCCTGATGAGTCCATGATTGCTCTTTACCTCTTCGGTTCCTTCTTGGTCTTCCGTTACATAAATCCTACATATCCCACAAGGCCAGAATGTGTGGTCATACTTTCACCATTTGAGATTTATGAATGCATTTTTAAGTAAAAGAAAAAAAAGATGAATGTGAAACATTATAACAAAGCTAAGTTCGTGCATTTATTCCCTCAGATCAAAGTAAACAGTCCAACAAAGCTCGTCATCCTAATTCACAAACTTACTTTGGCCCGAAGGCCAAAGCACATTGTCATATAATTTGATCCATATGAGGACACAGGACAAGAATGCTTTGTCATTCCATCAACTCAATCATTTGGGAATTTGAGACTGCCTTTTTTAAATAAAAGGGTAAGAAAAAAAAAAGATTATAATAAAGCTAGGAATTTGTACTTCATCCCAAAGGCCAAAGTAGATATTCCAACTAAGTTTATCAACCGAATATGGGCGTTTCAAAATGACGCATAGATGCTAACGAGGCCTTTCACGCGTGTGCTGTGTTCATTTTCAGTGACACTTCTCTTAACTGGGGAATTTTTAATTTTCCATTGAAAGTGCGGAATCCACTTCAAATAGTGTTTTCAACATAATTTCAACATTTAAACGAAAGATTGGCAATTTCAAAATGGTTAACCACAACTGTTGCGTGCTTCAATGCCAAATGGACTCGCAGAAATACAAGAAATTTCCGTGGATGAGAGGTGTCGTGTTCTTCCCATTTCCTGTAAAGCAAGCAGTGGCACTCACACACACACACACACACACACACACACACACACACACACACACACACACACACACACACACACACACACACACACACACACACACACACACACACACACACACACACACACACACACCTCCTCTTAGCAATAGATGCAGAAACCCAATTTTAATTATAACTTTCTTGCAGCCCCAGAACCAAACAAACAATACATTAAGAACAGCCCTCACAGCTCCCACCCCAAAATGATTAATAGTAAATATCATAATTTTAAACTTACTCTCTGTATTTACAATCGGTGTTTAGAAT
Organism: Eptatretus burgeri; assembly: GCF_056783735.1. Classification (NCBI taxonomy): domain Eukaryota; kingdom Metazoa; phylum Chordata; class Myxini; order Myxiniformes; family Myxinidae; genus Eptatretus; species Eptatretus burgeri. The sequence continues at coordinate 121,236,602 of NC_140965.1, read as the reverse complement.
CACCCAAACCTAATAGGATGTCTCCCTCCAACACAATCACTGTGCAGAGGCACACCCCTTTCTCTCTGATACTTTTCCAAGTATATTCGGTTTCCTTTATCAGCTTTGTGAGCCATTTTAGGTAACAAACCCTGTCGCACATACATGATAGAAGTTTGTGTGCCCCAAACATCGCTAAGTTTTGGAGTCTCTGCCCATACGCGCTGAGCCTTCTGCGGTGGATAACGTCATTTCAAAAGTCCCGTATTTTCCACAAGTAGGCATACCAAAACAGGTGGTTACACAAACACATACATCATGCATTCTGGCCGAGTGCAAAGGGATGGAAATGAATGGTCATTCCAGTAACGTCATCAGTTAATCTTGTATCACTTGTCATCTTTTACGTGAAAAAAATTGTCGAAAAAGAGAAGAAAATATAGCTCGTTTATACTGTTACTCCATGAAGATCTGAATTAAATCTACTTTAATGCAGATGTTCCTGTTGATTTTAAATATTACTGACCACATAATAAAGTGACTGACTACAGTATCTTCAGAAAGTATTCACAACCCTCGACAATTGTCACAGCCTGAATTTAATTTTGATTCAATTTAAATTTTTGTCACCGATCTGCACAAAATACCCCATTAATGACAAAGTGAAAACATGTTTTAGAAATTTTTACAAATTTATTGAAAACAAAACACAGTAATATCTAATTTACATAAGTATTCAACCCCTTGAATCAATACTTTGTTGAAGGGCCTTCTGGCAGTGATTACAGCTTTGAGTCTTCTTGGGTGTGTCTGTATCAGCTTTGCACGTCTGGATTTGGGGATTTTCTCCAATTATTCCTTGTAGATTTGCTTACGTTCTGTTAAGTTGGATGGAGAGCATCAATGAACAGCAATGTTCAAGTCTTTCCACAGATTCTCGATGGGATTCAAGTCTGGGCTTTGGCTGGGCTGCTCAAGGACTTTCACGTTCTTGTTCTGAAGCCATTCCAATGTTGCTTTGGCTGTATGCTTGGGATCATTGTCTTCTTGGTACGTAAATCTTTGCCGCAGTCCAAGGTTTTTTGCATTTGGTTCCATTCATTGTTCCCTCTCCCCTAACAAGTTTCCCAGTCCCTGCCACCGAAAAGGATCCCCATAGCTTGATGCTGCCACCACCATACGTCACGGTAAGGATGGTGTTAGATGGGTGATGATCTTTGCTCGGTTTCCACCAGACGTAGCACTTTGCATTCAGGCCAAAGCGTTCAATTTTCATCTCGTCAGAACACAGAATCGTTTTTTTCATGCTCTCAGAGTCTGTCACGTGTCTTTTTGCAAACTCCAGGTGTGCTGTCATGTGCCCTTTTCTCAGGAGTGGCTTCTGTCTGGCCACTCTCCTATAAAGCCTAGATTTGTGAATTGCTGCAGAGATTGCTATCCGTCTGGCAGGTTCTCCCATCTCAGCCAAGGAACTCTGTCATTCTGTCAGAGTGGTCATTGGGTTCTTGGTCATCTTCCTGACCAAGGTCCTTCTTGCCCAGTTGCTCAGTTTTGGTGGACAGCCAGCTCCAGGAAGAGTTTCGGTAGTTCCATATTCTTTCCATTTCCGAATGATGGAGCTCACTGTGCTCTTGGAGCTCATGTTTAACACTTGAGAAATTGTTTCATACCCTTCCCCCAGATCTATGCCTCCTCACAATTATATCTCGGTACTCTACCAACAGTTCCTTGGACTTTATGGTGGAGTTTCTGCTCTGACATGCACTGTCGACTGTAGGATCTCATGTAGAAAGGTGTGTTTCTTTCTAAATCATGTCCAAGTAATTCAATTGGCCACAGGTGGACTCCAATCAAGTTGTAGAGACATCTCAAGGATGATAAAAGGACGTTGAATGCACCGGAGCTCAATTTGGAGTGTCATAGCAAAGGGGGTGAATATTTACTGATGCAAGACATTTCAGCTTTTCATTTTTAATTGATTTGTAAAGCATTATTATTAAAAAAAATTCCACTGACATCATGTACAACGTATTTTATGTATATCAGTGACAAAATTTTTAATTTAATCAAAATTAAATTCAGGATGTAACACAACAAAATGTGACAAAGTCAAGGGGTGTGAATACTTTCTGAAGGTCCTGCATATTGCATTTAAAAAAAAAGTGAAATGAAAATGCAAAATAACCAGTCAGCAGCTTTTCAAATGCAGCGCGGGAAGCAGCTGCCATAAAAACAGGAGACAGACAAACGCACAGACAGATACGACAGTTCTGAATTGACTTGACTGGAGAGGGGGGAGAACCTGCCTTACCTGACTTACTTCTGTCGTTCGTTTTTAAACATGAAAGCATCAAATCCACTTCACTTAACAAATTAAAAATTCCTTAAAACCAAGCGTGATTAATAAATACTAGTACGTGCCCGTACGTGCGTGGCCATACGTACAAACCCCCCAAAAAAATAAATTAATAAATTTTCAAACCGCGAGCCATAAACAACCACACAGGCCGTTCATTCGCTCTCGTAAACAACGACTGCATTGGGGCATTGTGTTTATCTGTAAATGCGCATAAGGAATCGAGAAATTATTAGAATACATTAAGTCATCACTATCCAAAAGTAGTGCGTGCCCGTACGGAATGTTCACATCATTCCACGAATTATCGCTTACATTGAAGTAACAACTGCTGTGATACTTCCACACACAGAGTTAATTAAAATCCGAATTAAAATCAAGTTTACCTCCCTGTCTTTGCTTGCCATGACATTCGCTGCCATTGACCATTGCCACTCCGACGCCACGGTAACCAAGGTACCGATCGATCCCCATCGCAACCGGCACGGCACGTGACGTGACGTCATCGTCGCCGGCCGCGCATCGGCCTCACTGTGCGGAAGTTCCATATCGCAGTTACGATTATTCGCAATTTAGTGTTAATGGCCAATTATTCAATTAGCGCCAATGTATTTTGCCTTTTCGCAATGTTATCGCAAGGGAAAACAAAAAGAGAAGAGAAGAGAGAGGAAAAAAACAAAACAAAAAAAACAACTACAACAACAACAACAAAAACTACAACAACAACAAAAAACTTTCAAACAACCACACTGTCTTCGCTCTTCGAAAGGCCCGGTCACACCTTGACGTTTTAGCCAGCTTATGCCGATTTTTGGATAATTTGTGTAAAACGCTGGTACACGTCGAATACGTTATGGGTAAGTTTTGATAACATTGAGAGCACGCTGAAAAACACTGCCATACGTCGTGTACGCTGGCTTTAAACGTTGTACTTTTCGGTTGTCCTCAAATTTTCCATGCTTCAAATTTTAAGACTGATGCCAACGTATGACTCACACATTCCGCATAACGCTGGCCATAAGTTGTAGGCACGTCACGCGATCGTTGACACACGTTACTTGTAAGTTACTCATAAGTCGAAACACGTCGAGGTAAAGTTTAGCGTACCCGAAACTTATTTCTAACCTACGAGTAACGTGTTGTACTCACGTTACGCGATCGGTGACACACATCGACACACGTTACTTGTAAGGTGCTCACAAGTCGAAACACATCAAGGTAATGGTTGGCGTCAGTGTTCCAGACTCCCTGGTTTTTTTTTTTTCTTCTTTCCTTCGGTATGATGGTGATTTTGACACTTCGATTTCTAGTGCGGTTATAATATAATATAATTAATAGGCTGCCGCTCAAAGATTTAAATCATCACCGCACTGTACACTGAACACCGTCATACCGAAGAAATTTTTTTAAAAAAAAAACCGGAGTCTGGAACACTGACGCTAACCATTGATGTGTTTCGACTTATGAGCACCTTACAAGTAACGTGTGTCAACGATCGCATATCGTGCGTACAACTTATTCCCATCGCACGCGGAGCATGTGTCATACGGCAAGTACGTCGTAAAATTTTCAACATGCTTAAAATCACAAGACGTACTCCACTTACTACGACGTATGATCGCGTACTTTAGAGTTCTATTCACGCATACCAAACTTACCCATACCGTATTCGACGTGCGCCAGCGTTTTAGACGCATTTTTCAGAGGTCGTCATACGCTGGCAAGATCGCCAAGGCGTGACCGCGATGTTGACACTTCCATTTCTACGGCGGTTATGATTTGAATTGTTGTGCGGTCGCCTTTTAATAGGCTACGTCACATCATCGTCGGCGATGCGTGCAGCGCGCTATGCATAAGTTAGACGATCGTTGGGCATAGGTTGTGAAGGCCGACAACAGGTTCAGCATTCGTTGGTATAAGTTATCTATAACACAACGAAACGTTCTGTGTCTGTTACTAATATGTTATGCATAAGACCAAGTCGTTATGAATACATCCGAATCTTTAAAAAAAACATCAAAAGTTCAACGTAAGCCAGCGTTTTACATCCATTTTAATACGTTGCCATTGCTGGCTAAAACGTCAAGGTGTGACCGGGCCTAAAACGACGACTCGATTGGGGCATTGTGTTTATCTATAAATGCGCATTAAAAAAATCGAGAAATTATTAGAATACACTGAGTCATCACTATCCGGAAGTCCGTACGTTGTAACCCATAATGAGGAACGAGGCTGAGGATCTCTTCCCCATCGGCCACGCCTACGCAGCAACGTGCCTTGTCATTGGTTGGTAAATAAATTGCTGCAGCAACATGTTTTGTCATTGGTTGGTAAATAAATGGCAATAACTTGGGAAGCACTTGTCCGATTAATATCAAACCTTGAAAAGGCACATCCTCAGGTCCCCAGCAATATAGCTGGCAAGTTTCAATTCGATCAGACCAGTGGTTGTCGAGAAACAGCGGTCACAGACACACACACAGACACACACACACACACACACACACACACACACACACACACACACACACACACACACACACACACACACACACACACACACACACACACACCTGGAATTATAGATAGATAGATAGTCAGAAAAGAGTTATCACTCGTCTTAAATAAACTTATATCTATCTATACCCCTGGAACATGAAAAAATATAATTAGACTTCAGTTCGATCCCAAACTGCAGCTTTCCGAGGTAGGGAACCATACCATTCCTCTCTACTCCCACTCCCTCCTCTCTCCAGCTCCCCACATCACTTCCGAGCAGATACATTCAAAATGGCGATTATAACCAATTCCACAGCAGGGAACCCGACCATCGCTCTTCCACTCACCCTCCCTTCTCTCCTCCCTCTTTAGTCCCCCTCCCCACATCGTGACTGACCAGATACATTCAAAATTGGTATTATAACTAATTTTCGAGCCTGAAACCCTGCCCTTGCTATTCTACTTCCACTCCTCTCCCCCTGTCTCCCCTCCGCTCTCTGATGTTCCCCACATCGTGTCCAATAAGATACATTCAAAATGGCTATTAGAATGCATTTTTGTCGAAAAACGCCAATATTCATCCTATTTTCTCACCTTTTGTTGCAAATGAAAATTAAACCATCGGAGCGTGAACAAAATAATGAAATCGAATGGTGAATTATAGTTAAGATAAAGCCATGAGGGAGTCTTAATGGACTTTATATTACAGGCTGTAATTTCACGGAAAATGCATTTTTGTTTAAAAACGCCAATTTTCTTCCAATTATTTTCAACCGAATCATAAACCATCTTAGGGACAATGAAAAATGAAATCAGATATCAAAGTGGGGTTAACGCAAATCTGTGAGAGGGTAAGAAAGAGCAAGCCATACAAAAGAGGTAATGCGGAGCGAAAAAAATGTCGCCGGTTTGATTTTGAAGCCCCTCCCGAAATGGACAGACCAACTGGTGGAGAATATATTTAATTGTTGAGAAGAATATCAATTACCCTACAAGGTTTTAGAAAGGAAACGAATCATGCAAGATACACATTTGTGGATTTTTTTCCTTTTCTCTGGGGAAAAGGAGATAGAGGTGGTGTTACCAGACAGGGACTAAAGCCTTAAGGCTTACTGATATGAAGACTTGATTTGCAGCAAAGCAGCGAACATTACATATAACAGTTTGGACTTCTGTGTCTTTCAGACTATAACTAAACCAGATGTTTCAATATTATAATGTGTGCATGTGTGTATGTATGTATATGCACTACATGGCCAAGAGTATGTGGGCACCTGCTCGTCCAACATCTCATTCCAAAATCATGGACATTAACATGGAGTTGGTCCTCACTTTGCTACAATAACAGCCTCTGCTCTTCTGGGAAGCCTTTCTACTCGATGATGGAACATCGATGCGGGGATTTGCTTCCATGCAGCCACAAGAACATAAGTGAGGTTGGGCACTGATGTTGGCCGATTAGGTCTGGCTTGTAGTCGGCATTCCAATTCATCCCAAAGGTGTTCGATGAGGTTGAGGTCAAGGTTCTGTGCAGGCCATATCAAGTTCTTCCACACAAACAAACAAACAAACCATTTCTGTATGGATCTCGCATTGTGCATGGGGGCATTGTCATGCTAAAACAGGAAAGGGCCTTCCCCAAACTATTGCCACAAATTTTGAAGCACAGAATTGTCTGGAATGTCATTGTATCCTGCAGCATTAAGATTTCCCTTCAATGGAACTAAGGGGCCAAGCCCAAACAATGAAAAATAGCCCCAGAGCATTATTCCTCCACCATCAAACTTTACAGTTAGCACTGTGCATTCGGGCAGGTAGCCTTCTCCTGGCATCCGTGAAACCCAGATTCGTCTATCGGACTGTCAGATATGGATGCGTGATTCATCACTCCAGATAACACATTTCCACTGCTCCAGAGTCCAATGGTGGTGAGCTTTACACCAGTGCATACTCCAGATAACACATTTCCACTGCTCCAGAGTCCAATGGTGGTGAGCTTTACACCAGTGCATGGCATTGCACATGGTGATCTTAGGCTTCTGTGCGACTGCTCGGCCATGGAAACCGATTTCATGAAGCTCTCGATGAACAGTGCTTGTGCTGATGTTGCTTCCACAGTCAGTTTGGAACTCAGTAGTGAGTGTTGCAAGCGACGACAGACGATATATCCGCACATCAGCATGCGGCAGTACTGTTCTGTGAACTTGTATGGCCGACCACTTTGAGGCTGAGCTGTTTTTGCTCCAAGACGTTTCCACTTCACAATAACAGCTCTTACAGTTGATTTGGGCATCTCTACCAGGGTATAAATTTGATGAACTGACTTGTTGGAAAAGTGACATCCCTTGACATTGCCAAGTTGAAAGTCACCAATCTCTTCAGTATGGCCCATTCTTCTGCCAATGTTTGTATATAGAGATTGCATGGCTGTGTGCTTCATTTTATACACCTGTCAGCAATGGGTGTGACTGAAATAGCCGAATCCACTAATTAGAAGGGGTGTCTGCATTGGCCATGCCATGTACCTGTGTATATATGCATATGCATATATATATATATATATATATATATATATATATATATATATATGTATATATATATATATATATATATATATATGTATATATATATATATATATATATATTATATATTATATAATATATATATATATGCATATGCATATATATTATATAATATAATATATATGTATACGAGGTCTGTCTAAAAAGTAACGGGACTGAGCCTGCTGTGTGCTCCACTTACACAACTTGAATGAATGGGTTGCGTCACAGTCTTTCACAACATTCGAGCAAAATATATGAATGGTGATGGTTGACTACGCTCATTGTGTGATTTTTTACAGGTCGTACTTTACACGTTGTCTAGTCTGAGTCGTCGCGCTATGAGTAATGAGCCGAGAGACAATCTGAAGTTTCTTGCCAAGCTTGGCAAAACACCTTCCAAATCCTTCGCAATGCTGCAGCAAGTCTACGGGGAAGAAACAATGTCATTTGTCATGACATTTGAATGACACAAGAGGTTCAAAGAGGGACAGGACGAGGTTGAAGATGATCCATAGTCTGGAAGACCTTCAACGAGCAGAACGGCAGACAACATTGAGCGTGTGAAGCAGATGGTGTGCACAGATCGTCGACTCTAGGTGTGGATGATTGCTGAGGAACTTTCCATCAACAAGGACACGGTCTGGAGTATCATCACTGAAAATCTCAAAATGCACAAGGTGTGTGCAAAGATGGTCCCCATCCTGTTGTCCGAGGACCAGAAACAGCAAAGAGTCACTGTCTGTCAAAACATTATCGAGCACCTCGAGGACGATCCAGAGCTGCTCGGGAGAGTCATTACTCGTGGTGAATCGTAGATATTTGAATACGATCGCGAGACCAAATGGCAGAGTCATCAGTGGAAAAGTCCAGCATCACCGAGACCAAAGAAACCAAGGATGTTGAAGTTGAAGGTCAAGGTGATTCTGATTGCGTTTTTTGACATCAAAGGCATCATCCACTTCGAGTTTCAACCACAGGGTCAAACAGTGAATGAGCACGTGTACAAGGAGATCCTCTGGCACCTCATGAGATCAGTCCGGGACAGGAGGAGGGATCTGTGGGAGAACAACGCCTGGGTGCTCCACCATGACAATGCCCTTGCTCACAGTGCCCTGAGCATCTGAGAGATTTTTGGCAGAGAGGAACATGCCAACTCTGGAGCAACCCCCGTATTCGCCAGACTTGGCCCCTTGTGATTTTTTTCCGATTTTCCCAAGCTCAAAGGGTTGATCAAGGGGACGTTATTTCCTGATGTGGAGGCCATCAAAAGGGCTATGACAATGGAGCTCCGGAGGATTCCAGAAGAAGCCTTAAGGTGGTGCATCGAAGTGTGGAAGAAGAGGATGGACAAGTGTGTGAGACTGGAGGGAAACTATTTTGAAGGGGACAAGCTGTGATTTCAATATAATTTTTGGAATAAAATTTCTGTGAAGTCATTCCCGTTCCTTTTTAGTTGGACCTCGTATATATGCATACATATATATATATATATATATATATATATATATATATATATATATATATATATATATATATATATATATATATATATATATACGACGAATATATATATATATATATATATATATATATATATATATATATATATATATATATATATATATATATATATATATGGATGTATGTATGTATACTCGGTGAATGCACCCAGCATTGCCCGGGTTCTTTTTGAGTGAATTTAATGTTCTGTACATTGGTCTGACCCGAGCCCAATATCAGTTCCCAATTGGGCCATGGCAGTCATAGCCTTAGGGGGTTGGTTTGTGGGAAACACCCCCCCCCCCCCCCCCGGCCAAGGGGCCTCACCACCTCGCCTATAACCTTCCCGGGACCCATCCCGACATTTTTTGTCTCAGAGGTTTCCTCCTATCTTTCACCGTTTAGGAGATTAGCGCGTGCACACAAACAAACAAACAAAAACTTCAAATTATATATATATATATATATATATATATATATATATATATATATATATATATATATATATATATATATATATATATATATATATATACATATAAAGCCTGGTGTTGGCTTAGTGGTTAGGGTGGCAGCTTGGGATCCCAGGGTCCTGAGTTCAAGCCCCGTTGGCTGCTGAATTAACACCAGGTTGACTCAGCCTGTCATCCTTCCGAGGTCGGCGAAATGAGTGCCAGTGTACTGGTCCCGGTGTATGCCCCGGTTAGAATAGGTGTACCATATCCCTGTGTGTCGTAAGAGGCGACCAGGGTTGGCGTCAGGAAGGGCATCCGGCCATAAAACATTGCCTCAAGAAAAAGCCAAACCCCTGCACAGCAGGGAAAAATGTCTGTAAAAACGGTTCTTCATATATATATATATATATGTATATATATATATATATATATATATATATATATATATATATATATATATATATATATATATATATATATATATATATATATATATACACATCAAAATATGTGGAGTGTGACGAGCACTCCCCCAATCTCCAATGGAGATAACGTCCAACTCCAAAGCATCACCTTCAATCCGGAGCCTCAGCTCAGCGACTCTGTCAAACAAACAAAGATTACATGGACACATAAGTCAAAATCAAACGGAGCCACTTATATAATATATATATATATATATATATATATATATATATATATATATATATATATATATATATATATATATATAGTTACGGATTTCCGAATCGTATACGACGAATGCATACAAACATTTAGGTCCTCAGACAGTTATTTCCCTAAATGCACATCCAGGATAGACCCATCCCCATGTCTGGTGGGATTCTAACTTTGATGCATTGAGAAGGGTAAAGAATAGATTCCCTTTCTTATGGGATGGCCTTTTTCTCTTTACGACAGACACATTCATGGACATGAGATCGCCGTTAGCCCAAAGGAGGCTCACCCATTTCTTACCATCAATGATGACACCCACCTTTTTCTATCGACGGTTTACACCCCGTTCAGCAGCTCTATGGATACCAACTGGCTCTTTTTCGTATCGGGCTGAACATTGAGGTGATAATTGTTGTTCACATTGTATGAGCGCTTCATGTTTTCGCTTCATAATTCTGGCAAATGGCTGCTTTCTGCCGTTAGTCCAGCACCACAAACATGGCATTGCATCGTAGGCCAGGAATAATCGCGAGACGGGCGGATTGTCACGTGCAACGATGCGCCAATAGGCAAGGTGGATTTGGCTGAAATCTGCTTGAGGATCGGCCTGGACGGGCCGCCTATAAAGAGGACGAGTGGACAATTTTTTTCCAGTCAGTTGGCGACAGTTGAGTTGGTGACAGCTGCACGACGGCTATTTTCAGTTCCAGTCAGTCGGATGCTTCGTCCGTTCCAGTCAGACAGTTGCTTCGTCAGTACCAGTCAGATGTTTGCTTTTTCAGTTCTCGTCAGCCAATTGCTTCGTCCGTTCCAGTCAGACGGTTGGTGAGCTGGCGACAGTTTAGTTTGTGACAGTTCATGACGGCATTGCAGCCTTACAGTTTCTCACAGCTCCTAACAGCTGTCGGTTGGTTGTGGCTCCTGATGGTGGGTGATTCTCAGACCGTTAATGCTGGTTCTGCTTGAGACCTTCTCTTGGCATACCTGATTCTTGGCGTCCCTGGTTCCTGGGGGTGACGATGTGATGTCGATTGGCGTTCAAGCCTGTTTGTGAGTGGGTGCATGGCAAGGCTGGGTGCTGGCAATGAACAAGGCAGGCTCACACATTTCAGGATGATTTATTTGACGTACATCGACTTCTATTTGGTGAGCGAGACTGGATTTCTCTTCCCCCAAGACTGATCTGCTGGGTACCCTTGTCTCGTGTTTAACTGTTAAATAAGGCATAGTGATAAGCATCTGCTATTTGTCTCTTTTTCTATCAGTGCCTGATTAATTCTTTATTTGCTTGCGATTATTTTCATCGATTTGAATTTACTTATTTTCACTACAAGGAAATAAAAAGTTATTTTTTGCTTATTAATAATTTCCTTGTTGTCGTTCCAACCTGTCCGTGCTTGTCCTTTCCTTCCATTGATCCAGCATTTTCC
>NC_140965.1:121192640-121220140 GCF_056783735.1 Eptatretus burgeri | reverse complement strand
CTCAATTAAAAGGACTGAAATCCTCTCGTTAATATCCATAACCATACATCACTTAAACAATCGATAAACACATACCTGTGTATCAAGAACGAAAGATGCGAAACACACAATCTGATAACATGAAAAATCGTCTTGTTGTGAAGGTGTTATCACATACTGCAGCGGAATGTAAAGTTTTGACACAAACTAGAAGAGAATGGATCGTACAAATTTCGTTTTTTATTTGAAAGGTACTCCTTCTCTACCACCTACGTGATGCTGTGTGACACCTTCATTGAAATGATTGCGTCAGATTGTACAGTTTTTTTTTTTTGTCCTTGTTTTCTTTCGCTAAGTACATGTACAGAACACGACTGGGGTTTAAAATGCAACAATAACGTGATACAGAAAGTCACATTTTACATTGTAAACAATGTATAGCATAATGTGTCACTTGTTCAGACACAAGAAACTATCAGCAACATGAAAAAAAAAACAAAAAACATTTTTAAAGCATTTTTTTCCTCCAAATTACTGCTATGTTAGAAAAGAATTTGGACTGCTGTGCAAAGAACGACATGAAAAGCATCGAAAAATCATGATTAATCGTTGGAACGTAAAAGACGATACTCATTCGTGATGTCACTTTTGAAAACAGCTTTGATTCCATTCCCGTCATGTTCATAGTATATTTATGAAGGCAAACTGACTCGTACGATGCGATACGAATGGTATTCATGTTCTGAGGTGTGTGCATGCCACACTCATCGGTGAAGCTCGTTAAATGACATCACGGCTGGTTACTTGGCCCACGTGTACCATGCCCTCTGCAAGCCCGAAAAGGCAGAAAAAACAAAGTGCTTGCTCTAGATGCAAATAAACAGAAACCTCAGCGGGAACGGCATGCGAAGAACAATATACCGACGACGTGAATGAGTTCACATCAACCTTAGTTATCACTGTATATACAAAGGCCTCTGGTAAACCCTCTGTTCCCCTTTACAAATCCACCTTGTCCAAAAGCATATGTAGAATGTTTTTATTTTACTCGTCTGCATCTCCATGGAGAGTGAATAGTCTTATGTACAGACCATACAAATGCTTGAATTGGCATTTTATGCAAAACTTTGCGAGACAAGTCAGTGAACTGCGAATCCCAAGTGTTGTTTTTCGAAAGAAAAATTTATGACACTTTTTCTCCTTTTTTATCGGAACTACATGGATAATGATCAAAATCAGATGAACACAAAAAATAGATCAGTTCTAGAGTTTCCCCTTTGGGCATCCCAACTTTCAAACTAAGACGTACAACACAATCAATCGGATAATTTACCAGACAATGTTAAGCCAAATGAGGATAACTTCTACCGAGCAGCATTTAACATTACAGCATCAGAGAACTACCACAAAGCCAGCGCGGACCTTTCGTCTCCATCGCAGTAATCTCCGCGTGACAAATAAACTAAAGTGTGCACTTTTTGTGAATCCCCATATTAAACAACTTGTCGCATTGTTTTTTTTTTTTGGCACAGTGACATAAAGTAACTTACACCATTCATTGTATTCCTCTGCAGCCTCATGAACGCATGCCCACACTTCCTTGCAAGAGGCATTCAATGTGAACACTTTGTTCACATTGTACATCTGTTCATTTGGAGTGCTTGTTATTTCCCTTTTTAGCTTCAAACCGAAAACAAATTCCTGGATGCAACTATGCAACTGTCTGAGTCTTCTGTTCACTTGTTTGCAAAAGACACCTCTGTATAACTTATGTTCCAATGTCAGTAAGCATGTGTCGAGGCAGTGAGGCAGCGTAGACATGCAAAAAAGTACCAATGCCGAAAGTTTGGGTTCAGTGGTTACCCCAGTGGTCATTGTCTTATCCTGCAATTCCTTGTCCCAAACCGAACAACAACAATAACAAAACTGTGTTTTGTTAAGTTACTCTGGGGAAAAATAGGGGCTTTCGGGTCATGTCACAAATCAAGTGTGCACGTCGTGCACTCCGTTTCATTCGATCTTCTGCAACATCTCTGAGCCGTACAAAAATATTTTCTTTTACTGGCTTTTAAATTAGCATGATATGTTATCCCCAAATATTCATGGCAATAAAAAGCTGAAGTTCCTGGCTGAGATTATTTTCCCATGTCTTGTTTGATGAGTGGGTCAAAACAGAGAATCCATTTCTGCTTGTTTACGTTTTTGCCTTCTGAATATGTGGCATTTTGTGGAAAAGCATGAAAAGTGAAAATAATTTCTATCAGCTGACACTGAAATACCGAGCCACTCATCTTTCGCACTCTGTAGCGGGGGTAGTAGGAAATGGGCCAGGCTGGAGAGAAGTGCCAGAAAGACGAGGGAGATGTAAAGAGCCTTTTCAGATGGATGTGCCATGCGTGGTTTCTTCTGGGTCTTCTGGAATTGTGGCTGAGAGCGACTGGAAGGGTATGGGAGCAGCGGGATTCATGGGACTCTGTCGGAAGATCCCTCCATTTGGTGCACGGTGCTTGAAGGTGCCCAGGCCGACATGCTCACCAGGCCCCGAGCTGCAGCCGCTCCCGAGAGGGAGGTTGATATTCAGCTTTGAGGGCAGGGAGCGGCCTGGCGGTGGGACGAGAGTATGCTCAGAGAGAAACCCCCTAGAAGAGGAAATGGGTGGTGGTGTCGGAGGCAAGGGTGGTGGGTGATGGTGGGCATGAGTATGAAAGCGGCTGTGTGATGGGTGAGAGAAATCTGGCACTGACTCGAGGGCAATTGGATGCATGGACGAGCGCATGCCAACAGTGGGCTCAAGTGGTGAAGGCATTTCCGTAGCACCAGCTGCAGGCCCGATTTGCTTATGAGCGGTATCCTCGTCCAAACTCAAACTGTTCAGCCGGTGATGAAACTGCTGCATATCCATCTCCTTGTCATCCTGTAGGAAGCAGGGCACGTTTATCATCTTCAATCCAGACAAAGAGCAAAATTGTTCGTTTACCATCCACAAACAAAACAGAGGTATCGGAGTCAGCAACGACTTCTAGTGATAGAAGCAAGCATTGGTTTGGTAGAAGCACGATTAAAATCAGAATATTGTGCCCTTGCTCAGCCAATATTTAGTCCAACAAAACCTGTGTTGCGCAACGCATGATGATGTTGAAGAGCAATCAAAGCACAAGTTGAGAACGAAATGAAATATCGGGTAATCTCACACCGGCACAGCAAAGACAGCACATGACTAAGCACATACAGGGAGCACACAATTTCATTGCTAAAAAAAACGTTTGTTTCATGACCTACTATTTTCCTTGTGCCCACACCCAAATTGGCTTTTCTACCCATTTCATTCCACTCCCACTTCCTGCTTTTTATCCACTTTACTCCCTATTTTGGATTCCAATTCCCTCAGCATTCCCTCCTTCTCCTCTTGACCATCACATTTTCATATTCCACCATGCTTATCTTTGCAGCTTCTCGAATACATTTTGGTCTCGTCCATCTTCCCCTCATGATTTTTTTTGTTCTTTACCTTTCAATCTTCGGCCTATAAATGGGGATAAAAAAAAGAAAAATTGACAATGTAGGCCAATTAGGCCATGTGAGATGGTATGAGAAGTCACTCCCTGCTAATCAGCCACAGCAAATATCGGATCGGGAGCATCTTTGGTTTCTTTCACAAGGAATACGAGGACAACCTCCACCAGACGAAGGTGGGCCAAATCAAAAAGGGTTGAATAATTGGTGCTGTTCGCTTTATTTGACTGTCCTAATGATAAAAGTCTGATGAAGTATGTTTTTTTTTCTCACCAACGTGTGTGTATTTAAGAAGATTCCACATTTATTGATGAATATTTGAAAACTGATAAAAACATATTATTGCACATGATAATATTTCCCATCGCTGAGACTCGGAGATAAATTTGCTTGCTGGAAATTCTAGCGACAACAGTGCCGAGAGAAGTTGGCATGAGGTTTTGTCAATCATGTGATTTATTTTTTCAAACGAGTTACATAAATTATTTCATCAACGTGATAATCCACGTCCGCATATATATTTCATTATTTGTATCTCACCTGCTCCTCATCAACAATATACGCTCTTCTATTCCACTTCCTCATAACCTGTTTCTCCTTCCTGTCAAATTTCGTTCTCTCGCTACTGACCTGGTTGCTTGCTCGATGACGGTGATGCCGTCGGCTCCACCATATTTCGAGGACAGCCACAACGCAGGCAAGAAGCAGGCCCGCAGCCAGCAGGCAAAAGACTCCCGCAAAGCTCTTGAGTCCAAGAGCACGAGATGAAGACACGGGCTCCTGGGTCTCACCCCTGAGCTCACACTTTCCGACCCGAGGCCACCATCGTTGCTGCATTGCAGCCAGTTCTCCATTTTCTTGAAGCTCCAAAATTCTATAGTACAACAAAATTGGAACAAATGCTTCAATTATGTACTTCAACCTAAGCAAGCCAAAGTCAGGAGAGATCTTGATGTTAACAAACAAGGTTGTACAATATATCATTGTGATACTTTAGAAATACTTTAATGGTTATGAAATGACACTCATCATGAAGTGGAGTATAATTTGTCATCCGTCATTTGACTGCACGAGTCAAGCTGCTTGTTATTACCAGGCCGTTTGTTTATTTGCTTGCTCACTGCCATATTATATTGGGAATGCAATACACAATGGCTTTTGAAATCCATTAATCCTTTCTATTGTGTGCATACATCACAGCACAAGTGACAACGTAGATTGTTATTTGCTGCACAGAATTACTGTGCATTAAAATCAACACATCGTGAAAGAATACCCAAACACATAAAGGATAACATATGAAAAGAAAAAAACAAAACATTGCAAATAAGGTTGGGTTTGTTCTAATATACATGAGGCCATCGTCTGAAATATGAGTTAGCGTTGAGATAGAATAAAATGAACTCGATACCCTGATACTATAACGATGTTGTTGTTGAATTGCATTGTAAATTTTGCTATTTTTGTTGCATTAATCTGCGGCTCATGGAGGAGTTTGTTCATGAATCATGTCTAGGACAGTTATTAAGAAACATCAATGTACTGGTAGACTAATTACAAGGACATAAGCAAACTGGAAAGGCAGTCGGTAGAGCGCATACTTCCACCACGCTGAACAGTTTACGTTTTGTAACCCACTGATAGGTCGGATCTGCAAATAGACCATTGGTCCTCGTCACACACCAAAATCAAATCGGCTTTCCCTTATCACCGACCCAACTCGTCCACAAAGTTTTGTAATAACTCGTCCATGACTTTTTGAGATATCGTGCTGAATATCGTTTTGGGTTCCATCAATCAACGGTGAAGAATCACTTAAAGAAACTTAAAGATCTTGTATCTGGATCCGGATCTTGACCAAAATCGAATCAATTTGTTCATGTCACACACACAAACTGTCCACGAAGTTATGTCTGAATCTGTGCATAACTTTTTGAGATATCGTTTTCACAGACAAACAGACGGACGGACAGGGGTGAATACACAATGTCCGTCCACCGATGGCGGCGGAGGTAACAATGGAACACACTATATATGGATCCTGAGTATTTTGAGTCATTAGTTGAGATAAGGTTCCATTTACTCTGCAATTTGACTCAAAATATGCTTTATTATGTCAATTGAAGAAATATAACCAAAAATGTAAATGTTGTTACAACAAATTTTACGTTTAACATTGATTCAGAGCAATCGCTTACAATGACCAAGGCGAGTACAGTGCAATGGTTATCCCAAAACTGATTACGGGCACCCAAACCACACTTTGGCAAATAGTCCGCTGGATTACTCTGCTCCACAAATGTGTTTACTTGTTCTGGTTCTGTACTCGAATCGAGAAGACGGTTGGCAATGTTTGTGACCGAGGATAGCAGTAAAGAACAGTTTTGGGGATTTTTTTGCACAGTTTTTTCACAATAAACTGCACAGTTTTTGACTCGGGCACAATTAAATTTATTGAAGTGAATCGTAACCTTGCAAAAACTTTTTCTGACCCCACGAAAAAGCTCGTACTTTCTATGCGTCATGAGACGATATATTTCATGAACACCCTGACCCTGATGTCAGGTCTTCTGGGTATCATACCCTCAAACATGCACCGAGTGAATCACCATGTTGTGAAGGATCACAAGGTAGAAGTGAGTAAGTATTCTTTAAAAATGTCCATCCATTACTGTACATTCTTGATTTCCCATCCATGGTTACGATAATGTTTCAATCACCTACCAGCTATTGCCCAACCCCTTGCTGCACAGACCCCAAGGAGGAAAAATAAATTAAGCTCATAATTGAGGTTTATAGGCTTGTAAACATGATATGGCTGATAAATACAGGAACCAAACTGGCCTAACTTGAACTGGTTTATTGGGTAAATTGCTCAAAAAATGTGATGCAAGGCATGGTCATCATATGAAATCTAACGAGCAACCGCAACAAACGGGTCGACGAGGATGTCCTCCAGGTTTACAGGGGAGGGGACAATTTGGTTTCCCATCATGCCTGTATTAAATCACATCCCATTAACTTAATATATCGTTTCTTACTTGTCTTCCATGATATAACACCATCGTTGCCATTGCCATATTCTCACCATACCCCAAGCCGACACTCCTTCAAAATGGTAGTGACTGGTTCCAGTTTTCTTTGAGTGGAGACATGATTTGTTCTGCTCCAAGAGAAGTACTTCCAAAGCTAAGCTTTCCCACTCCAGTTTGGTATTATCAAATCATTGTCATTTTTTTTTTTTAACCTTGGTCGAGGCTCGTATGAGAGCTAACACACAACTCACAGCAAGGAGGCATGAGACAAGAGGGACGGGAGTGGAAGGAACAAAACAGTGGGGAACAGACACATTCGGTGAACTGTGGAAGGGAGAGGGATGGGGATGGGACGGGGATCATGGCGAAGAGAAGATGGACATTTCAGGGACTTTCAGGAAGGAAAGCAGGGGAATTGAAGGAAGTGGGCTTGGGTGGATTATCGGGGGTAGAAAAGATCGAGGATTTGGATGGGGGAAGATAAGAGGTGGTGGTGAACAGCTGTTTTGAAAGCCTGGAGGGAAGAATGGGAAAGAATAGAGTGAGGAAGTTTATTACAAAGGTGGGAAAAAAGAGGATGAAAGAGTGAAGATGAGCAGTGATTCGTGATTTTGGTAGTTTTACCACAAGGGGGTTGTTGGTGGACCTTGAGCGCCCTGTGGAAATGTGGTGGAGACAAATCGCAGAGAGAGCAGGGGGGGCAAGGCTGGAGAGGAGTCGGTAGAAGACAGAAAGACCACCGACCAACCTGCGGTGATTGAGTGAGAGGCCCAAAGACTCAGCTTCATTGCGGGAGATGCCGATGATCTTAAATGCCCTGGTTTCGACAGCGTGAAGCCGAGAAAGGTGGGAGGCAGGAGCACCAGCCCAGAGGGGAGAGCAGTACTCCATCAGGCTATGGACAAAAGCTTTGTCAGTGGTCAGGAGCTCAGGAGGGCCGAGGAAGGACTTTGCACGACGGAGGATTCCCAGTCGGCGACTGGCTTTTGAGGCGAGGTTGGAAATGTGACTTTCCCAGGAAAGGTTATGGCAGATAGTGAGACCCAGAAGCTTGAAAGAAAAGACTTCTTCCAGAGGATTGTTGAGAAAGTGGATGGGGGGGTTTTCTAAACGGTCCTTTCGAAGAGACATAGTGAGAGTGTGAGATTTGTCTGGATTGAAATACATGTTCCACGTGTTGGACCAGTTTGTGATTTTATCCAGATCTGCAGTGAGCGAAGAAGCTGCTGCTTGCCAGTCTGAGGGATGACAGATGGTACGGCAGAGGGTGGAGTCGTCGGCAAAGAGAAATAGAGGATTTTCCAGAGAGTCCGAGAGATCATTGATGAAAACCAGAAAAAGAACAGGGCCCAGAACGCTACCTTGAGGAACTCCAGCCTGCACAGGAAGAGGGGATGAAAGAACTCCATTTAGGGCCACACGTTGACTGCGACAGGAGAGGAAGTCTGCGAGCCATGAGTGGAGATGGCCTTGAATACCATGGGAAGAGAGTTTGGTGAGTAGGGCAGGGTGCCAGACTGTGTCAAAAGCACGTGATATGTCCAGGGATACGGCTCGGATTTCCTGTTTGGCATTGAGGACCTCCATCCATTGATGGGAGAGCAGAAGCAGCATATACAGGGTAGAGTGACCTGGTCTGAAACCAAATTGATGATTGGAAATCAAGCCATTGGAGAAGAGGAAAGATTTCATGTCTGAAGCGATGATGGATTCCATAACCTTGCTGATGATTGTGAGAAGGCTGATTGGTCTGTAGTTACAGGGATCTGTTTTTGCACCTTTTTTATGCAGGGCAGGGATGTTAGCAGATTTCCAAGCAGATGGCAGATGACCTTGGGCAAATGAGAGGATGAATAGAACGGAGAGAGGGTGAGCAAGAGCAGAAGAGCAGGCTTTGAGGACACGTGGGCTGATGCCGTCTGGACCGGTTGCAGAATCTGACTCGAGGTTTGAAAGCAAGCTCTCCACCTTGTCAGGAGAAAAGGATACAGAGTCCAGGGACAGTTGGGTGTGACTGGGTAAAGTGGGTAGAGATAGTGATGGGTTTAGGACACAAGATTTAGCTGCAAACACCGAGTTTAGACATTCAGCTTTATCACGTGTGGAATCAGCAGTGCGGCCATTTGAGGTAATGGAGGGGATGGAGGGGGAACATACACCAGAAACAGATTTGATTAAACGCCACCAGGATTTTGAGGAGGGAGAGAGGTTTGAGAGTTCAGACTTGAGATGAGAAAGATGTTGTTTTCTGGCTCTCCTGAGGGTAGATACACACTTGTTCCGAGCTTTGTGGAAAGAACTGAGATTGCCCTCAGTTGGGTTTGCTTTCCATGAGGCAAAGGCAAGTTGTTTCAGGACAACTGCCTCGCCACAAGCTTCAGTAAACCAAGGGCGGGAGGAAGGGTAGGACAACTGAACACGAGAGGGGATAAATCTGTGCATGAGGGAGAGCAAGTTTCTTTGAAAGAATTCCCAGGATGAGTTGATGTTTGAGAAAGTAGTGATAGGAGACCAGTCTCTAAGTTTGATGGCTGCTCGGAGACTCTGCCAGTCGGCTTGAGTGAAATGCCAGACTCGACGGCGGTGAGGTGGTTCTTTGATAACAGCCAGAGAGATGTCCACTTTAACAAGGACGTGGTCAGAAGAACCAATTGGAGCGAAGGAAGGGCAGCTGATATTGTCAGGGAAATTTGTCAAAATCAGATCCAGAAGAGATGGAGTACGATTGGTTGAGATCCGGGTCGGGAAGTTGACCGATTGAGTCAGTCCCAATGAGTCGCAGAAAAGCTTTTGCTGAGGTGCCATGGCAGGTGAGAGAGATACCCACACCTAGCCAACTGGCGTGATGACAATTGAAGTCACCACATAAGAGGAAGAGAGAGTTTGGATGAGAAGATAGAAGATGGTCCATGTTTTCGGATAGTGAGGTGTAGATGGAGTCATCACTGTTCGGTGGACGGTACAGTACACATATAAACATGAGGTGGGAGTGGAGGGAAGCCGAAGCCAGAGGTATTCCTGGGGGTGTGGGGAGTGAGAGCAGTGCATGGAGAGTGAGGAATAGAGTCTTTGATGAAGAGAGCAACACCTCCACCAGGTCGAGGCTCAGGTCTGTCATACCGTAAGAGGGAGTAACCAGGGAGAGATACTTGGGAGTCAGACACGTCTTGGGAGAGGAAAGTTTCTGTTTGGCAGATAATGTCTGGTTTGTCAGTGGCAACCTGTATGGAAAGATCTGAAAGGTTTGAGCGAAGGCCCCGGATATTTGAGGTCCACACTTTTAATGAAGAGGTAGGGGAGGAGGCTTTGGGTGCAGGAGGTGGAGGGGGAGGGGGAGGGTAGGACAAGGGACGAGGGGGGGAGGTAAGGATGGTTGCTGAAAGAGTGTGGGGTATTGCAGAATAGCGAGGGGAGGGGGCCGAATGAGGAGGAGAAAAGGCTCTGTGGTGCTGGGGGAGAGGGGGACAAGAGACAAGGAAGAAGGCAGTTGAGGATTTGAGGAGGTGGAGTGAAGAGATGGAGGTGAGAGGGCAGTGGAGGGAGGCAGGTTGGTGGATGAGAGGGGGGCAACTTAGAGAAGGAAGAGTGAGGGGATGAAAGGTGGGAGAAAGGTGAGGGGGAATTTTTGAGAGAGGTGAGAGGGAGGCTTGGAGGGAGAAGAGTGGGCTGGTTGCTTTGAGAGTGAGAGTGAGGGGTGAGGGGGGTGAGTTGGCACTGAAGTTGGAAAAAAAGAATGGTTGATGGAAAGCGAACATCCATGGCAAACTGTGGTTTTTAAAAGTTTTAGGTCAGAGATGCGATTTAACACAATTCTTGATGGATGCAATGAAGGCGAATTCAGAGAATGGAGAGAAGAAGCGCTGTAATAGTTGTATTTTTTAGGCAAGGAATGAAGGAGAGGTCGAAATGAGAGCAGTCTGTTAAAATATCAGAAGAGTAGTGCATTGTGAAACAGTAAAGAGTACCACATGTGTGAGAGAGGAAGATAAAGCATTATAAGATCGTTTTTGTTGTTCATATTAATGTATGAGAGAGTTCAACAGATTGGGTCATGGAAGTGTAGAAAAAAATCGAGGAAGAAGACGAGGAGGAAGTTAAGAGGAAGAAGAAGAAGCAGAATCGGGAGAAGGTGAGCGTGTTGTTGTTGTTGGGTATATATATATTTTATTTTTTTATATTTTTTTTGAGATAAGAAAGAGATTAGTTGGGAGAATGTGGGATGTTTGGAAAGTGTGGAGGATGGAAATTGAAGGTAATGGGGAGGATAGAAATTGAAGGTAATGGGGAGAAAAAACAAAAAAAAACAAAAAAACGATCGAACACCGAGTGGAACCGGTAGGCCTCAAGCCTAGGCCTCGGCCTCAAACACCAGGTAAGAACGTCGACAAAAATACTCACAAAATAGCACGATTTTTGAAACAAAACCGAACTAGGAACACACAGTAACATGTAGGTGAGAAAATTAAACAGTTAAAACGGGACAAATAACAACCGGAAACTTAACTTTGAGAACGTCAGCAGGGAGCCCCGAAGGAGACCTCTCACCGCTCCAAAACCGGAACCGGAAGTCAAGTTTACAAGTGACAACTAACTTTTTCTCTCAAGTTAGTGTATGGGAGAAATTAGACATATGTTGTTCAGCCATTAGTCATGCCGATGTAAATGTCTTGATCACTGCAAGTCGAACTCAATGATCTTCAGCAGATTCAGGGATAAGCAACCTAATCCAGAACTCTACTTCTATGGCACCCCTCTGACCATGTGTAACAGTCTTCACCTTCTCGTCATCCTAATTACTCCAAGTCTCAATGTGAATGACCACATATAATTCTTCAGAAGCCGGGTTGGTCAGTGTCTTGACCTTGATCTCCACCTCAAAGTGAGCAATCATATACAATGATTGCCAAGGTACTGTCTGTGATGGAATACAGATTTCTGCTGGGTGGGTGTTTCATCCACCCCTCCAAGTCAACTCGGTTGTTTGCAGGCAATGATATGTAAAATCCTAGAGGGGCGAATTCCACTAACGATGACAAATTAAAATCCAACCATCGGAACTTTACAGAATGGTTGGAACCTCAGTGCTCTTTCATCGCATATAACATCAAAAGGTAACGTGACTCTCTAAACCGTCTTAGACCGCAAGACTTTGTGGAGGACAAAAAGGAGACCAACACAAGGGACTGCAACACTACGATTACATGCAGTCATAGTACCTCGAGGTGAACTAGCAGCATGAGCACACGTTCAACTCTAAAGCTCCCAAATCTGAAACGCCTTACCTCGTCATTATCGGTCTTCCAAATGACAGATTTAAGAGTGGAACAAATCAGGCACATTGCAGCCAATGAGTCAAATTTCCTATTTCCACATTCGTTAAAATGAGTGTAAGCAACACAAACAGATCGAGAAGAGAGCTCAAGGTCGAGCATGCTACAAATCGGCCATCCTACCACCCCTGAATTTTTGTTAATGTCAGAATTGGACTCGGATGGAAAAATGAAACTCCTTTTGTGATTTGATTCACATGAAGTAAGACAAACTCAATGAGAATGCAAAGTAGCACGGCATTGCCTTGATTTCAATTCAATCTCTCTTGAACATGTTCTCCTCGAATATAGTAAATACGTGCAAATGAACAGATAATTATCAGGTGTAATCGAAGGTGTTTTGTTCAACCAGGCTGTGTAGTGTTTCTTTTAGCACTACTCCTGGAATGATTAGAAAAGAAGAGCGAAGAAAGAAGACGATTAAATCCAGGACCTTTGCGAGTAAACGTGCGAGTCCATTCCTTGACAGAGGTGCTTTTCCCCATTTCTCAACCACAGACCACATTGTATTGAGGATTAAGACAGAAACGGTGCTGTCCAAGAACACCTCCTTGTGTAGAAGTGACCTTGTAAAAATCTCGGTGAACATTGCACACTGGCCCTTTTGGGGAGCGGTGCACGGTAATGCTCTGCGGAGATCACTCCTTGGATTGTTGTTTCATTACCTCTGCCAAAGAAAGTGGAAGGAGGTCATATTTTTCACCCCTGATTGTTCGAATGCTTGTCTGTCTGTCTGTGAGCAGCATATTTCAAGACATTAAGAGTGGATTCGGACAAAACATGCTGGGCTGGTTGGGTGCGTTTCATGGACTAATTGATTCGATTTTGGTCAAGATCCAGATCCGGATCCGATCACGAGAGTATTCTTTTAATTTTCAAAGTGATTCTTCACCCATTGAGAGGTCAGGGGTGGGGAGGGGGGGTACGACGTATTAAAAAGTTATGGATGGATTCGGACGAAACTTTGTGGATGGGTTGAGTATGTAGCATGGACTGATTGATTCGATTTTCGTGAATATCCAGATTCAGATATTCGAATTTTTTAACTGATTTTTCACAATTGAGAGATGGGGCCAAAAACGATATGAAGCACGATATGTTAAAAAAGTTGCGTGGAGCTAATGACAAAACAAGGTGGATGAGTTGGGTCGGTGTCACAAAGGTGACAAGAACAAGCTGATGAGATTTTGTTTCAGGTCCGGATCAAGATCCTCCCTGTGAGTGGAGAACAAAACGTAAACTGTTCAGCCTGCTGCTCGACCGAGTGCCATTCTACTGAAACTAAGAATTTTGCTTTTCTTTCATTCACTCTTCATTGTGAGCAAGTAAGATACTCATGATGGTAATTCTATGTCGGGACTACAAAAACACGTTTATCTTTGTTGGAATTTCTTATTCTTCTGTCTTAACTTGTTTTCTACCATTTATTCTTTCTCTGCCATTGAAGGTTTCTGTGTTTTCAGCACCCTTCATGGTGTCATTTAGCATTAAGTCAGGTGTATTTTTCTTCGCAAGTTTTATAGAAACCATTATTATTATTGAAATTAAATTCCTGCTGATGCGCCATCGACGAGGTTGTTCAAAAGGTTCAACAAATGAGGTAGCCATGATAGTCCAAGATAGGCCATTGTTAGTTTGTATCGTTCAATATCTAATGATGACATAGTGCACTAGCAGGGGCTACCTGGCACTTCCTGGGGGAGGAGGGGGGGGGATACCTGTCACTGCCTGGCTGGGTGAGCTTTTCACAGCGGTGGTTTAGGGACGTGTTGGACATTGAAAATCTATGGAGTTATTGACCTCATGGTGGTTACCTTTCGTCTGTGGGCCTGAGACAGTGTTGCCTGACCCCACATCACAATATGCACTTTGGTAGCCTCAAAACGGATGGCAATGCCAATGCGCAGGAGCTTAAAACCAGATTCTGAAGAAACTACACCCCAAATTTCGGAGCCCAGTTCTCCAGGTTCTCCAGTTCGGCCATGAAAGAATAATGCGCACACACACACACACACACACACACACACACACACACACACACACACACACACACACACACACACACACACACACACACACACACACACACACACACACACACACACACACACACACACACATTTATATTTAAAATATTTAACATGAGTATGGGTACCCAGCTTTGCCCAGTGCTGTTCTAATCATGTCGGCATTTTAAAGAAATGAAATTTTTTTTTTCCTATTTTTTGTAAGGGTCTAAAATGCTTCCCCACACCAACTAAGGAATGGGGTTGGGATAATTTAATACGACCTTTTACTTTGACATAGCTACAAAGGATGAGGCACCATACAGCGATTAAAAAAAAAAAGCAATAATCCCCCAAAAAATCCAACTTAAAAAACTTGAGGTTTCTATCAATTTGTTTTTACCGAAACATTCCCAGGACTCACTCATGAACCTCCAAAAGTTTGGCGAATATCCGTTTGGCCACCTCTGAGAAAAATGATGACTCAAAGATACACAGACAGACATCTTTCTCATAGTATCAAATATATATATATATATATACACACACACACACACATCGCCCTTATCACACTCCACAACTTTTTGATATCTCATGCTATATATCAGTTTAGCGCAATCTCTCAATGTTGAAAAAAATCACTTAAAAACAATTATGGTATCCGAATCTGGATTCAGATCTTCACCAAAATCGGATCAATTCGTCCTTGTCACAAACTCAATGTGTCCACCAAGTTTCATCTGAATCTATCAACCACCTTTTGAGATACCATGCAATATCGTTTTTAGCCCAATCTCTCAACGGTGAAGAATCACTAAAAAATTATCGGATCCGAATACGGATTCGGATCCACCAAAATTGAAACAATTCTTCCTAGTGGCACTCACAATCTGTTCACCAAGTTTCGTGTGAATTCATCCATAACCTTCTCAGATATTGTGCTGTATATCGTTTTTGGCCCGATCTCTAAACGGTGAATAATCACATAAAAAATTATCAGATCCGGATCCGGATTCGGATCTTCACCAAAATTATGTGTTGCTGTCCTTGGCCGGTCACCTACAAACGCAATAAAATTTTGATCGATTGCTTGAAAACTGTCACCAAAAATCTGTAATCCTCACCACTATGTAAAAAACAAACAAAGCCCCAAAAACTGAGGCTGATAATCGTGTGACAACACAGGCAGACAGACAGACAAACAGACAAACAGATAAATGCTACAGACCAACATACTTGGTGAAAATTTGTTTTGCCAAGTAACAAACAGACAGACAGGGGTGAAAACATAAGCTCCTTCCACCTTTGGTGTCAGAGATTAATAATAAAAAAATAGATTGATTGTAATTTTC
Source organism: Eptatretus burgeri (assembly GCF_056783735.1). Classification (NCBI taxonomy): domain Eukaryota; kingdom Metazoa; phylum Chordata; class Myxini; order Myxiniformes; family Myxinidae; genus Eptatretus; species Eptatretus burgeri. The sequence continues at coordinate 121,204,925 of NC_140965.1, read as the reverse complement.
ACCATTTTTTCTCTTTGTTAAGCATGGTTAAGGTGAATAATATTTTTTATTGTGCTCCTTGCTGTTCATCAACTATTTCGATATCCACACTCGGAAACTGATGAAAACATGAATTTTAATTAATGTGTTCATCGCATGAGCAATAAAACATTAAAACATTTAAAATGATTTCCCCACGTGTATTTACTCTCATAAAAATATTCTGAGATTATCATTGACTTGAGGATCATTGCCAATCTATCTCAAGTGCCTTGACTCCAAATGATTGTGGATGGCTGCAACGACCGATGATAGCCCTGAATTTCCATCCTACTCAGGGGGAGCACCAAGGACGTCGTCGGAATACTCAATCAGTTTAACATCTGCCATTCCCTCTGGCCTGGCTGGATGGCCGACTGCCCTTCTTTATGCGCCTGTGGGTGGATGTTTGATGCTTTCTCGGTGAGCATTTGGAATACTCCATTTCATGACTAAATTGTATGTATGCCAAAGTGGTAAGTTAGGTGTCTCACTCTCTCGACAGGCAGCCAGATGGTGCGTAAGAAGGTAAAAATCAAGGGCAAAACCTTTCCACTTCAATGCTTGCTAACTGTGCTTATTAATTGGATATCTTTTTCTCAGCTACATGTGGTGATACATGGAAAGCCTGTAATGGAATTTCATTTTGTTTTATTATATTTCAAGTCTTGTGAACAACACTGAGCTGACAACTAATGATACACACAAGTCAAGTGCTTGACATAATGTGTGTCAGGTGGCTGGAAATATAACCTCATCACCCAATTCGTGTAGGTTGAAAGTTTGGCAAGCCGTTCATATTACATGATGCGGATAGGTACAACAAGAGAACCATCACAGTTAATTGCTGCTCTGGGCTGGATAGCAGTTCGTGAATGATGCAGCTCGCCTGTTAACATTGCGGCTTTTAAGGAATCCGAGGCTGGATATTACGCAGTATGCACAGAGACATACTTACAATGTTCATGTTCAACAGCTGTTAGCCTTGACCTGAAAGTGTGCATTATATTTGTGTTTTAATTACTCATTTCCCAAGAAATGCAATCTTTCTGATTTATCATGATGAAACATTTTTCAAAAGCATCATGCCAAACGACTGATCATTCGCAAATCTGATGTGACGGGGATGGGATTCGCATTGTCCACGTCATTGCAAAGAAGATGGCACACTTAATATACGAAGGTGCATGACAATACGCATCATTTCCTGCTGGCATTGGCCACAACAACAGTTTTAATTGGATGTGACCAAACTTGAGATCAAACCCAGAATAAAATTGCTTTGTTGCAAACATATCTTTCTGTTATGAATAGCTCATGCAAATATATATATTTATATATATATATATATATATATATATATATATATATATATATATATATATATATATATTATATATACATACATACATACATACATAGATGTGCAATGAAATTTGAAATTGTGAAATGAATGCATTTGATTATTTTTGAGGAAATGTACATCCACAGGAAGCAAGGTTTCAGCTCGATTCAATCTGCAGATTTATATGCATTTTCTTTTGAAGAATAACAAAGTATCTCATTCAAAAGTGGGTTTCAGTTTATGCTCACAGGCTGAGTGGAAGTTTCTGTGTCCATCATGTTTGCCCAATTAATGTACAATTGGAAGATGGTTGTGAAAAGAACTACCCGATGAAGGTTGTCAGCCTTCACAGCAGCAACAGAACATACGCTGCCTTTAGTGGTTTTCTGAATATTTTTTTCCACATTTCCGGTCCTCATTCACTGGCAAATGTGATCATCTAAAAAGTTATTCTTTCACGTGTGAAATATTCGAGCACCTCCTTTGCTTATCGGTTTGTTTATGTTATTATGGACACCTCACTGTACCCCAAATACCATTTCTGAAATGATAAATGATCTCGACATTACTTTGAAGGTCATAAACAACATGCGAACACACTAACTTTACAATATGTTGTGATAATGGAAGATATGATGCAACCCGCCTGTTACCATCTGCCATCCCTCAGACCGGGAAGCAGCAGCCTCTTCACTCTCTGCAGATGTGGATAAAATCAAAAACTGGTCCAACACGTGGAACATGTCTTTAAATCGTGACAATTCTCAAACTCTCACTGTGTCTCTCTAAAAGGACAGTTTAGAACCCCCCCCCCCACCCAATCTATTTTCTCAACAATACTCTGGAAGAAGTCTTTTCATTCAAGCTTCTGGGATTCACTATCTGCCATGATCTTTCCTGGGAAAGTCACATTCCCAACCTGTCCTCCAAAGCCAGTCACTGACTGGGCATCCTCTGTCGTGCAAAGTCGTTCCTTGGCCCACCTGAGCTCCTGACCACATACAAAGCTTTCGTCCGCAGCATGATGGAGAACTGCTCTCCCCTCTGGGCTGGTGCTCCTGCCTCTCACCTTTCTCGGCTTAACGCTGTGGAAACCAAGGTATTTCGGATCATTGGTATCTCCCGCGATGAGGCTGAGTCTTTGGACCTCTCACTCTCACACCGCAGGCAGGTCGGTGGTCTTTCTGTCTTCTACAGTCTCCTCTCTGATCTCGCCCCCCTGCTCTGTCTGCAATTTGTCCCCACCATATTTCTGCAGGGCGCTCAAGGTCCGCGAACCCCCTTCTGGTAAAACTACCAAAATCACGAATCACTGCTCACCTTCACTCTTTCATTCCTCTTTTTTCCCACCTTTGGAATAAACTCCCACACTCTCTTCAATCTGACTATTCCCTCCAGCTGTTCACCACCACCTCATATTGTCACACATCCAAATCGTCAATCTTTTCTACCCCTGTTAAGCCACCCCAAACCCACCTCCTTCAGATTCCCTGCTTTCCTTCCTGAAAGTTCCCACCCCATTCTGTAATGTCCATTTTGCATACCCCGTGTTCCCCACCCCATCCGTGTCCCTTCTACAGATCTCCCAATGTCTCTGTTCCCCACTGTTTTGTCCTTCCCACTCCCGCCCCTCTTGTATCATGCCCCCTTGTTGTGCGTTGTGTGTTAGCTCTGAAACAAGCCTCGACAAGGTATACAAAAAAAGAAACTCTTTTCCCCACTCTCCAAGCATTGCAATCACTCCGACACACCCCCAGGAATACCTCTGGCTACGGTACCACCTCTTGTTTATCTGTGTGGTACACCGTCCACCAAACAGTGATGACTTAATTTACATCTCACTTGCCAAAAACATGAACCAACTTCTATCCACTCATCCAAACTCTCTCTGCCTCATATGTGGTGACTTCAATTGCCATCATTCCAGTTGTCTGGGTGTGGATGCCTCTCTCATCTGCCATGGTACTTCAGCAAAGGAAATCTGCCACTCATTAGACCGAACACAATATGTCAATTTCCCGACCCAGATCTCAGCCAACTGTACTCCATCTCTTTTGGATTTGGATTTGACCAATTTCCCTGAAAATATCTGCTGTTCCTCTCTGCTCCAATCGGTTCATCTGACAGTAGGCTTGTTAAAACAGTCATTTCTCTGGCTGTTATCAGTGAACCACCTCAGCACCGACGAGTCTGGCACTTCACTCAGGTCGACTTGCAGGGTCTTCAAGCAGCCATCAAACTTCAAGACTGGTCTCCTATTTCTACTTTCTCTGACATCAACTCATCCTGGGAATTCTTTCAAAGAAACTTGCTCTCTCTCTCTCTCTCTCTCTCTCTCTCTCTCTCTCTCTCTCTCTCTCTCTCTCTCTCTCTCTCTCTCTCTCTCTCTCTCTCTCTCTCTCTCTCTCTCTCTCTCTCTCTCTCTCTCTCTCTCTCTTTCTCTCGCACAGATTTATTCCATTTTGTCTTCAGTTGACCTTCCCTTCCTCCCACCCATGGTACACTGAAGCTTGTGATGAGGTAGCTGTCATGAAACAACTTGCCTTCATCTCCTGGAAGGCAAATCCTACTGAAGGCAATCTCAGTTCCTTCCAAAAAGCTCAGAACAAGTGTGTATCTATCCTCAGGAGAGCCAGAAAACAACATCTTCATAATCTCAAATGTGAACTGTCAAACCTCTCTCCCTCCTGCAAATCCTGGTGGCATCTAGTTAAGTCTGTTTCTGGTGCATGGTCACCCTCCATCCCGTCCCTTACCTCAAATGACTGCACAGCTGACACTGCACATGAAAAGGCTGCATGCCTAAACTCAGTGTTTGCAGGTAAATCTTGTGTCCAAAACCCATCGCTTTCTCTACCCACCTTAACCCAGTCACACCCAACTGTCCCTGGACTCTGTGTCCTTTTCTCCTGACAAGGTGGAGAGCTTGCTGTCAAACCTCGACTCGGATTCTGCAACCAGTCCAGACGGCATAAATGCTCGTGTCCTAAAAACCTGCTCCTCTGCTCTTGCTCATCCTCTCTCTGTTCTATTCACCCTCTCATTTGCTGAACGTCATCTGCCATCTGCTTGGAAATCAGCAAACATTTCTGCCCTGTATAAAAACGTGCAAAAACTGATCCCTGTAACTACAGACCAATCAGCCTTCTCCCAATCATCAGCAAGGTTATGGAATCCATCATCGCTTCAGACATTAAATCCTTCCTCTTCTCCAATGGTTTAATCTCCAATTACCAACTTGGATTCAGACCAGGTCAATCTATATATGACATGCTGCTTCTGCTTTCTCAACAATGGATGGAGGTTTTCAATGCCAGACATGAGATCACAGCCATCTCCCTAGTCATATCGTGAGCTTTCGATACAGTCTGGCATCTCGCACTGCTCACCAAACTCTCTTCTTATGGAATCAATGGCAACCTCCACTCATGGTTCGTGGACTTTCTCTCCTGTCGCAGTCAACACGTGGCTCTTCATGGAATTCTCTCCTCTCCTCTTCTCATCCAGGTTGGAGTTCCTCACGGCAGTGTTCTTGGCACTGTGCTTTTTCTGTTTTTCATCACTGATCTCTTAGATTCCCTTGAATTTCCTCTTCATCTCTTTGCTGATGACTCCACCCTACCATATCTTATCCCTCTTATCTGATTGGCAGGCAACAGCCTCTTCACACTACAGACCTGGACAAAATCACAAGCTGATCAAATACTTGGAATATGTCTTGCAATCCTGACAAATCTCACACCCTCACCACGTGTCTCCGAAAGGACCGTGTGGAAAACACCACCATTTATTTTCTCAACCATCCCCTTGAAGAAGTCCTTTCATGCAAACTTTTTGGGATCATTATCTGCCATGATTTCCTGTGAAAGCTGTATTTCTAAGCTGCCCTCCAAAGCCAGTCACAACTGGGCATCCTCCGTCGTGCAAGGTCTTTCCTTGGCACACCTGAGCTTCTCACCACTTAAAAAAGCTTTCATCCATAGTCTCATGGAGTAATGCTTCCCCCTCCCCCCCCCATGGGGTGGTGCTCCTGGCTCACACCGAGTTTGACTTAACGCTGTGGAAACATTGGCTTTTCGGATCACTGGTGTCTCTCGCGATGAAGCCGAGTCTTTGGGTCTCTCTCTCTCACCACAGGCAAGTCAGTGGTCTTTCTGTCTTCTACCTATCCTCTCTGGCCTTGCCCCCCATGCTCTGTCTGTGATAAGTCCCCCCTCCCATATTTCCACAGGGTGCTCAAGGTCTGCCAGTAAGCTCCTGCAGGTGAAACTACCAAAATCAAGAATCACTGCTCACCTTCATTCTTTCATTCCTCTTTTTTCCTGACTTTGAAACAATCTCCCACACTCTCTTCAAACCCACTCCTCCCCCCCAGGTCTTTAAAACAGCTGTTCACTCCATCTCTTATCTCCCCGCATCCAAAATCTTGATCTTTTCTACCCCCGTTAATCCACCCCAATCCCACCGCCTTCAAATTCCCTGTTTTCCCTCCTGAAAGTCCTTGTCGCCCCATCTTGTTTACCCCGTGTACCTCACACCATCCCTCTCCCTTCCACAGTTATCCTATTGTCTCTGTTCCCCACTGTTTTGTGCTTCCTTCTCCTGCCCCTCTTATCTCTTGCCTTACTATATGTTTTTTTTGTATTAGCTCTTACATGAGCCTCGACATTGTGTACAAAAAAAAGTGAACAGTAGAAAGAGCATGAAATACCAACAGCAGCGTTGAAGGACAAAAGAGGGGGAGACGGACAGACAAGGCATGTGGGGAAGAATGAGGGGGGTAGGGGAGGACACCCCGGGTGGACAAGATTGATTTAGAAGCAAATTCTCAAGAAGGAAAACCTGAAATTTTGGAAAGAGATGGCCTTGGGGTGTGGCCGAGGTGGGCAGGGACTGGGGAGACAGTTAACAAAGGAAGAAATCATCATGGTTTTGGATTAGGGATGACCTGAGATGGTGGTGAGCAGCTGACTTGAAAACCTGGATGAAAGAATGAGATTGAAGACAATGTAGAAAATGGCTCCAGAGGCAGGGAAAAAGAGGAATGAATGAGTGGTTTTGATGTGAAGTAAACATATTGTGTGAAAATGACGGTTGTGATATTTAACATGAAAAAAACAAAGGAGAAATGAATGGAAGAGCAATATTTGATGAAGCATTCTTTTCCAGCAGAAAACATTGCTTCGAAAACATGTGGATGTCCCCAAAGCCATTACAACAATGTGAGGCCTTACCATGTGACAACATAACTGGCAATGTGACTGATTGCACCACTTGGCTGCAATTATCACAACATGCCGGTCGTCGTCATCGTCGACATTCGTATGCAGCACAGGGCTGTGAGTTACCATCAGTTCTTACAGGGGCACGTTGGTGCAGCAATTTGGATTTGGCCAGGGTGCCGGCGAGAGCTCGCCCACTCTTCGTGAAGGGCACCATGGGATATTTGGCATCCACCTATTAAAACTGACCTATGGGATTCCCAGTTTAACGTCTATCCGAGGGAGAGCACACACAATGATACATCATCCTGCCTGTAAAACACCAGAATGACAGTTTACAGCTGGGCCAATATTCCATCGAGGCGAGACCATGCCGGTACAATGTGGCGACAAGAATAATGTCATGTGGGTTCCTGAGTTACACCGTAAATAAACATCAAGTCCGAAATATAAACGACAAAACATTTTGGCATTGTAAAGGAACCTGTATTAAGGTGCAGTATAATCACAGAAATTATGTAAATAAAAAAAATTGATGGTTTTCCAATATTCTGGTGACTTTCTCAGCATTAGTTCATTTGACCTCTTGAGTTGGTGATGGTTGTACTCACCGTTGAGAGAAGAGTTCACGATAGGGACTGCCATGCTGCAAGGCCAGGCCATATCCTTTGCTATAAACTGTGCTCGGAAAGGTGATGAAGGTGCAATGTTGAGCATTGAGAGTCATGTATTCCAGCACTGCAGTATCCCAAAGAAATGCATAACCTCCTGCAGACACCTGCCAAAGACAGATCAGACACAACTGAGAATGTGGAAAATATGTTCAATTTCCTGTTTCATTATTTTGACGTTAACAGTTCATGTATGTTTTGTAACTTTGCAATTGTGAGTGAATTCATTGCTAGCTTTCCATTGCTACCTTGAAAAACAGTAAACACGAGGACAGCCACTTTCACGTCCCTTTCCAAGGAGGATTTGCGTCATGATGCCAACACCCCCTGCTCGCACAGTTTGTCTTTGAGACAGAGTTTCGCTTCAATTATTGTGGCACATTGAGGTAGCACACTCAAAAATTCTGTGAACTCACGATGGACTTACAGCTGTGTTAAATTTGTGATGCTTGACTTTTAACTCATCTCCAGCCGTGTATTTACCGCATACGTCTATACCCAATGTTTTCGCTATCTTACGTGTCTACCTTTCGGTTTGATGTTAAATGGTGACTACTTACTCTGTCCATTTGGCTCACAAAGTGGAATTAAACTTTGATATCTGGTACACTTATTCAACTGAATTGAAGGCACACAAACAGAACTGCACTTGTGCACATTACTTGTCCCTTTGAAACCACAACATGAATGATTATGTCAAGGATTGTCAGTTTTATCAATACTAGTACGGGCCCGTAGTGCGTGCCAGTATGTGCAGCTTCGTGCCTGCAGTATCAGGTCCCCAGCATCAATTGTGACGTCATATCAAACGAAGAAGAATTGTGACGCCCCCTCTCTCTCGCCCCCCTCTCTCCCCCTCCTCTGTCCCCCCTCCTCTCTCGCCCCCCTCTCTCCCTCCCATCTCTCCCCCCTCATCTCTCGTCCCTCTCTCTGTAAATGTATTCACAAATGTCTACCAAGCACAATGATTAATTCCAACCTTGGGAAAAAACAGCTTTCAAACCCTTGGGAAACAGCTGTTTCCCTCGGGAAAATTCAAACCTTGGGATTAATTAATAATTTGAATAATAATCAAACCTTGGGAGTTTGGCACATACCCAGGTATGGCACATACCCAGAGAAAGGCACATACCCAGGTCCCCAGTGTCGATTGTGACGTCATACCAAACGAAGAATTGTGACTTCAATCCTTCAAAAAAAAATTAATTGAATAAACATTAATTGTGATGTCATTCGTGATGTCATAGCACCGTTTCCTGTCATTGGTTCACAGATACATGGCCGTAACTTGGGAACCGCTCGTCCGATCGATATCAAACCTCGAAAAGGCACATGCGCAGGTCCCCGGCAATATTCATGGCAAGGTTCAATCCGATCGGACCGGTGGTCGTCCGGTTATTAATAATTTGGGGAAAAATTGGCAGGATAAGGTGAGAAGGTGGAACGACACCTTCAGCTGCCATATATACACCTTTTCAACACTGAAAAAGCAGTAAAATGGCCGAAACTTGGGAACCGCTCGTCCGATCGATATCAAACCTCAAAAAGGCACATCCGCGGATCCCCAGCAATATTCCTGGCAAGTTTCAATGAGATCGGACTGGCGGTCGTCGAGAAACGGCGGTCGCAGACAAACAAACAGACAGACAGACACATAGAGATTGCTGGAATTATAGATAGATGCGAGTCGTCTATTATTGCCCAAAACATCAACACTCTCATGGAGCTGGGAGGAAGTGAAGAATCATATTTAATAACAAGAGAAAGAGTAATCAGAGATTGCAGACCCTTGCCAGCACTTCCTTTGAGTGGTGTATTTTTTTTATAGGTTTCAGGGTAAATCCAATAGGGCTGCAAACCATGTGACCTATGATATCATATGTGTGAACCTTTTGTTCCTCATGGACAGGTAGTCATGCTTGTAAAGTTTCACCTCGATCTGTTCAGCCACTTCAGAGAAGAAGATTTTTGAAGGTAATATTTTTAAAAAACAATATGGCTGCTGAATCACGTGACTGATGATGTAATGAATTTTTTTTTTCTCTGGACCATTTTATCCCTAAATGACCTTCAAAATTTTTCATACTGATTGGATGTGGCGTTCTACATATGTAATTATGACGTCATAACGAGGGCGCCTATGATGTCATAAAAAAATCAAACTCATTCCCCATGAGGAGTGCTTGCTGTCTGCCAAGTTTCTATTTTTTCCTTGGTGCGGTTTCGGAGATACAGAGTTCCGAAGTTTTTCCCTTTTTCCGTTTTTCAAACATGGCTGCCACACCACGTGACCGATGAAGTCATAATTATGATTAAAACATTCTGCATGAGTAGTCACACCAATGCTGGAAATTTCGTCTCAATCCGACGAGCGGTTGCGGATGAAAACCAAGAAAGTTCTGTGCGGACAAACAAACAAACAAACAGACGAAAATGCAATACCCCTCTCCTTTGGCGAGGGGAATGAATATGAAATGTTGAGATCAAATAATGTTTCCTAATTTGCAATGTGCTTTTAACTTTAATTTTACATCACTGATATTTTGTCAATTTCTAACTCCATGTTCCTTTTTAATTATTTATACTCCTTCCACCAAGCCCCAATATTCCTTAACTTATTCTACAAATGTCAAGGTCCATGGAACATGGAAGAGAAACAACATATTTGTGGAGAGGCCACCTCATAAACGGTGGATGATCAGATGGACAAGAGATAAAGAAAAACAAAAAAAGGAGACATCAGCAGGACACCAATAAGAGATATGTGGAGAGACATACAAAACAAGGAAGTCGTGCGCAGGTGAACAATGAGCATACAAACAGATGGGACAGTACATAATAAGATAGTGTCACATGTGGAGAAAGAAGAAACATCATCAGGAATGGCCATGGATAAATGTAGAATGGTGATGTGCCATTACCCCAAAGGAAAAGAATGAAGAAGAAGAACGGAGTTGACTCGATGGACAACAGCTAAGATTTCATGTGTCACGCTCTCGAAAGATTGTCGGTTCTGCCAAAGCAGTTTCTTGGCTATGGTTACAATCCTGAATGAGTCACCACTTTGACATGGCAATAGCAAATGGAGACAAAAATGAAAATGAGCAGTCATATGAGATTTGGGGACTGGTGAGAAGGTAATAGCTGCGGGGTGAACAAGTGGCACCAAGTAGGGCAGGGAAAAGCCAAAGGGCTGAAAGGGCAGAGGGGACAAAATCAGATTTGTGACAGAAGATGACGGTATGCTAATCAACGAGACGGCAATGCAAGAGAAGCTCACCCTGTGTTTCAGTCTCATGGATGAGATGCATATTAGCCTCAGGGACTGAGATTCCAATGCCTCTCGCGGAGCAAGTTCAGCTGGAAGAGCAACAGCTCACGGAAGTAAGCCATTTAGGGTATATAACACACTTTTCTGTAATATGGGATTTTTGATATTCCGCCGTAGTCTGCTACAGAATGCTCAGTGCGTATGCGCAGAAACCCGGAGCAATGATGGATATTGGGGCATATTAAGATATATCGTGCATGGAAATAAGGATTGTTATCTAAAATGGCTCAAAAAATTTCTAAAAGAAGGCTAAAATAATTTGAAATGTACCTGAGAGAAGAGAGTGTGCTTCTGCATAACAAAATTACAATGGTAATCGGTGGAGTGGATACCTCTACCAGGCTGAACAGTTTATGTTTTGTATCTCACTGATAGGCCGGATCTGGATCCGGACCTGAACAAAAATGGAATTGGCTTGTTCATGTCACCTAACCAACTCATCCACCTTGTTTTGTTTGAATCCGTTCACAATTTTTTGAGATATCCCGCAATGTATCGTTTTTGGTCCCTTCTCTCAATGGTGAAGAATCGCTTCAAAAATTAAATAAAAAAACCAATGTCACCCGCAGGGTGACCCGTATCTTGCCAAAAGGTGACCATGTGTGACTTCTTTAAGGTCACACTGAGGTGAACAGAGCTGCTATCCACCAGGAGCGACTCCTTGAGGAATATCTGCCTACGAGAGATTCCGATGAGAATCGTTCTACAGAGTAACCATGAAAAATACGTTTGCCTCATAACGTCACCAAATGACGTCATAATGTCTCAAGCTTGACATATCCAGAAAGCACTCATCGAGGTGTTCAATTTGAGGTACTACACGATATAGTTCTTAAAACTTGAAAGTTTGACCTTGGGGTCAAATATGTTTGTCCTGAGGCGCGAACCATGAAGGTCAAGGCCAATCGCCATCAAAAATTAATCAGCTGAGCGCCAGACCATGAACTATATTCCCATGAAGTTTGAAGACGATCCGATTAAAATTACTCAAAAAATAAGGGTTTCGTCGACTCCCCTGATTTGTGACAAAGTGACCTTGACCTTTGTTTGACCTTGACCTTCAAAATTTTGTGCGCTGAAAGGGACCTCTATAGGGCTCTGATATGCGAAGTTACAAAAATTTCCAATGATAACTGTGCTCTGCAGAATTTTTTATACGTGATTACAGACAAAAAAAACAAACACACAAAAAAAACATACAAGTTGACTAACGTATCTTGCAAAAACTTTGTTTTGGCAAGATAAAAAAGAGATGTCGTTTCCACATCTGGATGCAGATATTCACCAAAATTGAATCATTACTTCCGTGTCACACTCCTGACCTGTCCACCAAATCTCGTCTAAATCCATCCATCACGTTTTGAGATATCATGTTACTTATCATTTTTGGCCCCATCTCTCAAAATGGTGAAGAATCACAGACTTCTGATAACATGGGGAGCAACTGCTTAAATCTACCTGTCTGGGTTCTTCCCAACGTCTTTGTTCCTTTCACATTTCTTTCTATTTCTAATTTTTTCCCAACAATTCTCTTTATTCATTCTCATTCTTGCTTTTTCTTCCTTTTTACTCTCTATTCCTCTCTTTCATTATCTATCTTTCAAAGGAGAAGTGAATTATTGCAGAATTTTTTCTGTAAAGCTCACTTGGCTGTGCCTGGATGGGTTTAAGAGTTGTGGAGTAGCAGCTAAAACCTGA